>NC_142508.1:635000-965000 GCF_057876585.1 Rhinolophus sinicus | reverse complement strand
CTCTTAACTCAGCTCCCCGAGAAAGGCAGGGTCTGTTCAGACAAGTGAGGGAGCTGGGACCTGCCCATGAGCCTCAAGTGTTGGGAGTGTGGACGACGAATCCTGTTTTGCTATCGTCACTTTCCGAAGCTTCGTGTCCCTCGGGCTTTGGCTCCCTGCTTAAGGCCCGTTGACTGGACCTGCATTTTGTCAGGCCAGTGGGTTCCAGTAGCCACAGCCCAGCTCTTCCAGGGCTGGCTTCCCGCTGAGTCCATGTGGACCTTGCACAGAAACCAGCCACTGGAACCTGGTGGGAGCCAGGACACTCATTGGCCTCCTGCCGGTGGGCAGAGGGACCCATGACACTGCAGGGCTCGTATTCAGGGATCCTGGGGTGGGGGGTGGGGGGCTCATGGGGCCTCTGCCCCCTGCCCACCCTCCTCATCAACCTGTTCTCAAGGCTCAGGGGGCTCTCAGGAGCAACTTGGGTGACCCACACCTGCCACCTGAGAGCTTCCTGCCGCTGACGCCCAGCCGCCAACATGAGGGCTCCCTACCTGCCTGGCGGAATAATAAAGCACTTTGTTACCCGTGAGTGAGAGGCCCGATAAAAGCAAAATATTATCACAGCATCTGTGATTAGGAGGCAGCTGGGCACTGGAGACTTTGTAACATTTATGAGTAAATATAATTTATTTCTGTTCTCTGATTATGAAGGTCACCGTGGTTTAACCCTGTGGGGAAGGCCTCAAACCCATTATCTGCTCAAATAGAACTGGGAACGAAAACACCGGCACTCATTAAAAGCGAATTACTTTGTTTTATGAAGATAGAAAGCCTCCCAGGCCTGGCGATGCAGGACACGGGGTGTTTCCACGGCCGAGAGCCGGGGCTGGGACACACAGGGACCCTCTGGCCCACGTTCAAAGGGGGAGCTGTGGAGAGCAGCATTCGGAAGGCCACCAGAAATCTGGGCAGGTCGTGACTTGCCTGGTGGTTTCTTGGAAAGCTCACGGGGTTTTGCAGGCAGTGTTGAAAGCAGCCAGGAGTGCACTGTGATGAGTCTGGTGTTTTCCATGAAACTAAAGGAAAGGATTTCTGAGAGCTACAAAATCGGCCCACGTTTCAGGTTTTAAATTTAGTGTGTTTTTTGATGTACAGGCTTTATCATTTAAACTGAAGTGTTGGTCAGGGAAGATAACTTTTCAGTCCCTCCCGAATCATTCTCCTCGGGCTCTGGGGATGTCCTCTCAGTGTGTCCCCTGTTTGAGTTACACTGAGAAATGCAAGAGCCTGCAGGAGCCAACCTGGTGAGTCCTCGTGAACCCCTAACACCCTCGGCTTCGTTTTTTGGCTGCCAGAATAGCGGGTATGGTCCTTGCATGAAAGCAGCTAACAGGCCAGTGTGGGGAGGACACACTCAACGGTCAGCATGAAGACGACAGGAGCTGCCCACTCCTGGAGCCCCCTGGGAAATCTGGCCTCCCATCCACTTGGCTCAGGCCGGTGGCTCGGCGTGGCTCTGCTGAACCTCAGACAGGCCCCGACGCGCATCTGGTCCACAGTTACTCCGTAAATGGTACTCGAGGCAGTGAGGCAGGGTCATCAACATACTCATGTGGCATGGCCTGAAAAGATGCACTATGCCCAGGAATACGCAGTGGGTCAAATAGGGGTTTCTTTGCAACAAGCTACCCCGAATGCAGAGACCTAAGGACATTTATTAGCACGTCTTTCTGTGGCTTGGTAATGAGGGTGGGGCTCCACAGGACTCACTCCTGCGGCTGCCACTCAGCTGGCCCGCATGTCTAGCATCAGCCGGCTTCTCCGTATCACAACTGTTGTGCAAGCATTTTTCAAGGCTCCCGTCATGGCCCATTTTTGAACACCCCATTGGTCAAACAGGACCCGTGTCCACACGTGAGGCACAGAGGGACTGACCACACCAGGGCACCAGTGCCAGGAGGCTGACTCACTGGAAGCCATCACCCTCTGTGTGTGTGTGTGTGTGTGTGTGTGTGTGTGTCTCCCTCTCACCCCTTCCCCTCTCCCATCATCCCCCCTCCCCCCTCCCTCCTTCCATTCCTCTATCTCTATATTTCTCTGTCTGTCTCTTCCTTACGAGCCCCTAGAAGTGATCACACAGCTGTGCACACAGGAGCTGACCTGTCCCAAACTCAGGGCTAGTGTGGCCCTGGGTGCATGTGCCGCCTGGCAGACGAGCCCAGGGGGGCAGTGAGTGGAGAGAGGAGACACAGGGCAACAGTGCTGAGGGGGACGGCAGGAGGGGCTACTGTGGGTGGGGGGGCTACCTGCCCTTTTCCAGGTGTCGTGTCCTTTACAGCCAGCTCATAGGACAGTGCTGCCATTCCCCATTTGATGGACGACCCTGGGGCCCAGAGACCTTATGTCACTTTCCCAAGGACATCCAGTCCCTAAGTGCTGGAGCCAGGATTTCACCCACACCTCTGCGTCCTGGCTCCTGTCCTTGGATTTCTGTGAGTCCCAAGGAATCTTTACAAAGGCTTCTCCCCCACAAGCACACCCTCCTCTGCCTGCCCCCATCTGGCACATCTTCCCAGACTGCAAGGCCCCTCGCTAGAGCATGTGGGCGTTTTGTGTGCCATGCGGGTTGGAGAGACACCATGTGGGGGGGGAGGGCTATGCATTTGTTTGTGGCATAGTCCCAGGAACCTTTATGTGGCACCTGGCATGTTACAAACATTCCATGTCTAACCCTCACGGCACCTGTGAGACGGACTGATAGGGAATGTTTGGGCACAGGTCTAGGGTGCTGCCCCAGCCACACTGGGTGATGCAGGATGCAGGCCCAGGCAGCCAAGCGGGGGGGTCCTGGCCCCTCTCCACGGCGCTCTGCTCTGGGCACAGTCCCTTCATGGGGAGGGCAGGCTTGCATCCTCTGAAAGAATGGGTAGGACCCGGGAAAGCAGGAAGGATGGCGTGGGCAAGTGCATGCACTTAGCACATTGTGTGACGTCAGGTGGGTGCCACAGCTGTCTGATGTCACCGAACGTGCAGGGAGAGGTCAGTCAGTGTCCTGCACTGGGGGCGTGTGAGAGCATCTGTGCCTCAGCCCCCACTTCAGAGAGCTCCTCAGGTCTCAAATTGGCAGTGACATTTTTGTTTTTCTCATTTTTCAGAGTGGTCTTAAATGTGTTAATTATTAAAATTAAGAAATTGTGCACCTAAATATGAATACAATGTTATATGAATTATATATCAATAAAGGGAAATAAATCATATGTATAATCTATTTCTCAAAATTCCCACTTCCACCATCCACACATCCCTGTCCATTCTGTCTTCTGGGTTATTTACCCCACCATAAGAGTTAGGAACATTTGAATAATGTGACTCCTGGACAATTTGAACTCAGAATAAATATCCCCCACAATTTTTGAAGGTCCCTAATTCCTGTCATCCAACCCCTACGAGGCAGGCTGCCTGTCCCACAGCCCAGCTGCTCATATTCCCATCACACCCTGCAACACCGTCCTGATATTCCCATCACACCCTGCAACACCGTCCTGATGTTCCCATCACACCCTGCAACACCGTCCTGATGTTCCCATCACACCCTGCAACACCGTCCTGATGTTCCCATCACACCCTGCAACACCGTCCTGATGTTCCCATCACACCCTGCAACACCGTCCTGATGTTCCCATCACACCCTGCAACACCGTCCTGCGTCAGGTGACAGCTGCCCTCAGTCGTACTTCACAGTGATCTACAGGCAACCTTATGTGCTTGTGCGCTTTTTACACTCATCCTCCTGCTCAGTGTTTGCTACTGTCTTTCTCTTCCTGCTACAATGTAACCAGAGGGTGGAGACTTGTCTCTTATTCACAATGTATCTTAGTGCTTAGAGACCTCTACTATGTAGCCTGTATTCTAAAAGGATGGGTTCAGTGAACGCATGGGTGATCTTCTGTATTGGCTGTTACTGTCTATTTTGTGGGTGAAAAGGCTGCAAGGTCACACAGGTACCTAGTTCCAGGACATGTGGGAATCGGACAGCACCCCTCTGAAACAAATTCATAACCAGGATAAATCCACCACGGTGGTGAAAGTTAAGAAGTATGTGTTGCAGACCCAAGGAAAAAGACAATTCGCATTTCCTTTACAGATCTAGCTATTAGAAAACAACCTGTAAGTTTCCTGTCACAGGTCTGTCCCGAAGACCTTGGGTGTGGGCCCGTGCTGAGGACAGCGCCCGGAGATGCACTTCGCAGGAGGCCGCTAAGCCTCTCGGTTCCCTGCGGAGCCGTCTGCCATTCTCAACCCGCCCCCCCAATGACCCTTATTCCTCTTTGTTTTTCCTTTCCCTTTAAGGCGTTATTTCAGCAGAGGACGTTCTATGCCTGGAAGAAAGGATATTGATCGTAAGGCGAACTGGAATATTTTAAAAAGACAAAAACGAAAGTCACAGGTATTCTAGCAGAAACGGGGTGACTTTGAACAGCAAGCACAGGCATTCCTCCTTCGTGGACGCCCCGCACTCCCACCGTTTTCGGTCCGGAACCCCGATGTCCTGGAGGATCGCTTCAGGCGCCCCTTTCCAAGCCCTGGGTGGCGAGGTCCCAGATGTCGAGGTGGGGACGCGCCTGAGCAGCAGGAAGCTGACAGGTCGCCGCATCCTGGGACCGCCGAGGGGCCCCAGCCCAGCGCCCCCTCGCCGGCCCTCCCCGCCGCCGCGCCCCAGGCCTGACCCCGCGCTCGCCCCCGCCCGCGCCAGATAAGGCGGCGGCCTTTGTTCCTCCCCCCAGCTGGGTAAACCGCGCCCGCCGCCCCTCGCAGGCAGCCCGCGGTGGGGGCACCTTTGTCCTGCCGAGTGCCGGCGGACAATGGCCAGAGGAGCCGCACAGAGTCCGACACCTTGTTTGTGTACACTTGGGGGGGGCGGGGTGGTGGGCGGCCAGGTGCGCAGGCCCCGGAATGCAGGGTCGGCGCGGGGCCGCCGGGTGGGGGAGCGCTCCCCGCCTTCTCGGTAGAGTCCCCCAGCCTCGAGGGGTGCGGGGACGGGCGGGATCTGGGGCTTGCGCCCCGCGAGGTTGAAGACCCCCCCGCCGTCCGCCCGGCCCAGGACCCCAGCCCCCTGAAAGCCCAGGCCCAGGGGCCCCCAACCCCAGCCCCCAGCCCCGCTAGCTGGAGGCTCGAAAGGGCGATGCGGGACGTGTTCGGAGTGGAGGGGCTGGGGGCTGTTTCTTGTTGGCGTCCAGTTTGGGACACACCTGGCACGTTGTAAAGTGATTTACGAAGTGAAAGTGTTAAACGAGGCCACCAGCTGGAGGCCCGACCGGCTTTATGGGTTTTATTAGGTGCCCTATTATGGAAAATAAACTTTAATCCGACCATAAAAACCAAATCTGAAAACCATATTTGCCCTTGTGGTCTGGAACACGGCAGCATTCCTGGAGGAGGTCACGCCTCCGAAGGGATTAGTTTTATTGAGGGAGACACAGAGCGCGCAGGACTTTGATACGGGGTGGGGGGCCACGTCCCGCGGGAGCGCCCCCCACGACGCCCACACCCTCTGTTGCCGACTCCCTGCGGCCCAAGGGTCCCCCTCCCAGTGGCTTGTGCTTCCCCGAGAGGCCCTCCCAGCGGTGCCCCCTCCGCCACCCCCCACCGCACCACGCGTGGGGGCCACTCCCACCCCAGGAGCGCAGTCCCCGGCTGGCCACCCCGCCGACTCGGAACTTTCCTCCACCCCTGGCTGCGGTGGAGTTGGTAGCAGGGGAGGCCACGGAGGGCAGTTAACCCAGAAACCTGTGAGCTGCTCAAGGGAACCAATACCGCGCGAGAGCTGCAGCCTGGCAGCCGCCAAACGCCGGCTGCTGGGGCCTGGGGGCCAGGTGCTCCCTCGTTGCCTTCTCTGCGCCCTCTGTTTTCCACAGCAAGTCTGACCCGCCTTTAGGAGGGAAGGAGGAAGGTCTCGTTTAACTCCCTTAACCACTTTCCAGTGTCGAGCACAGTAGCGCTGCCCGCCTGCGTGGGCCACAGATCCCTGGAAGTGTTTCATGTTGCAAAAACAAAGCTCCTACCCATTGAACACCTCCCCTTCTCCCCTTCCTCCCAGCCCCTGGGTGGCAACCTTTCTATCATCAGTTTCTAAGAGTCTGACAATTTTAGATTCCAGATCTGAGCAGAATTCTGCAGTATTTTTGTGACTGGCTTGTTTCACTTATCACAATGACCTCAAGGTTCGTCCCAGTTGTGGTGTGGAGCAGGATTCCTTTTTCAAGGCTGAGTAGTATTCCATTGTAGGTACAGTGCCCATTCATCTTGATCCAGTCATCTGCTGACAGACACTCGGGTGCAAATAACTCTTCCCAGTCCTGTTTTTAATAATTTTGGGTATACACCCAGATGTAAGATTGCTGGGTCATATGGTGGTTCTAGGTTTTATAGGACCCTCCACAGTTTTCCAGTGGCTGCACCACTTTGCATTCCTGCTAACAGTGCATAAAGGTCTGGGTTTCTCCAAGTCCTCCCCACCTCTTGCTGTTTTCTGTTTTGCTTTTGTCTTTGTAACAGCCATCCTAGCAGGTACAGGTGGGTTTCTTTGCATTTCCCTAATGATTCAGTGCCGCCCAGCACCTTTCCTGTGCTGTGGATCACTTGAGGGCCTTCTTCAGAGAAATGTCCATTCAAGTCCTTTGCCTATTTTTAAATTGGATTTTTGTGGTTGGTGTTGAGTTGTAGGTGTTCTTTATACATTTTGGCTGTTAGTCCTGTATCAGACATGTGGTTGGCAAGTTTCTTCTCCCATCCTAGGTTACCTATTCGTTCTGTTGATGATTTCCTTTGCTGCACAGAAGTGTTTACATTCAGTGTGATCCCATTCGTCTATTCTTGCTTGTGTTGTCTGTGCTTTTGGTGTCATAAAAAGTCCTTTAGGCTGATTTTGCCAAGTGACTTCCGTCTGGGGACAGGGTAGGTGAAGGTCCACCGCTGGCAAGAACAGGCCCATTCGTTTTCATTTGAGTCATTTCTGCTCTTCTCAGGCTCCTGGGGACCCTGACCCCTGGGCCAGAGTTCCATGTGGACAGGAAACCCATGGGCTGTCGCCTGGAGGGCTCGTGTAGATTGGTTTCTTTGTCACAAAATGGGCTTTCTTCCCATTCTCTTGCTCCTGCTGGAGACACTAGCAAACGGTTGTGCGCTCCTTTCAGGGAACCAAGGAGGACCTCCCTTTACAGTGAAGAGAAGGAGCCCAGCGGGGCCCGGATGGGGTTCCCAGAGGATGGGGTCCCCCTTGGGTGGGGTGCGCTCGCAGGGGTCGCACAGTCCAGCAGGAGAGACCCAGCCTGGCACCAGGGCTCCAGGCCAGAAGACCGCAGCAGTGGCAGGGAGGGCTGGGCTTGTGTGAAAACAATGCCTCATCTCCCTCTGGGCTCGGCCTCGCAAACCTGTCTTGCATCTTGGGAACCAGGTCCTCAGGACGGCAAAGCCTCTCCCTGCACAGGGTCGGTGGGAGGCCAGAGTGGAGGGCGCACCCCCAAGGCAGACGAAGCCGGGCCTGAAGGCACTCATCGCTTGGAATGAATTGTTCGCTGTGCCCGGAGTGGGTGAGGACGAGCCAGTGATTATATTTAAATTTGCTATAATTGATTTGGGGAAGAGCTACTGTGACAAGAACGAATTGATCATTAAATTTATTAGTGAGATAAATTCCGCTGCGATTAAGCAGCTGGCTGGAGCCGCTGGGGCCGCGTGCTGTCCGGCCTTTCTGGCCGCCAAGTCCCCACGCCAAGCCCCGGCTGGCTCCGCTGGAGGCCGGGGCGTGGGTCATAATAATTATACCTTCTCTAGGGCCCCTGTTCCCCGTGGTGCAGAGGGAGCGGGCTGTTCCCCTGCCGGTGGAGGGAGAGAACCTGCTGGGGCCTGAGGCTGACTCCCAGGCCGGATGTCCCCCCACCTCATGCATCCCTGGATGCCTGGAGTTGAGGTGGGGGCGCCAACACGGCCGGCTGAATAGGGGGTCAGGGAATAAACCCCAGATGTGGAGCCAGCCGGGGAAGAGATTGCTTCAGGCTGAACTCACCAATGTGTTAGAAATTAAAATGAGATGTACGCTGATTGCACGTTGCTTTTAACCCCAAACCGCACACACGTCTTTCTCCTCTCCCACCCCACCCCGCTAGTTTTCCCACCCCCTTACTCAGGGCCTTCTGGCTGTCCCACCAGTTGCAAACCCAGTCCCCTGTTCCCTCAAAGCACCTTTGGACCCCGAGGCGGCCAGGCCCGCCCAACAGCTGCTCCTGCCCGGCTCCTGCCACCGCGCCCCAAGCCGTGGCTGAGGTTGGATTTTATGGAAGGAGCTGGGGTGATAACGAGCTGCCAGAGAGGATATTAATCTCACCCCGGCCCTGAGGTGGAGTGGCGCCCGCTCCCCTGCACCGTAATCACCCGAGTGAAACGCCAGGCCCTTCTGAACTCATTTATCAGCTGGGGGGGGGGGACCCTCACCCTGCGCCCAGGTGACGGGGGAGAGTGGAAAACGGAAGGAGGAACGCAAGAGGGAGGGAGAAAGAAGCAGTGTCCCGGGATCACCTATTTCCTCCAGGCCCAGAGAGGCCCCGACTCAGCGCTGGGGGAAGGGGAGGCGGCAGAGAGCGCGGGAGGCCGGCATGTGTGCAGCACATGGAGCGCCGGCTGGGCCGCGGGTGATTGATGGCGCACGATGCCGAGCTTTATTAACCCAGAGCCACTGCAGCCCGAGCGTGAAGCGTTCCTGTCGCCCGCTGCTGTCCTCGTGGACTTTCGTACAGATCCCGGGAAACCGGTCCTGGCCGGTGACAGGGAAGTTCCGCGCTGTGGAGGGAGAGGAGAAAGGCCGGGCCGAGGACGGAGAAGCGCCGTGCTCTCCGGGACCATCGGGGAAACGTTGGAAAGTGGCGCCTGGGACACACGGACCCCAAATGCCAGTCAAGTCTAACCGGCTGAAGCTGACTTTCTGAAACATTCCAACAGTGGGTTTCCACTTCTGGAGCGCCAGTGAAGCAGCAAGGCCCTCAAGGAAACAGGAAAATAAACACCCGAGCCCAGAGCCGCTCTCCTGGGGTTCAGCGTCCCGGACAGATGTGAGCCAGGCACCCGGATGCGCGCGCACACCTGGCCTCGTACTTTAACCAACACTTCACACCTGTGACTCAGCTCAGGCGCCAGAGGAGGAGGTGGTCCTGACACCCATTTGCGATTCTGATTTTCACCTGCTGTCAACTGTGAACACCCCACCCAACATTTCAACAACAAAACAGTAAAGCTGCTTTCATAACTCCCCCAAGAGATTTGCACTCTCATCCAGTAAAAAACCAATTTATTTTACGTTCCATCCTGGGCGATGGGAGAAGCTAAATAATAATTTAGCATGCATAAGTAGACGTTTCTTTTTATATATAAATACAATGTACAAAAATAAAGACAGTACAGCTTTGAGATTTCTAGCAGTTTGAAAGCTCATGACATAAAGTCCCCCCCTCCAAGATACATAAACACAAAACATTTTTTTCTTTTTTCAGTACTCAGGAGAATGGCGTTTCCAGAGAAGGTTTCAAGTTCCCAGGTCGTTTAACACTGTAGGTTTCCGCCTTCTCCCTTCGGGAAGGGGCGCTGGGAGGCTTCCCCTGGGGGTGGGGGCGGGCGGTTCTCACGAATACCGCCCCCCAACACTAATTGAAATTAAATCGAGTAGATCAAGAGTTCAAGTTTGAACGCTGGGCCTCCCTCTTCTGTCCTTTGAAGAGCGGACAGGTCTGTGGCCCAGACGGGCAGCTCCCAGGACGGGCGGGGTGGCACCGGGGGTGAGAGTTGGCTGCCGAGGGGCACCGGCCCTATCGCCTGCCAAGGACCCTACTGAGGCGGGGGCTGGTGCCCTGGCCGTGGGGGCGGGGAGTCGGCCCCAGAGGAGCAGTCGGAGGACGCGGCGTGCGTGCTGGCGCCGTTGCTGTAGGGGAAATGGTCCTCGTCGTCGTCCTCGTCGTCCTCGGGGTCACTGTCCCTCAAGTCCCGGCGGCGGCGTCCGCCGCCCTTGTCGCCCGGCGCCGGCGGCCCCAGCGGCTCCTCGTCGCCCCTCTCCTCCGCGCTGGCGCCCCGGCCTGCGCCCCCGCCACCTCTCTGCTTCTCTGCCTCCTGCGCCGCCTGCTCCTTGGCCTTTTTGCTGCGTTTCCACTTCATCCGCCGGTTCTGGAACCAGATCTTCACCTGCGGGCACAGGCGGCATGAGACACGGTCACCTCCACCACCTCTGTCCCTCCGAGTCCCCTGGCACCTGCACCGCCCCGGAGGGGATTCAGATTGAAAGACTCGGAACCTCCAGGGGGTGCAGCAAACCCCAGAGCTGGGCAGGGACGCCAAGAAAGCTCAGACTAGGACCCCCAGCCCCTGGACGTTTTGTACCCGCGCCCGCGGTCTGCGGAGCGGCTCGGGTACGGGCACAAGGCTGGGAATCTTAAGATGTTCCGTCCACTCCTTCTGGAACAAAATTTCTCGAATGTGGCCTGGGGACCACCTGCTGCAGGGTAAGGGAAGGGTGATTAAAATGCAGATTCCTGGGCCTCACACCCATCTACTGAATCAGACCAGTAGGCGGGTCACTGGCACTCCACCCGATCTTAATCCGCACCCTAAAGGTGGACAGGGTGCAGCCCCAGGTACTGAGGCCTGCGGCCGGTCAAGAGTGGAGAGGTGGCAGTGTCCCCTGGAGGCCAGGACGGTTTGGGGGGGCGGCTCACCTGGGTCTCAGTGAGCATCAGCGACGTGGCCACCTCGAAGCGCTTGGGCCGGGACAGGTACTTGTTGAGCTTGAACTGGTGCTCCAGTTCCAGCAGCTGCTGGCTGGTGAAGGCGGTGCGCGGCCGGCGGCACTTCCCCAGGAGGTTGGACTGCGCCTGGGCTGCGGCGCACAGGATGTGAGGCTGCAGCCGGGCTCAGCCCTCCGCCCGCTCCCACCCGGCCCGCCAGCACCCGCCCACTGGCCCTGCAGAGTCCCCGTTCTTCTCTCCATGTCACTGGCCCCTCCCCAGAGGACGCGGCAGCTGGAGGAGGGAGGCCCGGGAGCCCAGGACCTGGAGGCCAGATGGAACCTGATGCTTTGGTTTTAATGGGACCAAGTCTTTCCGTCTCAGACAGGGTCTGGGTGTCCTGACTAAAGAGGGTATCGGCCAGGCACGCCCTTTCCACCTGTGTGGGCGCTGGGAGAAAAGAGGGTGACAAAGGCCAGAAGCGGGGCCCCAAGGGCAAGCCACCTCTCGCTTCCCACCAAGCTTCCCCAACTCAGGCCCAGATCTAGACAGCTTCCGAATCACGGCTTCTTCCCACTCAGCTAGGAGCTGGCAGGATTTGCACACTGCCTCCAAGTGTACAAAGGAGGTGAAAAAGAAAAAAGAGAAGAAAGGGAGGGAAGGGAAGGGAACCGGATCCTGGGCCTAAATGTGTATTCACCAGAGACCCTCCCATTTTAAAATGTTTTCTTGACAAGCAGGCCCCAGGGTACAGAGGGGCCAAGCCTGGGTAGACTGGACAATTCTCGTTATGCTAATGAAGGCCTAGGCAGAAGGGAGCTCCACTTTCTAGGCATTCAAGGAGGTCTCTCACTTTATTTACATAATTTCACACAGTTACAGAGAATTTTATGACCTCAAAAGGAGACTTCCCTTGATTTCCCAGGAGCATGACAAGGGTTCCACAATACAAGAAAGGAAAGGGAAGAAAAGAAGCCAGCCCAGGGCTGGACAAGCCCAGGCTCCCCCGAGATGGGCAATTTGCTTTATGGGAAGGCCCACGCCTCCCGCTTTAGTTAAACAAGGCCCTGAATTCCCAACTTGACAATACATTAGAACTTTAATTAAAACACTGGCTCCGAAGGGACCATTTGCGAAATGCCATCTAACAGCAGAGATGACCAATTAAAGGAACCGAACAGGTTTTCGGAGACCAGAGGGGGCCTGAAAACACATTCCACACCCTCCCCTGCCCCTTGCTGCTCTTTAGGGCTCAGTGTCCACATTCCTTTCTGGACTTCAGGCTGGCTGGGTTTTAAATCGGCTACCTCTCAGTCAAAATTAGAAATCAGAGATGGGCGAAGTGTGTTGGCAAAGGGATGTGGCTTTAATCAACATCCTGAGTGACCTTGGGCACCACCCAGGCCCAAGAAAGGACCAGGGTGGCCAGGGAACCCAGCACCCAGGGTAGGCCAGTGTAGAAACCACCACTGCCCCTCACAGTGGGAAACTAAGCACCCCAGGCTCTGGGAAGCAAGTCAACGTGAAAAATCCAGAGGCTGGCTCTCCATCAAAAGGGGTGTGCTGGAGTCGGTGCCAGGCCCGGAAGAGTGCCCTGGCTTTCGCTGACCCGGCATCAGCAAGCAGGTTCAGCTGCCGTCTGAAGCAGCAGCCCCCCAACTGAGAGGTGAGAGCAAGCTTTCCCTTTTCTCTGGGGGGACTCAGGAGGGGGCGACTCTCCAAAGGGAAGGGATGGGTAGCCCTTAGGGCTTCAGGGAGCTGAGCTGGGGAATGGCTGGGGTGGCCTCGGGCAAACATTGCCCAAGCTGAGATTTTCTCACTGGTCTGCGACTTCGCCAGCCCTCCGGGGTCCTAGCTTTTCTCTGTTTAGTCACAACCGCGGCTTCTAGCAGAGGAATCTGAATTCTGGCAAGTGTTTATTTCTGTTTTCTTTTTGGCTCACATGCCCCCACCCCTTGCCTGCATCTCCTCAGTCTAAACAAATCTACTCAGACGGAAACAATGGGGTCCCTTTGTTTGGGTGTTGGGCGCTGGAAGCATAAAGCCTTATGCATCTTCCTCCAAGCGGAGCCCTGTGCGCCTACCCCAGGAAAGCCCCAGCAGGCACTGGCCTCAGCAAGGTGTCCCGCCTGATGGCGAGCCCACCACCCAGTCGCTCGGCTGTCGGGTTGGAGCTGGCTGGCGCTCCCTTGCTCCTTCTGGGGAAGGGTTTCTACGTTGTCGGGCGCCTACAGCTCGGGACGCGGACTTGCTGAGAGTCCCTGCGATGGGGTTCTAGAGGGAGGGTGCATCGCCCCGCCCGCCCGCAGGATCCCACCACCGCTCTGTCCAAGTCAGGCAATCCGCCTTCTGGGCACCGCACCCTGGACTCAGCCCCCTTCCAGAGGCCGGCAGTGGCCGGAAGGTCCCCCGGCTCTGGGCTCAGGCCCTGGGCCTCTTGGGGCCCATGTGTCTTTCCCTGCTCCTGGATCGAGTCTCCCTGTCCTGGGAGGCGTCCAGACCCAGGATGCGGGACCCAAGTCAAGTCTCTCCCTGAGGATAAGCGCCTGGCTCTGGCGCCCGGTCCCCAGGCCCCTAACTCTGCGCGCTCTTCGGCTCTCTTCCCCCACCACTTCCTTCTCCTCGCGCTTGCCGGTTAATCATTAGATTTTAGTCTCACACCTCCAGCTGCCCCTTCCCGTTAAAAGAGAAACAGAAGGCAAGGCTCGCGCGTGGCCATTTTAAGAATCCGCCGCCAGCCCCACGCCGCGCAGCCCACACAAGTCGTCGCAGGCCCGGGGCCGAGCTGAGTCGGCCTCGCCGCGCTTCCACGGCTCCCTGGGAGCGAGGAGCAAGGGAAGGAAGTGCTGGTGGAGGCGGGTGCGCGAGGCAACCGTGTGGCAGGACTGCCCCTGCCCCATTTTCTCCCCCGTCCCCAGGCCCGCGCGCGGGCTGCGCGATACTCACAGTTAAAGTCGGGCATCTTGGGCAGGATCATGCCCGCGGTGGACGCACGCAGCCACTGGTCCAGCTGGAAGGTGCCGGCGCCCAGCTTGATGGGGTCGGCGGGATGCGCCGGGGGCGCGCCCTGCACCTGCGAGTACGAGTAGGAGAGCGCCGGGTGCTGGCCGGCCAGCGCGGCCGCCGCCGCCGCGGCCGAGTAGCCGTACACCGGGTGCCCGTAGAGCGCCGCTTGCGCCGGGAGGCCCGCGCCGCCCTGTGTGCCCCCCGGGTGCAGCCCCAGCGCCAAGCCCCCCGCGGCGGCAGCGGCGGCAGCGGCGGCTGAGTGCGCGTGGTGGTGCGACCCCCCGGGCCCACCGCCGGCGCCCAGGAAGCCCGGCTTGGGCAGCAGCGCGCAGTGCGCGGCCAGCAGGCGTGGCGGTGACGGGCTCTCGGCGCGCAAGCGGTCGGCGGGCGCTGCGGGCGGCTCCGAGGACGCGGGGCTGCAGCTGCCGCTCGCCCCGCCGCTCGCCCCGCCGCCGCCGGGGCCAGAAGCAGCGGTCGCGAGCGACGTGACCAGGGCCAGCGGCGCGGTCTGCGCCGAGGCCGCTCGCGGGGGGTCCACGGCCAGCAGCGCGTCGATGCGGAAATTTTTGGATTTTTCCATCGGCTCGTGAGGGGCTGGCGATCAGCGCCGGGTGTGGGTGACGCGGCCGTGTGCGGGCTCGCGGAGACTGTGCGTGGCGTGGCAAGCCCCAGGGCTCTGTATTGTTACGGTGATTATTTGCCAAGAATCAAAGTCGCCGCCGGAAACTCAGCCGAGAGTGACCACGGTCCGGAGTCGCCTGCGTGCGGGCCCCGCCCCGGCCGCGCTCACACGCGTTCGCACACACTCCCACGCGAGTGCCTGGGCGCCGGGGCCGGGAGCCCGGCTCTCTGCGCTGCAGCCCTCAGGCGACCGCGCCGAGGCCGCTGGCGCGGTGGTGGGGACCCGCGCCCCTCCGCGCACTTGAAGCGCAGCGCGGCCGCCGATTGGCGCGCGCGGCGGGGGCGCGGTGCCCCGCCATTGGCCGAGGGGCGCACCTGTCACCGTCCCCGCGGCCCGCCGCCCCGCCCCTGCGCCGCGGGGTCCTAAACAGCCCGGGATGCTGGGCCGCGATGTTAGGGCGGGAACAGCGACAGGGTTGGAAGACTCGGAGGGGCTGCCTACGGTCCCTGCCCGCCCTCCTTGGGGTGTTGAGCAGGGTGGCAGGCGCTGGCAACCCCGAGTCTCCGTGTGGCCCCCGCGGCTGCCCGAGTCCAGCCTCCGAGACACGCTGTCCCGCTCTGGGATCGCGTCACCTAGAACCAGCAGCGCGCGTCCTCTCCCAGCTCCTCGTCAGCACTTGAGTTTGTCCGCTTCTGCGTCGGGAGCCCAGGCAGCTCCAGATCTAGTAGCCGCTCTGCTCAGTGATGGCAGCGAAGACCGTTCTCATCCCCACGCCGCACAGGAGCGGTTTGTGTCCCTGTCGCCAACCCTCTGCAGGTGGAGCCTTCTCACCTCCGCTGGGAAGTCCCATGCGTTTCAGGTGTTGTGTGTGGGCGCACATACGTGTGTGTGCGTGAGTCTGCCTTCCACAAATCTTGCCGTGATCCCCCGCCCCTGTAAGGCGGAGAGGGCCGCGTCTGCGTGCCCGCGACCTGCAGGGCCCGGGGCGGCTTGGAGACCGAGTCCACCAGTTGTTGAACGGGTCGTCGGTGACAGAGCACTTCCTCTCTGCCAGGGGATCTCCGTGGGCTTGCAGGAAGCGGTACCCAACTCGGGGACGGTAGTTACTGGGGGGGGGGGGCGGCTATGCGGGAGCCCGGCGCTCTGACCCTGGCTACCCCCAGGCCCCAGGAAGGCAGTGCAGTCCTCTCCTTCTTCCTGCAGCGTCCTGGAAAATCAGACGCGAAGGCTGGGCCAGGCAGTAGAGCGGGAATCCAGACCCTCCCCCGTACAACACTTCAAATATTTACAGTAAAAGCACTTCCAAGAGCTTTTTCAAGCCGAATCAACACGCAGGTGGCCCCCAACACCAGGCTTTGTCAGTAGCTCTTTTAGACCTAATCACCTTCCCCGGACAGGTGTGGGGGTGCGGGAAGGAATTTCAGGTTCTCGTGCAGGTGAGAGGTGACTAAAGCACAGGACGGGCACGCTGGGAGGGGCCGCGCAAGAAGACAAAATCAGGGCCAGGAGGACTTTAAAATTAGGTCAGGTTGCTGCAAGAGGGATTTTTAAAAAGATAAACACTGTATTGGGACTGTGTCATTTTTCTTCAAAAGGCTTTTTACCTGCTTGAGAGTTGATAGCAGTGATTCTGTCGGCAAGTGTTTCTTTTTCATTATAACAGGGTAGTTGGACACACAGTTAGGAGGCTAGCACGGGCACGTGACAGCAATCTGGAGTAAATGTTCTATAGCTTTGTAAAAACCAACATTAACTTGTCAATAGAAATGGTAGCATTGACACGGTGTTTGTCTTGTCTTTCAATATCTCTTTGAGGAGCTAAAAATGCATTCAGTCCTGCCTCTGTGTGGAGAGGAGAACACTTACATTTCTTGAACACCTGCTGTGTGCCGTGAGCTTTCTAGAATTATCTTCCGTAATCTTCACTATGACACCAGAAGATGCATTTTACAGAGTACAGGTTCAAAGAGGTTGAGACTGTCCCCCACCCCCCACACACACCAGCAAACCGTTCAGACTCAGAATTCAGATGGGTCCCTGTCACACGGCAGGGCCGCACAGTTCCCACCTGCTGCCCTCTATCTCCCAGTGTCCTCAGTCCTGCTTTATCTGTTCCCTTTGGGGAAGGAGAATTTGTAAAGAGCCCTGAGGTTCTGAGCCACCTGTTCTGGGAAGAGACCCTTGGCTGTCTCTCTGCCTCCGCAGGAAAGAGAGAGCAATCATGGCCCCCACCCCTGACAGGGGTGCACTCTGAGGCCGCTGTGCCTTTCCCGGTCTCATCACCTCCCTCCTCCTCCATCTGTGGGACTGGTCAGCTGGTCCTGAGGGTACCCTTCAGGAGGCTTGGGACAGGGCAGGGAGTGGCTGCAAATTAAATTCCCTGAGACTGATCTCGGAGAGCCTACTGCCCTCTCTCCTACCTAAAACAACACTGCCATGGCTACAAGTATTTTAGTTGGTGATGGGCCATGAAGTTGACACTCAGCAAATCACCCCATCTTCCTCAACAAAACCATTCTCTTTTTTATAACTCCCAGAGGAATTCATTTCAGCCTTTTTTGTTCCACAGTGACCATGCCCCGAAATCCCTCCAAATCTCTCCTCTCCCCTGTCCCCTCTGCGTCGGGCAGAGCACAGACCGGAAGACACCCCCCACACACACACCACCTGTGGGGCCCAGGGAGGAGCCACTAAGAGGACTAAGCCGCCCAGGGCCCTGGTCCTGGCCACCCCTCTAACTGCAGTGTGACTGACCATGCCGAAGGACCCATATTTGTGGATTTCTGTTTCTTTGGAAAAGTCACTGTTAGACCAAATGGACTCTGGTTCTCAAGGGCTTTAAAATGCTCATGTATGCTGTTTACGTTTAGAATAAGTTAATACACGTTGGAGGTTCTCTGTGAAGTTGTATGGAGAGAGAGGCAGCGGTCTGGGAAGTTGGGGCCTTTGTGTGGTTTATGACGTGTGAAGCTGTGCGCTGGGGCCCTTCCTGTTTCCCGCATCTGTATTGATCCAGCCCGGCTGGCTTTGAAGGTTTGGGGCAGACAGGAGCAGGGCTTGGGTCTTGGCAAGGGGCGCAGTGGGGGATCAAACGTCGGGTCCAGCGGTGCTGCTACCCCATGTCTCCTGTGACCCCCTCTCCCACGGCCCTGGGGACAAGGCAGTGAAGCCCTGGTGTGCCTTTGGTCAGGCTGGCTCCCATCCCGGCCCTTCCCCGACACCGGGCACCCCTTTCTCTTGCACACGGTTTTCCTTTAATGTACTGAATACAGCCTGTGGCCGCCCTTTCTCCCACTACTTAGGAGGAGAATTGGTGATTTATACAGTCACAGAAGGACACGCTGTTGTCATCCGTGCCTGTTCAAGTCTGGATGGAAATACATGTCTATAGAGCCGGTCGTGTACAATCTGTACGTCCTTGTTGGAGGGTGGGGGGCAGGGCCATCCCTCGCCATTTGTAACTGCTTCCTTCCCCGTGAAGCGGGTGGGCATACAGAGCAGTGGACATGCAGATGAGCCTGGAAGGACTGGTGGCTGGACCTCTGGGTGGACGATCCATTTGACACGTCCCACCTTAGCCTGAGCTGAAGCCCAGGACCCCAGCTTATGACTCCATCCTGCGGAATCCGTGCCCTGGGGGGTGAGGCGTGGGACAACTGAGTTAAACTTCAGTTTAACCTTGCGGGGTTTCCTTCAGGAAACGGAGGCTCGGCGGTGCTACGTAACCTGCCTGGGGTCAGGGCATAAGCTCTGGCGGCTGCGATGGGACTTGAACCCAGGGGGTCGGGTTACCAGCAAAGATGCTGAGTGAGGGCACCGCGGGGCTGTGGGTTGGGGAATAGCTGGGTCCGCGCCCAGAGCAGCCCCAGGGACCTGCGCAGGGGCTGGGGGCGCATGGGCACGGGGATGGGCTGGGGTCACCGGAAGGCGAGCGCCGGGATGGGAGGAGAGGGGCGGATTTGCGCAGGTGCCCCCGCCCCCAGGGCCGGAGGGCCGAAGGTATCACGTTGTTAGCGCTGCCCTTTGATCTGCTGACCTCTTCCCTGACCCGCGGCCACTGCGCCTTTAAAGGGTCTGGAGAGGGTGGGAACTCCGCAGACCCGCAGCTCCAACCCGATGGGGGGGGGGGCGTCAGGTTGCTCTTGGTGCCTTTTCTCTTGGTCTCACCCTTTACACCTGCATTCCTGTCACTACTATTCCGGTGTCCCGGCCTGTCCCGCTGCACGGGGCCCAACCCTAGCTTCAGACAACCAGCCCAAACGCCGGCTCAGTGCTGGGTGCTAGTTAAAAGGTCAGGGGGTTGCCGCAGGATTTAAATGAGTAAAAATCCAGCAACCAGTGGGCCTTCTATTTTTGGAAAATTCCTCCAGAGACAAAAATATCTGGTTCATGCCCAGACCTGGGGCAGTCTCCCTGCTTCCCTGAACACCACGAGAAGGGACAGGCCTGGCAGCCCGGCCTCAGCACTCCGCCCCTGGGGCGGAGGCAGGACCCATCGCCTGCTGGTTTCTTTTTGACCCAGGAAACCGAAAGCGTTCCTAATCTCTTCTGTTGTACACATTGGAAGCTCCTGGGTCACAAAGAGACACAAATTCTCCCCCACCCCCAAGAATTTGGGGAGCATGGGGAAGCTTATATGAGCCGCTTTACTCACGCTGGGGGGCAGCAACCCTCAAGACAGTGGAAGAACTTCCGAGAGAAGCCTATATTTTTGCTGAAGGATTTTAATTTTATTTCATTATTTTGCAGGTTCACCAGGACCATGAATGTTTTACATGGTCAGGGGCTAGGTTGATGACAGCCCTCCTTGCGAAATCGGCTTTTTCAGCACGCTGCACCCTGTACAGCCCTCTCCAAGCAAGGACCGAGTCTGACCTGCAGCTCTGGGTGAGTGTCTTGCACTGGGGACGGGTGGGAGGTCTCACTTGAAGACAGAGAACAATGCATCCTCGCTCAGAGAGAGCCCAGGTCCCCAGTGTCCCCGTGAAATGTGTGTCGTCATCGAGGACTCGCTTTCTAAGGGCTCCACGTTGTTCAGATAGCATCTGCCCCAGGCTGTGCGGGCTCGCGTCTCTGTCCTCCGGCGCCCTTCCCCCACACCCAGCAGGAGGTTGGGAGGGTCCCCAGCGCCACGAGTAACTATGCCACCTGGCAGATCAGACCCACGCAGGCTGTGACTCCCACGTGCAGGCTGGATAGGCACACGGGGAAGAAGCACAAATAACAACAGGTCTGGCTCCGACAGTTCAGTGCTTCAGTGCGTGGATGTTTTAGTGCATTCCGACTTGAAATTATGGCTGAATAGTAGCGCACTAATGTGGGACTCCAGGGTAGGTAATGGCAGGAAGTCGTCACTAATTGGTCTATTTAGCAGTTGCTGAGGTGGCAGAAGCTGTGGCTGCTGGAGAACTGGGGGAGAGAGAGAGAGAGAGAGAGAGAGAGAGAGAGAGAGAGAGAGAGAGAGAGAGAGAGAGAGAGAGAGAGACAGAGAGAGAGTCGATCTCCTCTTGATGCCCCTTTCCAGAACTGGGGGATGTCCCCAACATGGGCAAATGGTGCTGCAGTCAAGTCCACCCAGCCCCTGCCTCTTTCCACAGGTGCACCCTCAAGGCCTAGGGACACATTTGTAGGCTTGGGGTGGACTTGGGGGGTTCCCCTTTGCAAATTGTACTTGGCTGGTGTGCCCGGGTCCTTATTCCCACTGCGGTTAGTGAGAGTGGGGTCTGGGGGGCAGAAGGGAGTGAGTCAAGAGCCTCCTACCCCCTCCGAGGCCCTGAGCGCCCATTCACACACATAGTAAGGGGGGAATGAACCTGGATTTAAAATGGGGTTTTATTCGGGTGATGGGGGCCAAGCCCTGGTGCCGCCCCCCCCAGGTGCTCCAAGTGGTCGGACACCGAATTTAGTGTGTTTCAATGGCCTTTCCTGTATAGTCTCATCCCATAGTTCTGACGACTGGAAAACACCTTACGAGGGGGCAAAGCCAGGCTCTGAGAAACCAAGGCACTTTCCTCCAGGACCCACAGCAAAGGGCGAGGATCCCACTTCAAGTCCAGCAGTCACATTCATTATTCTATTATCACCTCCTCTTCTAATAAGTGTTTCCCCGTGGCCTTTGACCCTGCTGGGCTCCTACCTGTGGAACCAGACGGTGGCAGAGACGTGGGATGTGTGCATCTGAAAGGCACTGGGTCTGGGGTCCCCTCTTCCTGACACCCGCCAGCAAGGTCTTTTCTCCCCTTCCCTTCACACAGGCCCCTCTCCACTGTTTCCACCAGGGGTGGGGACCCGCTGAACCCCTCCCACTCCTCCTCCCCTTCTCAGGGACCCAGTGCTGTGGGAAAGATAATTTGGCTAATGAACTCGTTAAAGGGTCCCTGGTGACCTGCCCGGGCCTCCCCTCGGCCCATCTGGGAAATTCCACTGAAAGGCTGAAGAGGCTCCGTGCCCGCCGCCGTCTGTCGCTGCAGGAGGCGCTAACCCGGCGACGTGGGACCCCCTTGCATTTAACTAATTACCTGGCGGAACAGGTGGCCCACTCTGGGCGCCTTTCGAGCATCTGGGCCGAGGAGCTGCCACCACCAGGGGAGGACAGCAGCCCACCCCAGGGCAGGGAAGGTCACGCATGCCACCCAGGGAGCCCCGGGGGGGGGGGCGGAAAGAGGCTTTCAGGGCGGCGGGTTGACCCCGGCACCTGGGCCTCTGTGGCTCCGCCGGCTGAAGCCTGGATGGTGCTCGGTGAGCGCAGGGGAGCTGACCACACCGGGCCACCTGTGCCACCGACAGAACTCCTGGGAGAGGGTGCGGGGCAGAACCTCAAACTCGAACCCTGCAGGCTTTGAGGTTGGAGCAAATCCTTACATTGAGCTGCACGCCAGGGCCATGCGGGAGGGGAGTGGGGCTCGTGGGCAGCGGTATGCGCAGGTATGCCCGGATGTGAGCGGCTGCACTTGTGTACCTGCGTGAGCATGTGCTTGTATAGGCGCATTCTGAGTGTGTGTGTGTGTGTGTGTGTGTGTGTGTGTCTCCCAGCTGTCCCCGCCGGCCTGGGAAGCACCCTCCAGCCCTCCCCCGTGCGCCCATTTCCAGGCGGGGTGGTGGCGAAGGCGGCAGGAGGTCCCGTTGTGCAGCTCGAAGAGCAACGCAGCCCAGGCGCGGGGCCAAGCCTATTGCCAAAAACACATATTACACTGCGACATTCTGTAAATGAGATAATGATACATAAACGGGGATGATCGATGTGACATCCCCGGGATGTCTTCTCTAAATTAGCTGCTCGCATCGACTGCTAATAATGGTGAGTTTATGAAAGCAATTTCAGTGCAAAATGCGAGAGGGTCTTCTTACTCTAATCAGCCTGCCTCGGTTAATGGATGAGGGGGTCAGGCTGAGAATTATTGACACGCCCGTGCCCTTAACCTGTTTCCCAATAAAGCTGATTAGTTTTTGTCAATTCATCAGCTAACCACTCTTGCTGGAACTGCATCAAAGTCTTATTTGCTCAGGGGAAATCAACAAGTCACAGATCAGCTCCATTAAGGGGCTGCTGGGCCAGGATGGTCCAGGAGCCCAGGGACACCCCATGAACCTCACATGCCCCCCACCAGGCACCCAGAGCAGCTGACAGTGTGCCCCCCCCCAACTGCGACAGGAATAGACATACACAGTTGCTGGGTCTGAAGACTCTTCCCTCTTTCTCAGGGCTGAGGTGGGCCTCTGCGGCCCAGGCCTTGGGTCGGGGCCCCATGGTTCTGGTTTGCTCTGGATGACCTTCCAGGCCAGGCAGACATGGGCAGCGGAGTTGAGTGGGATGTCGCAGGAAGCGGGGAGCAGAGGGCTTGAGTGAGCGGCTTGGGGGTCCATAAAGGGTCAGAGGGCGGCTGCAATCCCTCCTATGCATCCCCACCAGGCGACAGAAGGGAAAAGAATGCAGGACCCCCGACTCCCCCTGGGCAGCTCGGGCCTGAGGGATGACGACAGGTGGGATTGTACCTGCACCCAGGGACGCACCTTGCTTAGCGGCCTCAGCAAGCTTGGGGGGAGGGGCACAGGGCCACAGGGGAGTGCACGTGGGTCGGGGCCCTTGCGTTGCTGCCCCTGTTTGCGCCTGCCGGGCTTCCACTCCTGCAGGCAGGACTTGGGGATCCACTGCCAGGCAGAGGTGACCTGGGCGCCCCGCCTGCAGGCAGGGGAGGAAAATGTGCACTGTCCCTTTAAGCCTCTGGCTACTGCCACCTCCCATCCCCATCCCCCCTCAATTTAATTTCATTAAAACAGAGCATGAATATTTCTATTAAACCTAAAATGAAATATGAAGCCATTTAGACTCTGCCTGCACCAATCACCCAGATTTATGACTTTTATTCATCACATCAAGAGCTTGGAAAAATGAATTTTCTTCACCCAGGAAGGAAATAAAACCTCAGGCTTGGTCATTTCCAGAAAGCTGTTAATTTGACCATGTGGTAATTACTTTCACAATTAACTAAAATACAAATCAACTTGACAAATTGGGCTAGTTTATATATTAATTAGCCCGCTTAAATTTATTCATTATGAAAAGACAATTTAAGGGGACCTGCGATGTCTGTTTTATTGCAATAAATTATTGTTAGGAAATGGGTCTAGTAAAATATCTTAATATTTAAGGATATTGTATACGCGGGGTGGGGGGAATGCTTTATTGACAATTTCATTTTCCAATTAGTAATTTTGTTGTAATATGTCTGCGAACCCGGGACTCCAGCGCAGCGGCAGAACTCTCCTGGCCTGGGGCGTCGGGAGTGGCTGTGTCTGAGCTGTGGGCAGGCAGTCAGTTCTGCGGCCGGACGGGCCCAACGGGCCAGCGCGGGTCGGTGGCGCGGGCACATCCCGGCGGGCACAGGCCCGGGCTGCTGCGCTGGCCGGCCTCGCCCGCCGCCCGCGGCGAGGCGCTGATTTAATAGCATGTCGATAGAATCATTCGATGCCTTTTAGCTTGTGATCTTTATAAATGTCCCTCTATTAAATTAGAAAATGATTCTGTTCTCGTTTAATTGTATTCTTTCGTTTCTTATTTCCAATTAATTAGTCCTATCGACGTTGCCATATTTTAAGTGACTCGAGTCCGTTTCCAGTTAGAATATATAGGTCAGCACATGCAATTTTATACCCGACAGAACTATATAATGTGGGTTTTAACTACTCGTTCTCATCTGTCTTCAGCATCTGGCCGGAACGCGCCGCCTGGCCGCCCCTCGGATGGGTGGGCACTGTGCGGGCTCCGCAGGCCCCCTCCGCCACCAGGGCCTGTATTTGTAGAAATTCTTTCTGTTTAAAGTCTTGTCCCGCCACCCCTCCCTGGCTCTGCGCGAGGACACCCTGCAGAGGAGCCCAGCGCGCTGTGCGGGCCTGAGGTCTCCCCATCGGCCTCCTCGTCCCCCTTCGGTCAGGGGCGCACGGCCCAGGGATGCCGGCGAGGCCCAGGCGGGGTCCAGGGTGCAGAAGGACGGGCTGCCAGACACACTCTCCGCACCGTCTGTTCCACCCCGCCTCCCTCCCCCGCTGCCTTCCAAGCTGTGAGGTCATTTCTCAGAGAGGTGGCCTTCGCCGCGTCCTCGGCGAAGGCGGTGCCTGCGCTTTGGGGGACCTCGCGGTGGACCTCTCCTTCGATGATGTTTTGCTACAAAGGTCGATCCGAGAGATCAGCTTAACGCGGACGGGACCCTCCTTTTCTTAATTAATTGGCAAATTAACTAATTCCTCCCAGGAGGATTTATGGGGCTGCTGCTTTGTGCCTGCACGCCCCACCCCACTCCCGCAGGAGCCGCGGGGCTGAATGAGGACCCCCGGCCTCTGTGCGCCCAGGCAGGGCTACCGCAGCCCCACCTCGCCCCGCCCCAGCCCACCCAAGCCTCACCCCGGCCCAACCCTAATCCCCTGCGGCCCACAGAGCGGCAGGCCGCCCGCCTATCCCAGGGAAGGGGGCGGGGGTGGGCTCAGCACGGTTCCTGCCCGGGTGAGCCAGGGGACCGCCCCCTGCCCGGTCTGGGCACTCGTCTGTCCCGAGGGCCAGGGGCTTGGCCCCCATGGCGTCCCCGCCCATCCACCCAGATGGGGGAGCTGGAGGGTAGTTCTTCCAACTCCTCTGCCTTGGGAGGGGTGGGTGGCTCCCCCACCTACGCATCCCGCCCGCACCCTCCGCCCACCCCCACCCGCACAGCGGCGGAGAACCACCTGCCGGCTCACGGTCACCAGTGGCAGTTTCTAGAAGCCGGCGCGCTTAAGGCGGCCTTCTCCCACCACAATCTCCGGAACCGTTTAGCCTCCCTTCTCGCCTCCTTCCCGGGGGACGAAGTGAGAAACCTGTGTGTTTCTAGGTAACTGACCCTTCCCTCCCCACGAACCCCTGGAGTGGGAAGGACTCCCCTAGACAGTTCCCGTCACCTGGGATTTCTTCCCCAGAGGCTGGGTCCTCACAGCGGGAACACGAAATGACTGAAGAGCCGAGACATCCCAGCCCCCGCCTCCCCAGACCCCAGGAGGCCCTCTTCTCCGGACCTGGACCGTCCTCATCTTCCATCCCCTCCCTGAGGCGGGCACGGGGCTGATTTGGGGGGGAGGACGGGGAAGTTTTAGCATTTTAAGTCTGAACCTTAGAGGCCGTGGGAAGCCCGATGGAAGAAGTTAGGGTCTTGTCCAAGGTCCTGGGGCAGACCTAGGGCGTGCGTGGGGACTGCCAGCCGCTGCCCCTTGGTTACGTGGCCCCTCTGCGGAGAACGCCTGCTGTCACTCTCACTCCTAGAGAGAGGCAGCTGGGTGGAAGGGGAGAGGAGGATTGCAGGTCAGTTGGAGCTAGCAGCTTCCTCCTTCAGCGCCTCTGCCTGAGCTGGGAGGACAGACAGGACCCCGCCATCTGAATGACCTGACCAACTTCTAAAACTCTCTCAAACCCACCATTACCCCAGCTTGGCTTTTTCCAGGGACTGTAACGGGCAGGCCTGCTCCTTCTTCACCCTGAATCCATCTGCTGGGTCAGGTCAAAAGTCACTCATGTCCTCTTCCTGGTGGTTAGCTAGGATTCTAGTGACAGGTTAAGGGCAATAATTGTCCTTGGCAATGACAGAGCACTAGATGAGTGACGTCTGCCCGGCTCCCTGGTCAATCGGGCGGCCTGGGCAGTGCCTGAGGCAGAGTGGATGGACTTTAATTTCATCTCCGCTGCTCAGTCTGAATGTGGTCAGAGCCATGGCCTAAGACCAGCCAGCCGAGGGCCCGGGAGCCCACGTCATCTCCCACAGTGGGTTCTCTGCCTGGTTCCCGGCGGAGCATCTCACGCTGTGGCTGGGGAGGAGAGTTTGGTGCTCCCTCGCCTGCTCGGAGTGACACGGCACAACCGTTTTCTGGTCTCTGGGTCCCACATAGGCTATTTAACAGGACCCGAGTCAGCAAGTACTTATTAAGCCGCTCTGCATGGCCAGCTTGATACTAAAGAATAAGGCGGTAGCTTAAAGTACCCTTCCTATGTTAAAGGAACTTAATTCCTTCTTGGAGGAGAAAAAAAGTGCACATGTGAAATGGAAAACGCTATCAAATCATGTATAATAAAGTACAAACATGAGGAAGAAAGCCCCACTCCATCGCAGCCAGACTTCAGCCTGTATTTGTGACAGTCGGATGTGTCATAGGCTGTTTCCTTGATGGCATCAAGCACAGTGTCAGAGTTTTGCTTTTCTCCGTCTCACACAGAAGAAGGATGGCTAGTCCAGTTCTCACCTGCTTTGGCATTTTATTAATTATCACCTTGGCAATTTGATTAATTTCCTTTGGTCTCAATTTCTTCATCTGCGAAAAATTTATTTTGCCATCCTCACAGAGTTATTACGGGGATTGGAAAACAAACATAAGGGAATTCTTTTAAATTTGTGTTTCTTTGATATGGCGGACGCTCAGTGGAGAAGGGGTAATTGAAACTGTTGGAGAAGCTAATACAAGTCAGCTGCCAAATACTGTCTTATGCCCATTTTACAGCTGAGGAAATAGAGACTTGGGGAGTTTGGTTGATTTGCTGCTAAATCACACATGCAGCAAGTGGCAAAGGCAGGATTTGAACCCAGACCAGGTGGCCCAAGACTCTCCTTGCTCACCTTACTCCTGCAACAGCTGGGCGGCTCTTGGCACAGATGCCTTTGCAACAGAAGACCAACTTCTGTCCTAGTACCTCATGGGGAAAATTTGCTATTTGTACACAGAGGCAATTTGGCCTGTCTGCAGGACAAAGTTTCATATTTCTGTTGACAAACCAAGCATCGCTACTCTATCAGCCCATTTCTTTGTCACTCAAGAGCTGGAGCTCAACCACCAACATATCCAGAGCACCCCACCAGGCACCGAGCCGTGGGGGAGTTTGGGCACACAGAGAGGGCCACCAGGGCAAACCAGTGACAACTCACGGAGAAAAATAGCCGAGTGCCAGGGCCATCTGAGGCAAATGAAGACATTATAAAGCTATGCTTTGGTGCTTGGGGATGAGGCAGACAGAAAGAAATGAGAAAGAAGATGGAAAAATCTCCAGGCAGTTCTGGAAATGGTTCCCAATACTGCTCGGTAAATGTTAACCATAAAACCGTTAGGGATAACCCTTAAAAAGCCAAAATAAAAACTACAGAACTCTGACCAGAAAAACAATCGTAGCCACAGGGGTGGGGTGGGGGGGAAGAGAGATGCATTAAAATCTTTGAGGCTGCCTTCTCTGGCCATGTCTCGGGATGGACCCCAGTGAGGGGCGGGTGGCTATGGGTTCCAGCCTTTCTGTTCCCCACTTGGGGGAACTCCCAGGAGATAGGTCCCTCTAGGGTAGAGGGGCAAGCACCCAGGAATTGACATAGGCAAGAGCTAGTGGAATCTGAGATGAGAGGGGCCAGGCGTGTAGCACTGGGGAAGGAGAAAGGGTAGAATTCAGGCCAAGGTAATTGTGGAATGCTGCCCGAGGTGCGTGTTTGTCTGCTGGACCTCAAAATACCATGAATCATTGACAAGAAACCAAACAGTGTTGGATCTATGCAGCAAGTTGGACCCGTAGTGCTCCAGGTAAAATCTACTTTCCCCAAGTAGATTCTGCGAATGCTCACACAGACCACAGATAGAGATGTGCTCGGTCCACGTGATGGCAGCCCCCATGTCACACCTCACACGCGCGGATCCTCACAAGCACAGAGTCCCAACACCCAGCTTGTGTCAACACTCCACCTCTAGGTAATGAATATGAGACGCCACAAACACTGCTTTTAATTGCATCGATAAACTGGGATTAACCCCCAAGTCAGGCTTCACTATTGCAATTAAATGTCCTCAAATAAATTGTTTCCTCAATAAACAAATGGAAGGGGCTGTGTTTGCCCTGAATAATAACAGGTGTAATATTTTACTGGCTACAGTTAGCTATTAAGTGGAATCACTTGCTGGACCTGATTTATTCCCTGAGATTGGAAAGTCATTTTTCATCCGTCATGTGCTTCTTCGGTACTGTATAAACAGCTAATAATGCACTAAATCAGCCTCGCGTGACCTTGCGTTTCAGCTAAAGCCACCAGGCCTCAAAATACTGGTGTTGAGGGTTCTCGAGAGAGGGCAGTAGACACTGTCCTGGGGAGACAGCTGCTTTGGGGGTTTTGTCTTTAGCTTCTGGTTCTAAAGTTCCTACGTGAAAACCCACGGAGTCTGAACAATCCAAGAACTCTCTGTGGACTCCCATTCTCTTTGGGGTTTCTGGTTGCAGTAGAAGGAGCCGGAAGGCTTGTCCTCAGGGGAGGCTAGTCCTTTGGCCGAGGGCTGACTTTTTGATGGGGTGGGGTGGGAGGTGGTGATGCGTCCTGGGAGGCTGTTCACGAAAACGGCATTGCTTCTGAAGTGACTGGGACCTACTCTTCTTCTAGAGTCAACTAGGATAGAGTCATATTCTTGTTCTATGGGTCGATCGGGGGGAGGTCAGTGTTTTCTAAATGGTGAGTGGCGATTTGTTAGAACAAGGACGACTAAAATGTCCTGACGACTGGTTCTTAATTTTATCTGGTCCTTTGGAATGTGTGTATTCCTTTCCTCTGGTTCCTAACCAAATATCTAGTCATGAGAATTTGTAGTCTAAGCATGTTGGTGCTCATTAGACACCTATTGGATACGTTTATCTGTGTATACCCTTTCTATAATTTATTTAGTCTTGCTTCTTAGACTTTGCCGCATGACAGCTCCCTCTCACTTTTCCCTATAAACCTTATACTTGCACGCCAACCTGTATTTAAAATAACGCCCTGCTCTGTCTTCTGATTAGTCAACTACCTCCTGAGCTTCTTGTCCACATGTAAGCGACAACACCAAGCTGAGATAATGTCGGTCCAACCAGACATTCTGAAGCCTTTAGTTAAGGCAGCCTCATGGGGAGGAAATGCAAGATTTCTGTTAAGCTTTTAATATTAATACATTGCAATGATCTGAGAAACACTGCCCTCCCCTCCCCCATGACTCACTTCTTAGATGCCTGGAGACCTGGGGATTCCAGGTTGGGATTTATTGATTTACTTAAAGAGCAATTTGGGACACATTTTATTAATATTCCTATCGTCAGCATCACCATCACCCTAACCTTTTCAGTTTTCATCATATCATTCTAAGTGATTACCGAGCCACACTTATGTGTAGTTAGTGAATCTTTCACACTTACGTTGCCACAAGGGGAAAATGCTTGCTCGGGCTCCTACTCAGACAAAAATATGCATAGGAGTCATTTCATGTCTTAAATATATCAGATAACCTTCCTTTAAACGAAGCTCTGTAACTGAGGAGATGGAGAGAGTTTGGTTTGCCTGACTGTCATGAAACATCACTAGGTGACAAAGGCTATCAGAGGAAGACGATGAAATATTCAACGCGCAGACCCTCACTCAGCATGCATATATCCATAGATAATTGTAAGCTCCACGGAATCCTTGATGGGAAATGTATTGATAATGCAATCTTTCTTTTGAAAGGGATTGTAATGATTGCAAATTTGGTTAAATAATTAAATTAGTAAGAACGATTTGATTCCAACATGGGCCTCTTAATGATATATGGCGATTAATACTACCTGTCTGGCCAGCTAAGAAGGTTTTAAAAGACCTATTGGGCCTCTTCTGATTAGGCCACCTACCTGCCCTTTAGAAATGCAGTAATCTTTATATAAAAACGCACTTAAACGTGGCCTCTGAAAATATTAAAGAAAAAACAAATATAAAATAGTTCACAACAATATCCTTGTTTTACTGTTGCAAATAAAAAATGTTAATATTTGTCCATAAAAGAGGGCTCTTTAAAATTTAGGCATCTGTGGCAAATAGAGACACAAATATCGAGTGTTAGAGCGTTTTGGAGCAGGGTCGCACCAGCTAGTGATATGTTAGATGTTCAGAAAGCAGTGTCCATATTTTACACGTAACATGTGCCCGTGCGACCAGCTGCTGCCTGTGAGGCAGCGTGCGTCATATGGGGGCCACACTGTATGTTGTTACGTGACCCTGGGGAGGTACACGTCCTTCTCAGCCGCGGTTTATCTGTATCTGATCTGCAAAATGGGGATAATAGCACCTGTCAATCCTAACAAGGCTGCTGGGAACGCTGATGGAAGCACACGTATGGGTATTGGCATATAGTAAGTTTGACCACATGCTGGTCCACTGGGGTCCGTGACGTTTGGTATTGACTAGTTGTGACCAATGGTGGTGGCGAGAATTTACATGGGTGTGTGTGCCCGCGTGGGCTGAATGTTGTGTCGCCCAAAACGCATATGTTCAGTCCCGCACCCCTACGTTGTGGTACATGGAGGTGGGCCATGTACACAGTGGGGAGTCCTTCAGATGGGTTGGGCTGACTAGAGACGCAGGGGCCCTGGGGAGGCCCCAGGGGACTCCAGCTCTGGGGGGGGAGGGGGCGGCTGAGCCTCACCTTCCCCAGCTCTGGTCACTCTGGTGTGACCGGGAGCTGATGCTCAGTTACCCTCCGCATCCGTCCCTGTGGGGGCTTTTCAAGGGAGTGACTCCCTGGTGCCACCAGCGAGCCAGCGCCTAGGGCAGCGTATCTCCAGGTAGCTGACCTGCTGGTCATGACTTTTCGCCCTTTCCAAGGTCAGACAGTCACAGAAACCTTCCACAGAGTGAAGAGCCTCGGCAAGGTAACTTGTCCAGGCCATAGAGCAGCTGGGTGGCAGGGCCAGGATGAGAATGGGCTTGTAAGCATCTCAGTCTTCTGTCTCCTGGGCAGGGAGGGGGTCCCCAGGGCAACGCTGGGAGCAAGAACTAGATCAGGGAGTCTGAGCCTAGACCCAAAGGGTGGCCAGCATGAGTGACAGCTCATTCTAGGCTGGGCCTGGTTTGCAATGTTTGATAGCATCTCATCTCATTCAGGAGTCACGCTCACAAAGGGGACGGGTGTTCTTAGATCCCTGTTTTCAGAAGTGCAAACTGAGAAAAGGAACTTGCCCAAAGCAACAGAGTTTGCAAGGGGCACAGCTGGGGCCCCAACCCAGCGCATCTCCGACTGCACTCTGGGAGCACGTTTGGTCTGATTCCAGCTGGAATCCTGGCTGGGTAGCCCCAGGTCCCACTGGCTGGGGTGGGGTTTCCAATGTCCTCTGGATGGGCTGGAGGCTTGGCCAGGCCAAATCTTCAGTGTAAGGGGCTCACCATGTGCTCACCAAGAACAAAGACACCTTAGGAGCTCGGAGCACCAGCCTCCGAGCTCATCTGCGGGTTCTCAGCCTTCGCTCCGCCCCTCCTGCCCCAGGCGATTCCAGGTGAGGAAGGTCAGTTCCTCTGTGCAGGTGACCAGTGGCATGCGCGCCAACGCCGCCGCAGACATGCTGAGGGCTTGGCAAAAGGACCGGCCTGCACGGCGGTGGCTGCGGAGAGTGGTCACGGAGGGGGGTCGGTGCAAGTCCACAGAGGCTGCAAGAGGCACGGAGGCCCCAGGCCAGAGCAGACCCTGAGTCAGGAGCTGGAAGCCCAGCCAGGGACAGGGACATCGCGTGGGCGTCGTGTGGAGCGGAGTCACTTCTTCCCCACAGTCTCCTGTCCTCTGCCCTGGGCAGGAGCTGGGCGGCCTGAGGGCAGGTGGGAGTGCTTTCCAGGGGCTGCCACGTCATTCGGGGCTGAGATTCTGCCTCGGCCCCAGGCTGTGGGACGGGAGGTGCCCTCAGGGTCTGTCTGAAGAGGACAACCCTTTATATGCTTGGAAACAGCTGGAGGAGAAATGCCCTGGCGATGCTAGGTGGCTCGGGGATGGGTGGCAGTGGGCCGCATGGGCACGTGACTATGTACACGGACATGGGTGCCACAGAGCCAGCCACCTTCAGGGGACTTTCTAAACACTAAATGCAATTTATTAAAAACTGTTTTGTAAAATATTGTTCATTTCCCAAGAGGTTTCTCTATATTCCTCTAATTGCTTTTCCTTAGCTGACTAATTTTTTAAATAGCTGTTTTATGAAAATAAAGATCTAAGTATTTCTAGAGGAGAAGTGTCTCGGTGGGAATATGGCTTTCAGAGGTTTGTGATCTTTATTTCTGGGTTTATCTATCACCCTTCTATTGACACTGCTTTTTGATTAATACTGTGTATAACATTCCTTAATGCATCAGCAGAATTAATTATGCAGAAACATTCGGGCGCACAGACATTCTATTGATGAAATGACGTTTTATTGACAAAATGACAGTTTAATACCGAGCCTTCCTGAAGCTGTATATCTAATCGACCGCCTCAGTTCTGAGTGAACCTGCTGGGTAAGGACGACGCACGTGTCCTGCCTGTACCACGCGTTCTCCGGAAGTCGGCTTGGGGCCGTGTCCAGCTCGGGGCATCTCGACAACGTTCTGAGTCTGGTTGAGCTTTACATGATACCACGGCCTGTCCATCCTGGCATAAAATTGATCTGGAGTATATCATGCTGTGTTTCTTTTACAAAAGTCTGCAATTTGAGCCTTTTACTGGCTCAGCCTTGCTCCCCCTGTTTTATGGGTTCAACTGTTTCCCCAAGAAATGTTGATGTGGCCATCCTACCCGCCAGGACCTCAGAATGTGACCTAGAAAGTGGGACTTTACAGATGGTCAAGTGAAGATAAGCCATTGGGTGGGTCCTTCCCAGTGCCACGTAGCAGGTGTCTTTGCGAGCAGGGGACATTTGGACACAGCCGTACACACGGGGGGGATGCCATGTGATGATGTGGTTCTGCTGCTGCAAGGCAAGGGCCCACATGCCAGGGGACAGGCCGGGAACAGACTGGTTCTCAGCCCATTGGGCAGGAGGGCACTTGACCTTGCACTTCTGGCCCCCAGAACTGTGACACAATGCATGTCCGTTGTTTAAGCTACTCGTTTTGGGCACTTTGTTCCAGCAGTCCTAGAGACGAATGCATCCAGATTCCAAATCATAAGCCTTTTTTCTCTGTTGGTTTCCACGTGGAGGCACCAGAAGCAGGGCTGTGCAGAAGCTGTGGTTGCGTGGGCTTTGCTGTGGACCCAGGCGGCTCCGGCTCCTGTGGGCTGGGGAGGATGTTAAACATGGGTGGTGCGGGTCTGGGGTGAAGGGGTGCAGCCCCCACAGCTCTAGAGACCCGTTCCCTCCACGTTGCAGTGAAATCTGAGGCCAGTGCAGGCCGGCTGCAGCATGGCCCTTGCGCCTGCCCAGGAGGTCCCCAGTTGCAGTACACCCTGCCCTGGCTGCGCCTCCTTACACACTTGTGGCATGCGCGGGGCTGCTCTTTCTTTCATTCCCACCCACCTGGAGGCGGGCTGGGGTCACCATCTGCCAGGTGCTGGGCTGTGAAATGCATCCCAGTGGCAGAGGCCGGCCTTCGCCACAGCCGACGCAGTCAGGTCAGCGTGGACACTAGCGAACCCCAGCAGTTACACTGCAGTGCCCAAGGCTGTCTCATCTCGGGGACACGCAGTGAGCACCTTCCCCACGTTCTTCCTTGGGCCCAGAAGCAGGTCAATAGCGGCTATGCGGCCTAGGCACGCAGAGCCGGCTGGCATCTGGTGTGAGAGGCTGCTTTCAGGCCGTCCTCAGAGCTGGCGGCAATGCACGTTCCTTTGGAAGCTCTGTCATAATTGGCAATTTCAGCGAGAGGTCTCAGAGTGAGGAGGGATCGTTACGTGGTGGAGTGCCACCCGCGCTTCTGTGGTGGGAGCGTTTGTCAGAAGTGCCACACGTGTATTTTCATTCTTAGTGAGACTGCCTACGTTACTTCCGTCTCTTCTCCGTTATCCAGCTCAATGGCTGTGTTGGCACGTCACCCTGCACTTGCCTCCAGTCCGTCCCTCCTGGCTCTTCCTCCAGCACTGCAGTCCTGGCACCTGCCCGGGCAGGATGGTCGCCTGAGCCCTCTACGAGCGACTGCTGCCCCCTGCCCCGTTCCCCGCGGGTGGGTACTGACCCTCTGTGCACAACCTGACTTACTGCCCCTTGAGGAATCGCTCGGCTGAGCTGGGACCTGGCCTCAGTGTCAATTCAGCCCTAAATCGTGGCCGTGTCTGCTGTGGAGGACGTTCTTTTGGAGGCCATCTTTGCTGGGAGGGAAAGTCCTACTGCCCATGTCGTTCCCGCGGCCTCGTGGATGGTGGCAGGAACCATAAGAGGTGCTAGAAGGTGGCGACTGTGGCTTCCTGGAAGTCAGGCTTGCTTGAGCAAAGGGGTGCAGAGTGAGGGCTGCTTGGGTAACAATTGTTGGGGTTCAAATCAGATGTTCTTGCTCTTTGGGATGCCTGCCTCAGTATTGGAGCCCCTGAAAGGGTCAGCGATGGCACTTTATTCTGGGAAGCAGCCCATGTCGGCCAGCTCTGGCCCACTCACCAAAGGGCAGCCCACAGCCAAGGACAGCAGGCCACCTGGGTCACCGCCAGCTCTCAGGTGACATATTCCTGAGATATGTCTGGCTTCTTTTACTCAGCATAATTATTTTGAGATTCAACCATGTTGTATCATGTATCATTAGATCATTCTTTTAAAAAAAATGGTAAAAATCACATTTCTAGGTAATATTTTTTGCCATTTTTTCCTTCATGGGATGTTCAACTTTTCTTATTGATTTATAAACGCTCTTTATATACTGAAGGCCTTACCCTTTAGTTATCACATATGTTGCAAATATTTTCCCCAGATTTTTATTTACCATTTAATTTTGTTATTTAAAAAATATGCATCAGTATTTTAAGAAGAGTCTTTTTGTTTGTTGGTTTGTTTGTTTACAAAGACCGGTACTCATATAATGGTCAAGGAGAAACAGAGCCAATTTCCAGGTCATCTAAGATAGTCAGGGCAGCGTGTGGGTGGCCGGTTAGCATGTCGGGCTGTTCTGATGTCTCTGTGTCCCGTGGATAGATCTGACTCCAGCCATAGGCTGAGTAGGTCAAACTGGAAAACAAGGCAGAGAACAAGGTCATGGCTGTGATTTGCCATCGTAACTCTTTCCTTTAGTCATTTACATGGGCATTTTCTGACTTCAGTGTAGAAAAGCAGCTGATGAATAAGCAAACGGAAAGCAGCATGGCTTCCTCCTCTCTGACAGACCCTAACCTGCTCAAGGATGAGAAGGTCACTTGGGGGGACACATCCTCTACTCCGGCGTCAGCCTGGGCCAGCCCGTGGGCAGCTCAGCTGCTTGTAAACATTGCCTCAGCCCAAAGATCTCAGGATCCGTTAGGGGCCCGCTGAGCGGCGTGGTTAGCATAATGAAGTGAGAGGTGATGTTGCGTCTGTGTGTGTGCATCCTGACGATGCCGCATGAAAGGGATCTCTCGGTACTAATGGGGACGTAATTGATGTACAGCTGCGAGTCTTACAAAACTGGGAGGCAGAGAGCTGGCTTGTAAGACAGATAAGACCTGAGCCCCCAGCATCAATCCTACTGGCGGCCCCCGCTCATCAGCAAGTGACTGATTCACACAGGTACCACCCACATTTATTCCGTTCTCCAGATCAGGCTGGCCTCCTGATGGATAAAGCAGAACAGCCTCTCATGATTTCATCTCTCCCCCTCACCCAGTGTCTGTGGCCCAAGTGCCCCACGCTCTTTTATCATGGATGTGATGGGCCCTTGCAGTCCTCACGGCGATTCCATGGTCTTCCACGTGCGAGGGATCACAACTACATCCTTAGCCACAGGCACCCAGTACCGCCCTCGGGATGTCCGCCTAGCCCGGCCCCAGGGACGCATGTGTCTTCACATGGGGTTGTCTGGTTACAGAGGAGTAGACACCCCGTCAACCTAGCTTGGATAGAAGGGGCTTTGCTGAGAGAGTGCTCAGGCTGTGTCGCAGGCGCCCAAGGTAGAAGCAACACAGCTCGGCTGTCTGTATCGCACAACTGGGCAGTCCAAGGCCAGGCCTCTCGCTGTTTCACGGTGATTTGTGGCCTCTGATGCACACACGTGCACACACGTGCACACATAGAACATGCACACACATAGTGCACACACACACACACACACACACACACATGCCTTTAGCGTCCTCAGCACTGACTGGCTCGGCCCTACTTGACCTTCCATTCAAGAGTTCACCATCCACTGCTCACCCCGGTCTCCTGGTTCAGATTCTCTGGGGACAAAGGAGATACGGATTGATTGATTCTTCTTAGGTGTTTTTCCTCAGTATAGTCAGCTGTGGAAGGAATTAGACAGAGAAAAAAATTTCAAAGGCAAGGGCAGAAGCTAGGGCTGGAGCAAACTCCCTAGGAAGGGGTGTGGAAGGGAAGCCAAGACAATGACTGGTGTTTCTATTTCAATGCTCAGGAAGTGTTTATTGACTGATGAACAGTGACCCCAAAAGCGATGGAACAGGTGACTGCCATCCACACAGCTGTCTTCTGCCAACACCCAAGTTCCATGCTGCCAGCAGGGGACCCTCTCCTGACTCTAGGGTGAGAGGGTCTCCCTCTCCCTGTGGAAGCCAGAGGGGTCCAGTCCACCGTTCTAGCTCCTATGCCCCTGCTGGTCCAACAGGTGCTCCCACACATGCGTTGAGCCTGGAGGTGGTGGCAGTGATGAAGGGACAGGTCAAGATTCGTTCACAGAATAGCGTCCAATGGTGGCAACAGACAGCTCCAGCCAGTCTGTCCCTGCCCCACACCTTGTCTGTGATTCTGCCGTCTGCCACTCTGCAACCCCTTCAGCTTCCTGCCATTTCCTGAGCCTATTCTGGAGCCTTCCATTCATCCCAGGAACTAGCTGATGTATTTCCAATAAATTCCTTTGTTGCTTAGTTAACAAAAAGTCCTGTTTCTTGTAGCAAGGACCCGACGCACTGGCGCTTAGCGATGACTGTTTTGTAGGTGAGTGACAGTGGCGTCCATGGGTTGCAGATGGAAGATTGCTGTGCTTTGAAGGAGCACAGACTGCCCTTGACAGCTACTTCCTCTGAGCTGCGTACGTTGGTGCCACTGGGCCAAGGCCGGCTGTGTGCGCTGGGAACCCCGAGTCCCTGCTGTCTTTCTGTTGGGTGATGGCAGTGCTTGCTCTCGGCAACCTCTGAGGGACGTGGGTATTGTGTTCAGTGCCCCACACTCTCTGCTTTGATGCCTTCCCCACCTGGCCGATGCTGTCATTGATTAGGCTACAATGGTTAGGTTAAATATTTATCAAGAGCGTGTCTGATGCCAAGCAAAGATGAGGGTCCCTTGAGCCAAGATGCCATAAAGGTGTTTTGGCCCATGTTTACAGGATGTTTGCAGAGAGGGTCTTGGGTCACAGGATATGTTCATTTAAAGATTTGAGAGGTAAGGACAAACTGCCCAGCACACACAGCACCCCTGCACCCAGCTGTGTGTGAGAGGGCTCGTTTCTCTACGTGAGACATAGTCCTTCGATTTAGACCTAATTTGCATTTATGGTTTCATTAACAGTAAGGATGGAGGATCTTTTCACGTGTATGAAACTCTTTGTATGTCCTCAGGCAAGTTACACAACCTCTTGACTGTCCACTTTTTCATCAAGAAAGTGGCACTAATGACAAGCATATCCCAAGTGTTGTGACAATGAAATCAGGTGTGCGCTATAACAGACACACAATAAATGTTATTACCTGAGGGTCTAACCAGGGGCATGAAACTAGGGGTCCGTGAAACATGAATCACAGAAAAGAAGCAAGAAGAGACAGAATTTTGTTCAATGTGCAGTGTTGGCGATTCAGCCAGTCCTGATACAGTCTGATTGGCAGGGTGCCCATTCAGAACAAAGAGCGGGTCCCTTTCCCTTTGAGGCCCCCCAGGCTGGTGAGAAATTAACTGACTTTTGACTGAAAGGTAGATGGCAAGAAAGGCCTTGGGCACTGGGGACCACCCACAGGGACCCTGAGGTCATTTACTTCTTGTGAGGGTCCCCACCTGGGCACAGGTGGGCACCATCACCACCCTTGCCTCCTGCTGGGTGCTGGGAGCCTCCTGGGGGGGGGGTCCCTACCTTCCAGGAAGTGACTTTCCAAATGTCACCCTCCTGCCCAGGCCCGGAAGCATGCTGTGCCCACTCCTTTCTGGAGCCTTCTTTCTTTGTTTGAGCTCTCGCCTGTCTGGCTGAAGCTTCCAGTAGGCACCCCTGGTGATTTTATGTAAAACACAGGAGCCCAGCCATTCCTCCACAGCCCCCATGCCTCCATGCACAGTGTCTGCTTCCCACCCTTCGAGAAAACCCTGCCCTGATGTCCAGGGTGCAAGCAGCCGCTTGGTTTCGGTTGAAATGATGGACAGTGTATTAAAGCCATTTTTAAAATAATTAAGTGAAAAGTATCAAAAACAAAACCACAAGAGTTGCTTGTGAATAAAAGAGGCATCTTGACACACTGAATAAGCCAGGTTGGTTCTCCACAGTGATGGAGAGAGTTCAGCTCCTGTATGTGGGCCTCTGGGGACATGGTGGGGAGGTGTCCTGATGAGCTGCAGGAGAGCCCGTGGGGACCCCTCAGGCTCTAGCCTCGTCCCCTAAGCTTTGCAGAGGAGACTGCTGTGCCCAGCTTTGAGGGGCACTTCCCTGTCTCTCAGGGTTGCCTGGACCATCAGAAGGGTCATGCTAGCTGTGCCCCTTCCCCATTATAAGGCCCGGCCCATTTCAACCGAGTGTTTGCGAGTAACCCAAAGCCTTTGATCCAAGGTTGTTTACCTGCCCAGGGACAGCAGGGAGGCTCCTGAACAATGGCACAGCTCCAGGGGCTTATCTGAGGCCAGTCAGTTACTTCCAGAACAGTCAACTGTGGGTTGTTTAAGAAGACTGCGTACATTAAAGCAGCCATAAATCAGGTGAGAAAAATTCATTACACATCTGAGCCAGGGGCTGTTCCTTCAGACGCTGGAAGCTCCCGCCTTTGAGGGCATCAAACGGGGCCAAATGCAGTGTTAACACATCTCCCGTCAACAGAGAACATTGCACATTTGGGGGGGGCTGAAGGGAAAGAGCCCAACAACCCACCCAAATGCAGTGCTTTATTGTTTCAAGCTTTCTTTGGGCCAACGGTTTAGCAAGGAGAATTTATAAACATATTTCAACCCTTGGCAGTATTTCGGCATAATTTGGGGCTCTTTAAGCGAGGGACAACGCTTGTCTCGGTCTCTGCAGAGTAACAAGAAAGAGAGAGGTCGCTGTTTATGTGTCTGAAGTCCCGTCACGGCCCCGAAACCCTCGCACTGTCCAAACAAAGTAGGTCTGCCTCCCATCCTAGTAGGACGGAGGCCCGAGAATGTCTGGAAGAGGCGCAGGGCACTGAGGCGTGTGCCTGCCAGGCACCCAAGGTCGGCTGTCTTTCTGAAATCCTTTCCTTTGGAAGTGAAAACGCTGATGCATTTAGACTCAGTCCTCATTTGATTTCCATTTGCAAATGAACAGGAATGATTTCTTCCACTTACCCTTGGTGATTAACCGCTGGCAGTCAACACTGCACAAACAAATGAGCCTGCCCCAGTTTTCAACTTCATAAATTGGGCACTTCAGAAATGTCACATCTCAGGCGTCCAGGCCAGGAGGGAACAAGCACAGGTAACTGCAAGTAGTCAGCAGCGAGCTCGGGGTCTGGGCTGGTTCTCACTGCAAGTCTCTTCCGTTATTAGCCCTGTACTGGGTTCTTTCAAGTGGGTAGTCGCTGTGGAAAGTGGCTTTTTGTAAAAAGCGCTGTTGGCTGGCCGGCCTTGGTGATCTGCAGACGGAGAAACTGCGGGGTTATTGGGGTGTTTGTTCCAGAATCAAGACACCTTTCGGAAGAGTTGTTAAGGGTCCGATTGCTTTGGCTGTGTGGGAATCCTGCTCCCCCAACCCCGGAAGCTGTCAGAACAATTTGCCACGCTCTGGGCTCTATCAGGGTGGCCCTCACTTCCCTCAGAGGGAGGTGCTCAGCACCCAGGGCTTCCTGGGGCTCTAGCTGAGAAACCTAGGGACACTTGTCTGTGGAAGAGAGAAGGAAATCTGCTTCCAGGTCCACATATTCCACATACTCACCAAATTTGACCTTGGGCAGTCCATCAGGAATGAATATTCAGGCTGCAAGGAGCATTTTGTCACCACCTGGGTCCCCCAAAGGGCAAGGGGAGGGCTTAGGGCAGAAATGTCATCGGACGGAGAGAGAGGAAGAGAAGTCACCTGATGATCTTAGACGAAAAGCAAGCGAAGATCCAGACATTTTTCAAAGGACAGTTATATCATTAACTTCCCTTCCCTGGCTTCCTCCTTCCTCTCTGGCTGCAACTCCCTTGCTGGGTTGCAGGGCACATCCATTTTCCATTTTAAAAGGAACTGCCAAAGCATATTCCACGGCGGCTGTGGCGGTTTATAAAGGGGTGCAGTGGGGGAGGGGACGAGCAGGTCTCACTGCGACCTGGACACATTTTCAAGCTCTCCGTGAGTTTGGTGTGGAGGTGGTGAAGCAGCACATGAAAAGTTGGTCAACGTCAGGGCCGTCAGAGACGTGGGCAGGAAGAGCACAGTGAGCTGGCTCTGTACACCCCGCAAACGACTGCGAGGAAAATTGTGATCAAGTCAGATGCCAGCGGGGCCACTGAGCAACCAGACCCCCCGTATTTCCTGGTGGGAGTGCAAACTGGCTTGGCGGCTGTGGAACATTGCTTGGCAGTTCCTTTCAAAATGAAACGTGGACGTACCCTGCCACCCAGAGATGGCACTCTTGGGTATATATTCCAGAGAATGAAAATTTACTCTCACATAGAAACTGGTACACAAATATTTAGAGCAGCGTTGCTTGTAACAGCCCCAAACTAGAAGGAATGAGGGACCCATGACGCAGCTGCTCTGGAAACTTGGGACTCAGCGGCTGCCAGTGTCCACGGGTGAGTCCGGGAGCAGCTCTGACGATGTACCAGCTGCCGTGTGCAGTGAGGGGCAGAGAAGGGAGAGGGCACAGGCCTGGGGGCAGCGAGTGGGCGGGTGCCGGCCTGGGCGTTTCTCCCTCTGTTTCTGCCAGGACTGGGCTTTTCTCTTACACACCCCGTTATCACCTTATTAGTATTATGCTAAATCCTACCTCTGTTTTTCAAAATCGTGGTAAAATACACATAAGATGTGCCACCATTCCCTTTTTGAGCATACAGTGAGTTCAGTGGCACTAATGCACCCACATTGCTGTGTAGCCATCCCCTTTCCTCTGGCAAAATGGGAGCTCTGTGCCTGGCTCCCTTCTTTCCTTCCTTCTTTCCTTCCTTCTTTCCTTCCTTCTTTCCTTCCTTCTTTCCTTCCTTCTTTCCTTCCTTCCTTCCTTCCTTCCTTCCTTCCTTCCTTCCTTCCTTCCTTCCTTCCTTCCTTCCTTCCAGTAACTCCAGCCAGTTTCTATTACTTGCTGTAAGCAGGGCCTGAGGGACGGAGCAGGATGTGTGTGCGTCGTGGAGGGTTTGGCAGTGTCCAAGCGAGAAGTCGCGGGTGGAGGCCAGACTGGACAGGGTTGCGGTGGGTTCTGAGGTTGGCTGAGCTGGAACCTCATTTTCCTGGCGATGGAGGACACTGTGTATTTGTGAGCAGCGGTGACAAGTGTAAAACTGTGCCTTGGGAAGTTTGACTTGGCACGGTGAGTAGTGTAGATAGAAGAGAAACATGAAAGGAAGAAGACACGTGCTTTCATTCAACAAACATTTATTGAGCTCCCGCTATCCACCAGGCCCTGGAAACAGAGCAAGGAACAGGCTAGACAAGGTCTCTGCTGTCATGAAATTTATGTCTACACGTAAATGATGATGAATATACTTATTTACATATAATGTACAAGTCGACAGATGCACAAGAGAATTTCAGAGAGCAAACACTGCTATTGAAGGATAAGAGAAACAGTGACTGAGGAGGCCGGAGTCTTGAGCTGAATGACAGTGGGACGTGGAAGTGACAACTAGGGCAGAGTTTAGCCCATGAAGAGCTCAGCTCACAAACCGGAATGGAGCATCTGCCTGCATCAGACGCTCTCCGTGCCCACACCTGCTTACAGTCCGGTGGTTTTGTGCCTCAGGGGATGGAGATGGGAAGGAATAGAGCCACAGGTGAGAGGGCGCACAAAAGGCTGGTGAATAAAAGTCATACAGCCTTTGAAAGAAGTCGGAATGTCTGAAGGAGAGTTAGTTTCAGGGGAAAGTTGGTTCATTCAGTTTGGACATGGCCATTTGGGGGTATTAATGTGACACCCAACTGGACGAGTCCAGCAGACCCAGAGGTCAGGCCTGGAAAAGTCAGTTCTAGAAGCATCCGCAGCGCCTTCTCCTGCCACCTCCTGTCTCCGTGGCTACCTGGCACTGTGGCATCCACCAGCTGACAAGCCAGCGTGGGCCTTGAGTCCCCTCACTGCCACGGCCTGAGGCCGAGCTCCCGACACCCCGTGCTCTGCAGGTTCCCTCAGGACGCGAGGCACAGAGGAGGTACTGCACAAAGGCTGGCGGTGAACGGAAGGGAGTTGCACCTGAGACGTGCAGAAAGACGGCAGTGTTGCGTTGCTGAAGTTAGGAGCTGGCAGCATTTTTATACTTCTTTTCCAGACTGGTGGGAAGAGGAGGCGAGGGGTTACGAAACGCCAGTGTGGCAGGAGGTCTTGGCACGTAGGGCCACCAACCCCATGGTGCTCTGTTGTCTGAGAGACGTGCCACAGCCCAGCAGCTTGGGGCTTTGGGGGCCCCCGGCGAGTGTCTGGAGACCTCGGAGCATGGCTGAGCAGTGGCATCCACGTCCTGGGTTGCAGCCCAAGCCCCCTCCCCCATTAATTAACAGTGATCTGGTGACCTCTAAGTAGCTGGGTAATTGGCTTGGTGTCAGGACAAGTCTTTGCCAAGTGAGGTGCAGGCTGGGGCAAATCAAGGCTCTGAGATCGCAAGTCAGTTCTTCAGGGCCACACGGTGCGGCAGTGGTGGCAGATGGCAGAGGGGCGTTTGCACTCCGGAGGGCGAGGTAGCTCCGGGGTGTCTAGGTGCCTGCTCTGTCCCAGGACGAACCCCCTCTTCCCTCCTCGGCACCCCTGACAAGATTTACTGAAGTCAGGTGAACCTTGGTTCAACCTTGTTCGCAGGTTCTAAGTGGTCGTTTCATCTAAGACATTTAACTAAAAGCCCTTTCCATAAACCAACTCCCGCAGGCACGCTGCCAGCAATTAATGAAAGATGATAAAATAATAAAAGGAGTAATACATTAGCGGTATTATCCTTGCGCATTTGGGCAGTCCTTTCATTATGTCCTCCTTGTGGACGCCTTCCAGCAGCATCTGAAGAGCTCCGTTATTGCTGTGCTCTGACTGCCCGGGTCTGCAGACATTAGCGCTGCGGCAGTGCCCACAATGCCCTGGCTCCATCTTCGCGTGGTCTCTGACGCGCCGGCCCAGGGGCCTACGTCACCTCCCTACCTTCTCCTCCGCCTGCGAGTCAGCTGAAAGGCCACGTGGAATGACAGATTTCATACATGGACTCTTAGCCCTGAAGGGGATTGGTTGGCTAATTAAGAGAAATGATGCAATTGGCCTCCATCTCTAATTTGCTTAAAGAACAGTTTGATCTAGAAGCTAAGCATCCCCGTGGAGACTTACAGTTTCCAGCTCACAGCCCATCGTGGACATGACTGAGATCTTTCCTTCCTGAGCAGGAGGCCTGTGGTGACACTGCATACTACATACCAGTGCCTCTCCTCTACCCTCTTGCCCTCCCACCTTCCATTTGTGCTTTTACCAGCCTGATACCGGTTGGATATGTACACCTAAGCCCCAGGGCCTTCCTTACAGAAAGAGCTCTGACGGTGGAGGGCATGGAGTGTGTCTAACTGAAACACTAGCTCTCCAAAGCCTCTTCTGCAGCTATGCTGGCCATGTGACACGGTTCTGGCCAATGGGATGCGAGGAGAAGTATGGAGGAGACTCCTGGGAGAGTTTATGTGACCATGTGACCCAGTTCTGACCAACGAGATGCAACAAGTGTAGTGTGATTTCTGGGAAGGTCCCGCCGGCCTGAACAGGAGGCACTTATTCCTCCCTCTCCTTCCTCCCTGCGTTTCCTTTCCCTTCCCGCTCCTTCTCTTCTCCTCCCTTCTTCTTCCTGCCTGGGAGGTGGGCAGATGACTGACAGGCAGCCTGGACCTGGAACCACTGGCTGAACCGCCTGCCTCTGGAAGCACCCGTTTTGGGGAGGAGGAGCAGACAGAGCCCAGGTCCCTGGTAGCACACCTGAGCGGCGCCACCTGCAGAGCTGCCCTGCGCCACCTGCAGAGCTGCCCTGCCTCGGGACTGCTTGTAGCACCAGACAGAGTCCCCAGGCGTTGGAGCCACTGTGGACAGGTTTTCTGTTACCTGCAGCTGGTCCCCTTCCTCACTGATACAAGACCTCGCCTGGGAGAGACCTGGGCTGCATGAGCTGCGAGCACTAGTAAGCTGGAGAGGACCGAGTATCAGGCCAGTGCCAGCCTCGTTTCCGCTACAAACTTGATTCTCATGACCTCCCTTCCTCCTGTCCTGGTGGCCCTTGTCCCAAGCTTGCCTGGCAGTAATTAACCTCTTGAGCCCCTGGCTGCCTTTGGCTGGGGGCCTCTCTCCTTCCCAGCATCCCATCTGGTGTTCCCACCTCAGCCTCAGCTTCTTGTCTGGACTGTTGCTAAAGGAGACGCAAGCCCTCTACCTCTCCTTCACCAGAACCAACCCGCGCAAGGGACGAGGCTGTAGACGGAGCAGACAGAGGGAGAGGGAACAGAGGGCCAGAGCTGTGGTGGGCGTTCTCATGCGCGTGCCGTGCCCGCCAACAGGGAGCACATAGGGCAAGGCCCTGTGTCTTCCTTCCTTCTCTAAACCCTCATCTGGGAACGTGGCTGGCTTTGCCGAGCCAATCGAAGGAAAGGCATGAGCCATAACAAAACAGAGTGCCAGGGGAGAAACTGGGCTGTTGGACTCCAGTGACAGTGGCTTCGCTCGGGGTGTCAGATAAATGCTGTGAGAAGGGGAGAGAGTCTGTCAGGGAGCCTGCAGCACACATTTACAATTGCCTCTAAAAATTTTATTTTCCTGCTGTTTTTATCAAGAACTTAATTCCCCCTGCAATGGAACTACTGGTCCCTTTGCCTAATTGTACTTCAGGTCCTTGGAAGCTGGCTGTCGTTTCAGTTGTGCTTCCAATGTGACAGCTTTCTGGGGCAAGGCCTTGCTGAGTTTTGCTTCTTTCCTTCTGTCCTACACCCCCTCCCACAGAGGGCAGCTGCTCTCCTGTGGCAGCTGCGGCCCCTGCCCCACCATATCCTCAGCGCTCGGGGCCTCCATTCTTTCTGATAAAGGGTAGAAGCAGGTCTAGGCTCAGGTGTGAAACACAGGACTGAGATGGAGGAGGAGCCCCCAGCACAACTGAAGGTCAGGAGCCCACGAGCTCAGTCATTGCCAGGCCAGCTCGGGAACAAGGACAACCGGTGACAGGAAGGGAGTCTAGGAGCCAGAGAAGAGAGCAGACCTTTTCCAAGCTTCACGTGCCTCCCTGCTCCTCCCTTTCTCACAGGACCTTCTGGAATATCTTCTCCTGGCTGCTAAGGCTCAGGTGTCGGTGGGCTACCTGCATTCACAGCAGACCTTGGGCTCGACCCGCTGGCTGTGACCTTGTTGGTCAGACCTCTCGCTCCTGGGCCAGCTGCAAGCACGTTGCACTCCATCCCGGGGGAGCCCGTGAGCTCGGCTGGACAGTCAGAATGTGGGGTCCTGACCTTGGTCTCTGGCCCTGACTCCCATGACCAGCCACCCAGAGCTGTCCCCATGGGAGTCTGAGCCGGGCTGTGAGCGCCTTCGGAAGCCCCTGTGTGTCACCAGCTGCTGAGGGCGGTGGATGCTTGTGTCCAGAGAACAAAACAGGACCAACACTCACAAGTCACGGTAAGAAAAGGGCCTCCTCGTCACGCTGCTTAAGCTGACTTGTTCAGTGACATTGATTTGCTCACCGGTAAAACAATGGCATATATTTCCTCTACTAAAATTTTGTGAATGGTAATTTTTATGTATCCTCTTTTAGTCCTTTTCATTTTGATCTTGGAAGACACCCTCGTAACCTTTCAATTTAGAGATTTTTATATTATTCACTATGGAAATCAAAACGCTCTGCCAGATGGGAACTGAAATGTCAATTAATTGTCAATTCATCACATTGAGTAATTGATTAATTGGCACAACGTTAATCTCTAAATCAGTGCTAATAAATTACTGGGTTTTTAATCTTGACCTCCAGAGTGCTGAAACTCTTCAAATTGCCATTGTTTCTGCGGGAAAATGACTGATGAAGCCACAATACTGCCACTATTTCTGTTGCTCCTAAAATGTTGACCTAATTGAGTGTCACGCAGTGCCTGGAAGCCAGCTTTGACGACACAGCCCTACCCAGGTCAGGTGGGACTGGATGCGAGCTGGGCCTTCTTGCTGGCTGCCCGGGCACACATTCAGCGGATTTTTTTTTTTTCAAGCCCAATCACTTTAATATATAGAATTAATTTAATAGGTCCCCAATTTATCACAAAATGTATAGCCAAACTATCGGGAAAGTGTTCTTTTCCCTTTTGTTCATTGATGAGGCCAAACGCAGAGGAAGTGGGAGTTGCATGGCTGTGTGTCCTCTGGCTGTTGTACCTGGCTTCCTGGTGTTTCGGTTTCACGGCTACAAATCTGCAGCCTGACCCCAAATGGCTTTTAAAGGTTAGCGTTTTTATCATCTGGAAAGCCGTGGAAATAGCTCCTTTGAATTTTCTTTTGAGACCTGGGCTTCGATTTTTGTCACATGCAGGACACAATTGGGGTGACACTGAGAGGGGGGCTGACATGCTTCTGGTCGGCTGGGCTCTGCTTCAGCCCACGGGACCATCCTCCCTCCTGCCCCGCTTTTCTCTCTCTCCTCATAAGGTGAGCAGATGACGAAGTGTGGACATGCCCCGTTTCAGGGCTACTGAGAACGGACGCCTCCCCCTGAACAGGCCGCAGAGCTGTCCCCTGGTGCCCTGGGAGCCCCGCGGGCAGTCCCGTCACCTCTCCCCCTCGCTGCCTGAGGCTTCGTCTCACATTGTTCTTTGGCTGCTTGTTCGAGGCTGTCCTGGGCCTGGAACACGTGCTCCTCTTGGTGGACTCACACGGGAGACTGAGGTCCAACCCGGGAAGCTCTAGCAGGTCTTTGTCTGCGTCTGGTGGTCGCAGGAGGCCGTTGTGAGCGCTGCCTGATGCCCACGCAGCACAGTTCTCCCTGCCTCACGCAGCTGCTTACTGTTCTGTCTGTGGGACGTCCCTTGATCGTCCCCAAGGGTTCTCCCATCAGGGAGATGAGACTAATACTGCTGGCCTCATAGGACGGTTTTGAGAAGTAGACAGTATGTGAACAAATGTTTAGGAAATGCAGCATTGTGTATATGTAAATTAGGTAGTGTAACTTGTTTGATGTTTCTGGGAGTTCTGGTAGAATTAGTGGCTTTTCTGGGAACCATCAAGCATAGGGCCACCAGGCCTGGGGACCTCCTGACACGAGCAGACCACGTCCCTCCATCCTCCAGAGGGCTCAGCGTAGTGGCGTGGACTCCTAATTCTCGTGGGAAATGCCCAGCCCTGTGTGGCATCCTGTGCGAGTTCAACACCCTGGACAGAAGTCCTTTCCTAACAACAGTATGAAACATGCCGGGAGGGGGCAGCGGGTGCGGACCCGGGCTTTCTGACTGCGGGAGTGAGCACAGGAGAACAGTGGCCCCAAGCTTGTGGTGGTGGCTCGGCCTCTGACACAGCCGCCCCCAGGAAGTCCCCACACTGACTCATGTTCCTCCACCAACGCAGCCTCGGGGTCGGGAGAAGAACCAGGAGATGTTAGCACAGAAGCACGGCTTGTCACGTCAGGTTTCCCAGCCCGAGTCACACATGCGAGGCGATGGGCTCCTGCAGTCAGGTGCCCCCGACAGTATTTACACCCTCGTTTGCCAGGCTCGCCTGGGCTTCAGTGTGTGGAAGTGACCCCACAGCCAGTTTCTTCCAGGGGCACCAGCCGAGGAGCTCACTACCAGGTCCACTGGGGGGGTGTCAGGTGGGAAGGCAACACCCCCTTTGAGAGCATGAAGGGCGTCAGATTCTCAGCTCTCTCTCCTCTCCCCGTAATTGGATTCATGCCCTTGGAGAGCACTTCTGGCCTGAGACCACTGACCTTGGGTTTGGAGGGGTTTCCACAGGCCCATGAGAAGGAGCAGGGGACACACTTCCCATTTGTTTGAAGGCAAAGGGCCACAAATCAGTATGGGGGGGTGTGTGGGGGAGGGGAGCAAAGGTCAGGGTAGGAATGAGGGAAAGATAGGGGAGGCCACAGCCTAGGATGAGGAGAGGAAGTATTTCCAACCAAATCCCACTTTTTACACCTACAAATATAAAGCTGTCCATTTTCATTAAGGATGAAGCAAATGAAATCTAGAGGGTGCCAAATAATTAATGACTTTAATAACCCTAATAAATTTGGATTCCATCAAAACCGTGTTGCCTATCGCTGACACTCACCAGCAAGAATGGGGAGCTGTTAGGGGGGGTCCCTAACACCTGTGTGAAAATGGATGCCGCCAACAGCCTTCCCAGGTACATCAATTATAATTAAGGAGTAATAAGAAAGCCAAGATGGACTTCTTTAGCACTCTGATACGGAGGCCCTTGCGTTTAAAATTCAATCCATTAATTGTAACTACTCCGCTTTTGTGATCGCACTGGTGGGGCACAAACTAATTCATTGCTGGCAGTCATGCCAGTCTCTGCTAATTAAGTGTCTTGATTCATTCACGTGGGGAGGGTTGCACGCGTGTGCCCAAAATCATGCTGATAAAGGCTCGTTAGATCATTTTGTTTAAGACAGTTTGGAATATGATGGTAGTGACATGTGCGCCTGGAGCCCAGCCCAGAGCTGGCTGGGGGGAGACGCATGGATGGTGGGTGCCCAATTGCGTCCAGCCATTTTGAAGCTCGTGGGGAAGGAGGCGTGGTTTCCGCTTGCCTGCACGGTGACAATTTATTTTAAAATAAGATTTTTAATGGCCCTTGGCATTTTTTCTGATTATCCCAGATGGCAGCCATTTTGATTCCTCAGTTTTGACACTGGCCCGGGGAGGCCATGGGGAGATGGAAGAATTAGCCCCCCAGCCCACTGGATCCTCTGGAGGAGGAAGGCGGTGGAGTGATAGACTCCAGTAGGGCTGCCGTGTGAAAGGGCGCTCCTCTGGGTGGGTGGGGCCCCCAGAGACGGGATCAGCTCACACCAGGCCCTGGTGCCCACGTGTTACATTTCAAGGCCTGTGGGACTTTGCAGCAGGTGGGCAGCTGTGTCTGGAGCTCAGAGTGACATCCGAGCTGGATAAGCAGGTGGGGGCTGCCCTGTGTGGAGACTGGAAAGGAGAGGGGGGCATCCTGGGGATGTGAAGAGCGGGATCCGTGGGGGAATCGTGAGGACCATGTCTCCCCTTTGTCTTTGCACCGGCTGTGGCTTCCCGGCTGTGGCTTCCCGGCTGTTCTCATGTCCCTGGGGCAGTCCCTCCTGATCTCACCTCTCAGTCTGGCTGGGCGCCCTCGTGTGTAGCGCTGGGTGTGTTGTGTGTCCTTGAACTTGACAGTAAACTCTTCTGGACATGGTGCCTCTCAGTCACAGCGCATAGTAGGTGCTCAGAAATGCTTTGGTTGGTGGGTTGCCCTGAATGGTGCTGTTTCTGGTCTCAGAGACCCTTTTAATTTGTGGGCGAGACATTGTTATAAAAAAATGAACACAAAAGATGCCTACTCTCAAAAACCAGAAAACAACCAGTGTTGATGAGGATGCAGAGAAAATGGAGCCCTTGGGATTGTGGGTGGGAGTTTAAACCAGTAGAGTCACTGTGGAAAACAGTACGGTGGTTCCTTAAAAAGTTAAAAATAGAACTACCACAAAACCCAACCTCTGGGTATACATACTCAAAAACAAAACAAAACGAACAAACAGAAAAAACAACGTACACGAGTCGTGGGTGGAATCATTTGCTCCCCCCTGGCTGGGGTTAGGGACAGCCCTAATGAAGCGTCCTCACATGGTGTCACCAGCTGATCACTCTGCTCTGATAATACTGAATTCTGCCCCCTGGAGCCCCTCAGAAAACTTCCTCCTTCAACATGACTCCGTCAACAGTCTCCCAAATATTTTGAACAAAAAATACATTTGCGGTAGGCAGAGTAATGGCCCCCAAAGATGTCCACATTATAATCCCTGGAACCTGCGGCTGTCACCTTACAGGACAAAGGGGAGTTTTGCAGAAGGGATGTCAAGGGTGTGGACACGGGTGGGCCCATTATAGTGTAAGTGTCCTCACAGAGGGAGGCATGTGGGTCAGAGTCACAGAGGGACTTGTGATGACGGAAGCAGAATCACAGAGGGTGATGTGACTCCCAGAGGAGGAGGCCATCAACCAGGAAGCAGCAGCCTGTGGGAGCCAGAAAAGGCAAGAGAACAGACCCTGCCTCGGCCCCTGGAAGGACCCAGCCCTCTGGCCACTTGCTTCAGCCCAGGGAGACCGTGAAGGACTTTGACCTTCAGAACTGTCCTGGAACGCAGTCATGTTGTTTTAAACACTCAGTTTGTGGTTGTTGCTTACAGTCACCATAGGAAATGAAGTAACACTTACAGTCTCATCTCCTACACTGAAAACTCAAGCCTTCCTTGCTCCATTAGAGTGAAGTTTAATAGAATCAAGATTTGCTGAGACTCCCTGGGAAGTGAGGACCTCGCTGCTCAGGGCACACAGAGCCCAGCCGCCCCCCCAGCACCTGCAGACACCCGCACCTGTGCGATGGATCGACAGGGTGAGAACCAGAAGGCCATCCCTGCCCCTGCCCGTCGCCTCTGGCTCAGGATTTTTTCAGCTACATCACCACGAGGCCAGTGTTTGAGGAAGGCCCGATGGGCTCCTGTGCTTTATTCAATTCTTTTCCTAGGGCAGAAGTGACTAGCAATTATTCACATTATTCAAATAACGGCCATGGTGGCAAGACAGATGGGGCGTTCTCTGCTTTTGGATTTTCGACACTGTACTTTTTGTTTTCATCTCAGTAGACCTCTACAACGTACTCATACCCTCACCCATCCACATCATCTGATGTCCACACTTTCTTCTAAGTCAAAGAGAGTTAAAATTTATTTTCATCTTGAGAATTTTTCCAGCCTGTGTTTTCAGTCTCTGACCTCCGTGGGAAGGCCTGCAGTTTCACCAGCTCAGGCGTGGAGCTCTGACAGGCAGCGGGATTGTGGCTCTCATACGGGGTGACCAGCACATGTGCCTGATTTATTGCCTGTCACACACGGCTCGTTGTGGACAGAACAGCACTGTCCCAGGCTGTGCCATTCCTGAGTGAGACAATATGGAACAGTCGCAACTGTGTGCTGCTTCGGTGACAAGACACCGCTCGAGCTGCTGTTAGGTGGGTCTGAATAATTCCTGGCAGCGTGGAAGAAACAAATGAAACTCACTCCACTATGGGACACCTTACACGTGTAGGGAGAAGAAACGTCCCAGACAGCAGGGACGTGTTGAAATGCATCAGGGCTGGCAATTTCTAGAGCAAGAAACTCGGCGAGGTTGTTATTTTGGTTTATGAATTGCTTGTCGAGAAGTGCAGAACCCTGGCAGTGGCCTTCTTCTGGGCCCGGGGACAGAACTAGTAACTGGAAAGATTAGCTTTGTCTTGATTTCATTTCATCTCACAGCCCGAGTATATTTTATGGGTTTTCACGAAAGGTGTGATTTATGCTTTGAGACTCCTGGAAAAGCTCACGGCTTTTAAAAATAATTTCTGAAAATGAATTTCTTTTTCGGGGTCAGTGACTTAAACATGGAGCTCAGGAAGACTCGGGCCTGGCCCCAAACAGAGTTGGAGATATTTTCCTCTTCCATTGAAATTCGTGGGTTCTTTAGAAATCTTTCAACAAAATATCAGCTACGTAAAACACACACCTCTCGTGTTCTTTGACACATTTGTGTTCCCGGCCCCGGCATTATCTGGGGCAGGCTAAACAATAGGCGTTTGTTGATTGAATTTCAGGGAGCTCACAGATAATTCAGCAGAGGCCGGGCTGTTGTTCCAGAGCCGAGGGCCTCGCGGGTGTTCTGACGTATGTCCACACTGTGAGCAGGTCAGCACACGCAGGCTGATTTGCATGTCTGTCGCCTCACAGTTGCCATTTTTTGCGTGTGGAGTGGGCTGAGATTTAAAGTCTAACTTCTTTGGGAATTTCAGGGGCACAACAGAGGCTCATTGAGTCTGGTCACAGTGCTGGCGTCTCTGGGATGCATTCAATTTCTTTATCCACTCACCCATTGAGGAACATTTAAGTTGCTTCCATATCTTGACCAGGGTGAATAATGCTGCAGTGAACATGGGGGTACGGGCATCTCCGAGAGACCCCGATTTCATTTCCTCTGAATGAATACTCAGGAGTGGAACCGCTGGGTCACATAGTAGCTCTAGTCTTAATTTTGGGGGGAACCTCCAGACTGTTTTCCAGAATGGCTGCACCAATCTGCAATCCCACCAACAGTGCATGAGGGTTCCCTTTTGTCCGCATTCTTGCCGACACCTGTTGTTTGTGGGTTTATTGATGATGCCACTCTGACAGGTGTGAGGTGGTACTCATTTGCATTTCTCTGATGGCTGCAGTGAGCACGTTTCCATGCGCCCGTGGGCCAGGTGTACGTCTTCTTTAGAGAAATGACTGTTTCCTTTGCCCATTTTTAATTGGATTCTTTGGTATTTTTGCTATTGAGTTGTAAGAGAGCCCTGTTTTAGTTTGAAGCCACTATGTGATTATGAAAACCATGTTTGTATATTACTTTGATGAAAAATGATCTACACAAGAATAGGCAGTTCACGCCATACTCTACATGGACACATAGGTAGTAAAAAGAGTTCCCTGGAATGTGGATGATGGCACATCAACCTGAGAACAGCCACCTCTGGGGTGGGAGGGCAGGAGCGGGACCTACGCGGCACAGAAGAGTGTCAGCTATCTGACACTTGTTTCTTTAAGGCAGAGGGCGAGAAGCAAACGTGGGGAATATCTCCTAAGTCTGCGTGGTGTGTACGTGGTGTGTGCTACACGCTCTGTACTTGTGTTTCCAACATTTCATAGAAAACTGAGAGAGAAGCTGCCCATTATGGTGACATCTCCAATGTCAGAATACGTTAGGATGGGCTCTGTCAAAAATGGAACAGGAATCCTAGAAGTTGAGCCTGGAATATCTTGTCATTCCAGATGGAGGAAGCCATCAAAATGGCAAGAGTCATGTCAGATGGGCTCAGGACCCAGGTCTCATGGGCTCCCATTAGCCAAAGCTAGGCAATTTGAGCACAGATAAATTGCTACGGTTTAAAACATGTTTGTGTGTTTATTGATACTTATACAAAACCCTTCATTGGGACTGAGTGAGTCAAACTCAAGGTGAGGGGCACACTCGTTCTCCACAAGTCTGCCTCCACTGACACCAGCTGGGAGTCTGGGGGTCCCCAGGGCTGCCTTCACTTTTGGCCAGCTGGCTCCAAATTCCTGGGTTCCCAGGACCACCTCAGGTTCAACAACTCACTGGAAAGACTCACAGAACTCAGGAAAGTGCTATACTTATAACCACAGCTTTGTAATAGCAAACGGATACAAATCAGAAGCAGCGGCAGGATGAGGGCGAGGGCTGGTCGGATGCCACATGTGGTGTCCTTGCCTCCGAAAGGCGGGACCCTCCCGGCCACCACGTGTGACTGTGCTCACAGAAGCTGCCATTCCTCAATGGCTAGCCTACTCCCCCCCAGGTCAGAAGCCTCTAATGAGGGCGGGTCTTCCCTGCCCCACCCCATCAGTGTAAATGCCCAGAAGTGCTCTGTGGGAGTGACAAGCGCTGGGTTTAGAGCTGCCTCTCAGGGACAAGGCACAGCTGGTAGTGTGGCCATGGCTCAGGAAACAACAGGTTCTTTTCAAAGGGCACAGACACAGGTAAGAAGCAGTCGAGCACTCACCCTTGTCCTTTACAAGTTGTTACCAACTATCAACGAGGGGATGCGGGGCGGTTTCTGCGTAGAAACAGTTCAGGAAGCAGGAGTGGAGCACACTGGGTACATGACCTCGAGCCCCTCCCTTTGCCAAGCTGCTCACTGAGTCAGGGATCCAGGCAGTGATGGTCGGGGACAGCAGGACAGCCCGGTGCCGGGCCTCCAGGAGGCACAGGATGCCACACGGGGAGCAGTCCTGCCTAAAATGGAACCTGAAACTGACCAGGACTCCAGGTCTGACTTGTCCCCACATAGGGTGCATTTTATGAAGCCTGCAGGGGGCCTCTCCAGGACAAAGGATCTGATCTCTTCCAAAGGTGAATTGTCATAAAAGAGACAGATAGAGAGGGGCCCTAGAGATTAAAATAAACGTTAGAGATATCAACAAATTGCAACCTATGAACGTTACTTGAATCCTGACTCAAAGTGAAAAATTACTAGACAATCAGGAATCCACACACAGTGAGGCCATTCGATGAGTTGAGTAATTGTTTTTAACTTCTTTGGGTGTGGTCATGGAACTGTGGGTCCGGCTTCGGGAAAAGCGGTCCTTGTCTCAGCAGTGCGTCCTGAGGTCTCTGTGGATAAAATGATACAGGGTTTGGAGTTAGCTTCAAAATTATCTGGAGCTGGGAGGATGGTAAGTGGTGGGGGAAGCAGGTGGCCAGAGAGGAAACGAGATGAACGATGGGGTTGGTGATCGTTGAAGCTGGAACATCATTGGGTAACTGGAGCATGAGGATTTATGATACCCGTCGCTTTACTTTTGCATATGTTTAAAATTTTCTCCGATAAGAAGCTTTAAAAAGTTCTACGATATTACTTGGGTAGGTGAAACAGTAACTCACTGCCACTCGTATCCAGCTCCGCAGCTGAGGCGAGGGACCCAGGGAGTGGAACATAGCACCGGTGCCCTCAACAGAAAGGACTTACCTGGCCTTGCCAAGGAGAAGCAGGTAGCAGCCAAGGGAGGCTGCCCCGGGGCCCTGGGCAGCAGCAGGGGTCCTGCGAAAAGAAGGACCTGTGAGGAGGGAGCGACGGCTGGCTGCTCGGGCCAGCTCTCGGTGTGTTGACTTCTCTGAGTTCAAATTTTCTAATCTGTAAAGTGAGAGGGTTGGACCACATCCATGGCTATCAATCTTTGTTCTACTTAATATTGATCTATTTAATATTTGTATGTCAGTCTTTGCATCTCAAAAATACATAAAATATTTTAAAGTAATTACGTTCCCTTGGGGAAAATATAATCATAAACCTACTTAGCAAATTTAATTTGAAAGATGAGCTGCAGGTGGATTAGAAGCCTTGCTTTCTATGTGGTATCTGACCATCGGACATACATTTATTTATTACTGTACTCTGTTTTTCGTGTAGAAATGACTGCCAAACCCAGGATATGATTAGGTTGTCCTATGAAATTTTAAAGTTTAAATCTCTATAGCACATTCATAATACAGCTTTTTTATTACAAAGTCCCGGAGCGTCTGCTCTTAAATAGGTGGTGAATCCAGTCATAACAGCCAGTTCCGAGAGCAAACACCCACGTGTGTGAAGCCTTACCACTCTTCCCCACCAAGCCACCAGCCTTGCAATATCCTCGGAGAAGTTGTCATGGCTGGAGAAGCAACTAAGTCAACTTTTGTTTTCACATGCAGACTAGATTTCATGTTTTCTTTATGTGGCTATAATTTTTCCCATAGCAGAGATGAAATTTTGCCGTAAAAGTTTAGTTTTATTCAACTCCTAGGTATATGCCCCAAGGAATTGAAAATGGAGACGCAAACCAAGAACGGTGGTAGCGACATTTATTCACTGTAGCCAGAAGGTGAAGACAGCCCAAGTGTCCACCAACGGATGACTGGATAAACTGAATGTGGTCTATACATACAATGGGATATTATGCAGCCTTAAAAAGGCAGGACATTCTGACGCACGGTACAACCATGGATGAAGCACCTTGAGGAGATTTTGCTAAGTGAAAGAAGCCAGTCACAGAAGGACAAATACTGCATGAGCTCACTTATATGGAGTCCTCATATCATAGAAAGTAGAATGGTCGTGCCAGGGGCTGGGGGAGGGCAAGGGGACTCACTATTTAATGGGCATAGAGTTTCCGTTTGGGAAGACGGAAAGTTCTGGAGATGGTGGTGGTGATGTCTGCACATCAATGAAGGTACTTAATGCCACTGAACTGTGCACTTAAAATGGTTAACATGGTACAGTTTATGTTATGGGTATTTTACCACAATAAAAAAAGCCATGAATAAAAACATGTTAGGCTGAGTTCATTCATTAGATTTCATGACTTGACTGGAGGAGGTGTGAAAGGTTCTGGAAGAGGGACTGGACATTTTTCTGTAGCCATTTTTAGAAAACAGTCTGCCACATTTGCATTAACTTCTGTTTGTGACATAAAGATACAGTAGCTCGCTCAAATGTGTAACACATTGTGCTGTATCATTCAATTGTCTGTTACTAAGAATTTCCTTCCTTTTAAGATAGATTATAATGGCAGAGAGAACTGTTGACAGAATCCCTTATTCTGAAGGAGACCTTTGTCCACTGGCTGCCTGCTAGCTGTCGACCAGTTGTCCACTGGTAGAGAATGTGCTGGCTCCACTGAGTAGGCTCCTGGCTTCATTTGATACCCGATGGGGAAGACTCCATGCGCTTAAACAAGGGGACCCTGAGGAGGAGAGAGAACCGCAGTAACCGAGCTCTGTGACAGCAGCATCATGTGCCACAGACAGGCACAGGGCCCTAGGGGAGCCAACGAGAGAAGACAGAGGGGTGTTGGCTCAAGCAGGAAGGACACCCCAGATAGAGAAGACAGAGGGGTGTTGGCTCAAGCAGGAAGGACACCCCAGATCCAACCAACGGCTGTGGCCACACCATTCACAGTCCTAGAACAGGCAGGTGCCAGGTTTGAATGACGTTTCCAGGACATTTTCTCCCCTGAAATGCAAACCCACAGTGGAGGGCTCTGATAAAAGCGTTTTCTTTCATGGTTCTCTGACACATGGTCCTGTAACCCCTCTGCGAGGGGAAGTGAGATGAACGCACTCCTCCAATGACCGGAGAGGGGGGTCCTTCCCAGGGACACTGGCTGTAATGTCATTGAGGGAGAGTCATTTCTTCTAGACTTGGATATATTTTAAGGGGAAAAACTGTGCTCAAAATACGGCACATATGGCCATATCTTAACTTCACGAGCAAGCAAGATAGGGAAGGGGAGAGAGGATGAGCTGGTCAGGTAAATACCTGAGGTAGTAAACACCCGCCCACCTGTGAGCACCTACTCTGCAGACCAGCCTCTGTAGTGCCCACCCCCATCACCTTCTCTCTGGGCTCTCACACTGCGGCTACTAGTCACCCAGGGCCAGGTCCCAACAACTAGGGTGGCTCCTCGGCCCCCCAGAACCTGCCAAAATTATTCAAAGCTGCCAGTCCCAAGCCCGCTCAGCCCGCCTGGCAGCTGCTTCCTGCAGAAACCATGTGCCCCTTCCCCTCACCCCCATCCTGGATGCCCCTCCTCTTGATCCTCTGAGTGACACTGTCCTTTCAGCGGCAGGGTCTCCTGATCTGTTGACCTCACAGCCTAAATGGTAAGACCGGCCGCTGTGCACCAGACTGTAGCCTGCTCTGAGCATCTCGCAAACACGCGCTGCCGCAGACGGGCTGCTCACTCCGTCACACTGAGCTCCGCGGGAGCTCCTTGTATCAGAGATTTACTGCCCTACCTGTAGCTGTGTCTCAATTGAATGAAAATGTTAGCTTAGGGCTACTCGGATGGTCCTACGCCAGTGTAATTTTAAATAAAATGTCTTCTCTCTTTGGTATCACCGGGCGCCCTGGTGTTTAACTGTTGGAAAGTACTTCAGGGAAGTGCTCTCTGCAAGTCTTTACAACACCGCTGTTTTACAGCACTGTTCCCCGGAGCAAACAGAAAAAGTTTTATGAACATCTTTGAGGCAGGGCCTCATCTGTGTTGGTGTTGATAGAAATCAAACCGTGACCTACTGCAGGTCACAAAGCCACGTTCTCCAGGGAAACTCGGGCTCTGCGGGGTTACGCGGTAATTCCCGGCTTGAGTCCTCGCTCTGCTCAGAGCAGCAGGCAGACTTGTCAGCTCGCTCCCTAAGGCCCAGTTTCTGCATCTGGGAAATGTGGACGGTACTATTTACCTGGAGGATTGCCTGAGAAGGAAGTGAGTGCAGGGCTGCACCCAGGGGCAAGCGTGACCGAAAAGAATGCGCGGTACATGGCAGCGTTTGCTCTCCGCGGCCGCTTTCTATACTCGAGCACTTAATTACTTGGAGGTGACTTTGAACAGGAGCGAAAGTATGTCTTTCCCAAACACAGCACGCTTGGAGATGTAGTACTTTGGCCGAGCTGGGGGTGGGCTCCGGGACGGTCCTGGCAGCTCACCTCGTCCCAGTTTGGCCCCGTGTTCCATATGCCGCTGGCTGCCAAGCTCACTCTTAATTGTCTAACCTTTTAAAATGATTAAAATGGTGATGATGACGGTGATGATGCACAGACAGTGTGGGGAGGATGTTAGAGTGTTACTGATACTTGGCCTGTGGATGCTGTTCATCGTGGAACTGGTTTTTGGCCTATGAACTAGGCAAAACGCCCTTCGGGTGCAGATGTTTGGTGCTAATAACAGTCTGAAACGACCAGGCTTATTCAGTATATCTGTATCACCAAAACGCAGGTCCCGAGAGCCATGAGGCCCTGCGGTCTGTCAGTGGGGCTGGTTTCTTGGCTCGAGAGCCAGTGGGAATGTGGGGAGCAGGTACAGTCGGGCCCAGCCACACACGGGATTCTCAGCACACTGAAGCAGACGCAGGATGCTGTATGTGAGCTCTGCCAGGGAAGGGTGTCCAGGGTGCATTCTGTACAAAAGCAAGTTGTTGGGGCTTGTGGGGAGTATGATCTCTTTTAAGAACAGAACAATCCTAGATACACAGGTTGGCACACAGAATAATGTCCCCCACACCCAAAGATGTTCACACCCTCATCCCCAGAACCTGTGAACAGGTACCTGACCTGGCAATAGGGACTTTGCAGATGGGATAAATTAGGAATGTCGAGATGGGGCAATAGTCCCGGTTATCTGAGTGGGACCATGGTTATCAGAGGGAGGCAGGAGGGCCAGCGTCTGACATGGGAGGACAGAAGCAGAGGTAGGCGTGATGCCGGAGTGGAAGGCGCCATGTGCCAAGGAACCCTGGAAGCCTCTAGAAGCTGGAAATGGCAAGGACATGGATTCTCCCCAGAACATACAGAAGGAGCACAGCTCTGTACACACCCAGGTTTTAGCCCAGTGACACTTCTGACTCCCACACTGTACGATAATCAGTTTCTGTTGTTGAAGCCACTAAGTTTGTGATCATTGGTTACAGCAACAGTACTAAGAAACTAAGATGGGTGGGCAGATAGATGATACATGATAGGCAGGTAATAGATGATAATAAATCATAGATAGATGATAGACAGATAATAGATGATAGATGGGTAGATAGATGAGGGTGTAGGGTACATGGAAAGTTTCTCTTATACTTTGCTTATATTGGTATTGTTTTGATTTTTGTTAATAATTAATATGTATCATTATTCTAAATAATAAATCCTTACAATAAAAATCTGACTAATCTTTCCCGAATGTTTGAATTGTGGGTCACTTAGACAAGGTGTGTGAGAGAGGAGAAAAGGAGTAAACGCAGTCCTGGTGGGAGGAACTCTTTCCTTCCTCTCCTTCTGCAAGTTGCAAAACACCTTCTGAAACAATTTACAATTTTTAGCCAGAATCTTCACATAAATTGAAGTCTTACAGCTTCCCAAACAAAAGCTTAAAAATATACGGCATATGTTGCATTACATTGATTTGGAGCAAAGAAATAGAAGAAAGGAAGCATGCTTTCTAATTGAGGAGGACAAAGCATTCAGGGCTCTTTCAAACACTAGAAAAACTCACCTGTAAGGGGTATTCAAGATTATTATTATTATTATTTTAGGCTATATCTGAAAATTCTATTTTGAGATAGTTATAGAATCACAGGAAGTTGCAAAAATAGTGCAGAGATGTCCTGTATGCGCCCCCCAGATGCCCCATTGTTGCGTCTGACATAATGACAGCACAGCAGCCAACCAGAGCCATGACACTGGCAGTGTGTGTTCACAGCTCTGTGTCATTTGGTCACATGGAGTTCATGTAACCGCCACCGAGACCAAGACGTGGAACTGACCTCCCTCCTCCTGCTGTCCGAGTCGTCCCACCCGCCTTCCCCCACTCACAACTACAAAGCCAGTCTGTCTCTACGATTCTGTCATTTTGCCATATACGTGGAATTACCCAGTATATATGTGACCATTTGGGTGTGACTTTTTCACTCAGCCTCACCCCGAGAGCACCCAAGTCGCTGTGTGTGCCAATGGTTTGTTCTTTGATCACTGCTTAGTAATACCCAAGCTGGGGTCGCAGCAGTTGGCTTGACCGTCACTCTTTTGGTTGTTTCCAGATCTGGGCAATACAAATAAAGCTAATGTGAACATTTATGTATAAATGTCACGTGAACATACATTTTTATTACCCTGGGATAAATGTGCAGGAGTGTAATTGCTGGGTGGTAAGGTAAGTGTATGTTTCATCTTTTAAAAAAGAAACTGCTAAACTCTCTTCCAGTGTGGCTGTCACATTTTACATAGGGGAGGTCAGGTTTCTCTGCCTCTTTGCCAGCGTTTGGGGTTGTCCCTATTTTTCATTTCAGGGGTTCAAATAGGTGTGTCATAGAAGTTATGATTTTCAACCTACCTCTTTCCACTGCCTTGTATTAGTAATTGATTGAATTCACATATATTTGAGGGCCTGTCATACGCACTGCAGCAGGTACAAGAGTGAGCTGCTCAGCGCCTTCACGCCTAAGGAGTCTGTGGGCTGGAAGAAGACAGGTAAGGCACCGGGAGTCACGTTTCACAGGCACTCAGTTCTGAGGCAAGCACATGTGGTTGGGAAGCTTTTATTGTCAAAATTATCGTGGAAAATTACTGTTGGTTTTCGTAGGGTGATAACTATGTCTTCAAAAACATCCCGCTTTTAAAGAAACACATACTGAGATATTTACACGTGAAATAATGTCAATAATGGAGGACAGTGGTTAATGAGTGGTGTGTAAGTTACACGAGATTGGCCACGAGCTGATAAGCATCACAGCTGGCTGATGGGATTGATTATGCCATTCTCTCCGCATTCTTAGGCTTGAAATGTTCTATAAAAGGGCATTTTAAAAATCCTTGAAAATCCTTCAGTAGGTATCATCCTGTCGGAGACACTCCTTGGAGAAGCCAGTTTTCCCTCTGGCATGGGGGCAGGTTACTAATTCTTCAGTGGGGTGAGTACCAGGCGAAGTGGTCCCTCACACGATGGGGCCACCCTGTAAAAGCACCCGAGTTGGCACAGGGGTGCTTACACCACAGCAGGAGGGACACGTGAGACCAAATGAGGGGACAGCAGTGCTGGGATTTGTAGAGGCCCAGTAAATACAGCACCATCTTCCCTCCCTACGTTCTTAGCCAATGAGAAAACTTGAACAATCCCCAGCAGATGGAGACAACACACCTTAATTACCAGCAAAGCTGACAATGGAGAACTGGGCTTGGTGTTCCAGTCAGCGGGGCTTGCCCGCTCCTCACTCCTGGGCTAGACCTCAGCGAGTTAATCTGAGGCAAAACCTCAGACCTCAGAGCAGTTCACCGACTAAGAGCACATGCTGCATATCACCAATATTTTTAATCTTTGCCCATTTGACAGCTTAAGGAAAATGTGATGGTCTATTTACAAAATCTGTAACGTTTCAAAATTGGTACAATTTGGACATTTTTGATGAATCAAGGATCTTGATATAGCAGAGTAGACGTCTGTATTGATGGGAAGCAGCACACTAATCCAGTGGCTTTCAAGGTTTTTGATCCTGACTTATAATAAAAAAATACTTTCAGAGTCTATAGGGTGACCTAGTTCATCTATATATGTAGTGTATGTGTGGGGGGTGGGGGCAGGATTTTTCTGAGATTGTGTACGTTTCATCTTTTAAAGAAGAAACTGCCAAACTTCCCCAGCGTGGCTGCCACATTTCACATATGGGAGGTCAGGTTTCTCTGCCTCCTTGCCAGCATTTGGGGCCGTCCCTATTTTTTATTTAAGGTGATTGAATAGGTGTGTCTTAGAAGCTACAACACAGTGGTTTGCAAACAGCGTTAAAAAAAAACCAGAGTAAAAAAAAAAGCAAACCAGTGCATCCCACACGATGATAAGTATTACTTTGTAAAACTTGGTTTTTAGTCATATGTCTATGATACATATGTATGTGTATATGTTGATGTACACATGTGCGTGTGACAGGTATCTGTACGTGTACATAACATACAGTTCTGTACACGTGTATGCATGTGTATGCTACACGTGCCTGCGAAGTACCCACGTGAACCAGGTGACCACGTGAAATGTATGCACTCCCTGCAGGAACTAAGGATGTAATAAAACGTACCCTTCTCTTCCCAGATCAGTCGTTGGGCATCACACTGAAGGCTACGAGCCCGCTTCCCAGACAGACGCACACCCGACATCCGAGTCCAATTCCGGGTCACCAGCACCCACGACCCTCGGCCCCGCCCACACGGCCCCGCCCCGACCTCACCTACGCGCCCAGGCTCAGGTCACCGCGGCACGTTCCCACGCTCCGACGCGCCATCAAGGGCGGGCGCCGGGAGGAGTGCCGTGGCGTCGATGTCGGGCGCGCGCACGCTGGCAGGCCGCCGGGAGGAGCGCCGCGGCGACGATGGCGGGCGCGCGCACGCTGGCAGGCCGCCGGGAGGAGCGCCGCGGTGTCGATGGCGGGCGCGCGCACGGCGGCGGGGCCGCGCACGGCGGCGGCGGCCGGCGGCCATCTTCCCTCCCGGCGGCTGCTCCTGGTGCAAGTGCGGGGTCCGCTTCCCTGCGGCGCCCTCAGCCTCGACCGGAGAGGTGGGGAGGCGTGGATGACGGGGGAGGCGAGGAGGAGCCGCCCCCCAGTGTCGCCGCCCCCCCACCCGAGGGCAGGCCCGGGCGGGCAGAGTCCCCAGGGTGGTCTCGGGGTCGCTCCCAGGCGCGGCCTCGTCTTCCCCGCCGGAGACCCCCCGCAGGAGACCCCTCCCCCGGGACCTCGCCCCCGGAGCCCCTCCCCGCCCGGCCCGCTGCTCTCAGGATCCGGGGCTCCTCCCCGATGGGATAAGCTGTAAAGATGTTTAGTTTTGAAGGGGATTTCAAAACGAGGCCCAAGGTGTCTCTCGGAGGCGCGAGTAGGAAGGTAAGAGCGGCCTGCGTGTGTCCGCGGCGTCTGGGCCCCCGGCGGGCGGGCGGGCGGGGGCCGGGCGGCCGCGGGCTGCTCTCCGCCCACGACACCGCGGCCGCCCTGCTGTGTCACCTGCTCCGGGCGTTGGGAGCAGGTGTGGAGGGAAGGCTGCTGGAGGCAGGGCTTCGACCGCGCGCGCCCGTCGGCCCCGCTCCCGGCGTCGCGGATCCTGCGCCGACGGCCCTTCCGCTCGGGCCGGGGCAGAACGGGGCACCGACGCAGTGTCTTCTCCGAGTGAGCTTCAGGCACTTTGTGACACTTGGCCGAGGGCGGTGCCTCAGGGCTGTGTGCTGTCGCAGACAGTAAACAGGCGTGTTCGCCGGTGGCGGCAGCCCGGGAAATGGAGGCAGAAGCGCGGACGGGCCGCGGGTGTGCACACGAGGCTGTGGAACGTGCTCTGCCAGCCGGAAGCACCTTCTGGGGAGAAGTGTGTGTGTGACGTCATGTAATTATTCTTATCGTAACTTTAGGATAAGGGTGGACGAACCATAGTCACTCCGCACGTGCGCGCGCACAGCAAGGTAGGCAGGGGCCCCCCCAGGATCCGTGTCCCTTCACTGTGTCGCGCCCGGGGCTTCTGCTGCACACCGGATGCCCGGGCCTGCCCTGCGGGGACCCTGCCCTGCGGGGACTGACCCTGTCTCCCACCGAGTCGCCCATCTCCTCTGGGGAAAGGAGTTGTCATTTGACCAGACTCTCAAGGGGGGAGCGCGCGTCTTGCTGTTTAACTGTGCAAAACAATTTTCCCCTTTTTCCCTCCTTTTTATTGACATGCAGACTTAACATCCATCACAGACATGAAGTGCACATGCGCACTCAGGCTTTGTCCCCTGGAAGGGCCTGGGACATCCCTTGTGGGCGCCGCTGGGGAGGCGAGGGGGGCGGGGGGCGGGGCCCAGCCCCGTGAGAGCTGCGGTGCGGCGGCGTCCGAGTCGTCCCTTGTGGAGGTTGCGGGCTGGCGTTTCGCACCCCACGGTGGTCACTGGCTGCAGGCGGCCGGCGCGGGACGGTGGGGGTGTGACGTGCTGGCCCCTCCGCCGGGGCCGTGGTCCTGAGAAGGCAGCCGGGCCGGGGATGCGCGCACGGGCGTGAGGGCGTCTGGGCTGCACTGCAGGCAGGTCAGCTTGAGGGGCTGTGCGCTGACCCCCGGGTCCCCAGCCTTCCTCCTGCCCCTCCCCACGCGCGACTGCCGGCCCACCTGTTACCGCACGTTGGCTTCGCCTGTTGAACATCGTGCGCAGGGCCACATGCGGTTCGTCTCTTTCCGTCCGTCGGGCCTCTGGCTCCGCATTCTGTCTGAGGTGGAACCACCTTGTTTTGCGTTGTGTGAACACACCACTCATTCTGTCTTACGGGCAGTTGCGTGTGTGTCGTGGCGGCCTGGACGCTCACGCTGGGTCGTGCGGGACGCGTGGGCGCCGGTGCACACGGCCAGCCGCCCGGCGCGGCGTCCCTGCGGAGTCGGAGGGTTTCGTGGCTTCACTTCCTGCCAACACTTAGTACTGTCGGTCCTGTCATTCGGCAGTTCTGGCGGGTGTCCTCACTGTAGTTTTGATTTTGCTTCCTGACAACTGCGATTGGAGCAACTACATACACTATCCTCCTAAATTCTCCTTGGCTGCAGCTTAGGCCTTTTTCTCATTGAAAAAAACAAAAGGACATAATGATCTGTTCTGTGGTTTAAATTATTTGAATCTTTTCTTTCTTGAGCCTGGTGGAAAACTGAATAGTGCCACCTTTTGAATAAATACAACTTTTTTCTCAAAATAAATGAGTGTTTTTAGTGTTTATTTCTCAAAGCTCTGTGTAGGGTTTGAAACCGAAGGAAAAGTCCGCGTCCTCAGTATGAGCTTGTTGCGATGTGACGTAAACAAGTTAAATAACGAGAGAGTAATTACTACACCTGCATTGCCTTGGGCTGACCCAGGAAACGCTCGAGTTGGTTGGGACTTAGCCTCGAAGGACCCGCAGAATTTGGGGAGGTGAGAAACAGGTTCCATCCCAGCGCATGGAACAGTGGACATGGAATAAGTATTTACTGGGTCCCATGGTGCTGAGTCACAGGTGCCCGCTTTTTAATATTTCTGAAGTCAGGGTGCACCATGGTGGCAGGACATAGTTTATTGGCAGTATTTTTCCGTTTCTTGGAAGTACATAGAAGGATATCTTAGAGGTCATTTGATTACAGGCATAGGAATCCACTGAAACTGGCTTAGTAGGCAAAAAATACATAAATAAATAAGCATATGGGAAGGGTAAGATGGTATCTCCCAGAATGGACGGACAGGAACATCCGGCTAGCAAGTCAGCACCGAGGTGGTTACTGGCTTCCTCCCGGGGCTGCGCCATCGCCTTCATTCTTGGCGCTCTGCAGACTGGCTTTGTCCTTTCACCTGCACGTGACCTTGGTCCGTGTGCTTTTCTAGTTCAGGTGTCCAGCTGAGACGGTTGTATCTCAGTTCCAGTTCTCAGGAGAGAGACTCTGGCCTGGGCAGCTTTCCTCCTGACCAGCTGAGTCTGGGCGGCGCTGGAGCCCTGGCTTCAGCCACAGACGGGGCAGCTGGGTGTGTGAGGGCTGTGGAGTCCATGCCCCAGGAGGGGAAGTGGGTACTGAATAGAATGTCTGGGTTCCTGTGGCCCCGGGTGGGGCTGTGGCACAGACTGCACATGTGTGGAGCTGGGGAGAAATCTGCGAGTTGTCAGCAGGTAGGTGACAGACAGGTCGCCTCTGGAGGAGGCATGGAGTTTAGGACGGGTGGAACTTGTGGGGGATTGCAGCAGTGTGTAAGTGAGGCAACTCCTTAGGACCCAGGGGCGAGGGGGGGACGCGAGTGCTGTGGGGGTGCAGTGACGAGCAAGCGAGAGACTGACAAGAGGAAGCCCTCAGTGATGTTGGAGGGAGCGCGTCCCAGGGCCGTGGGGGCAGCCGGTGGACGCCTGGCAGGAAGGAGCTCACACCCGGGCTCTAAGGGAGGCTTCTGTTTGCGTGGTTTTCGCATGGGAGGAACTTGAACAAGTTTAGGGGAGGGAGGGTTGCAGGCTTTCAGAGTCCTGGCCGAGGCAAGAGTGGGAAGAATCGGGTGCGAGCAACAGAGGGGGATAGTTTGAGGTTTAAAGGAAAGAAATGGATGTGGATACAGAAGAGTTTATAGATAGGAAGGAAATTAAAATTGCCAACCTTCCATCAATAGTTGAGGTGAAAGTGGCAGTAGAATTAGTATTTCTTTAATGTTTGTCCATTGCTTTTAAAAAAATGAATAGACTTTCCCCCTTTCCTCCACCTCACGTTTCTCCTGTAGTTAGCGTCTTGCATTATTACTGTGGTTCCTTTGTTAGAATTGATGAACCAGTATCAGTAATTAAGGCCCACTCTTTGTGTTGTACTTTCTGTAGGTTTTGATAAATGTATAATGACCTGTATCCATGGTTACTGTACCGTACAGAACAGTTTATTGCCCTAAAAGTCCTCTGTGATTTACCTGTACATCCTCCCCCTTACCTCAGCGCCTGGCCACCCGACCTTCTTACGGTCTCCATGGTGTTGCCTTTTCCAGAATGTCATGTGGTTGAATCATACAGCGTGTGGCGTTTTCAGACTGGCTTCTTTCACTTAGGAACATGCGTGTGAAGTTCTTCCATGTCTTTTCATAGCTTGATAGCTCATTTCTTTTTATTTTTTATTAACAGATTAGTTTTTTAGAGCAGTTTTAGGTTTACAGAGAAATTGGAAAGTACAGCGAGTTCTCACAGCCTCTATCTCCCCAGCACACTGTTTGGTCTGTTATTTACATCTCGACGGGCTGGGGTGCGTTTGTTACAGTTACTGGACCGATGTCTATATGTTCTGATTAACTAAGTCAGTGTGTATTAGGGTTCACTTTGGGTGTACATTCCTGTGGGGTTTGCGTCAGATTTGCTTCTATCACTTAGAAATATGCTTCTGAGGTTGCTCCAGGTCTGTGACTTGACAGCTCTTTTTTTTTTTTTTTTTATCATTGAATAAAATTCCATAGTCTGGATGGACCAGTTTGTTTATCCATCACGTCACTTCCAAGTTCTTGCGATTATGAATGAGGCTGCTGTAAACTCAGGTTTTGTGTGGACGTAAGTTTCAGCTCCTTTGGGTAAACACCAAGGAGCACGATTGCTGCCGTCACATGGTGACAGTGTGTTTAGTTCTATAAGAAACCACCACTGTCTCCAAAGTGGCTGCACCCTTTGCGTCCCCACCAGCAGTGACTGAGAGTTCCTGTGGCTCCACGTCCTCGCCAGCATTTGGTGGTGTCAGTGTCCGGAATCTGGCCGTTCTGATAGGTGTGGGGGGTGTTTCGTTGTTTTAATTTGCATTTCCCTGATCACGTCTGATGTGGAGCATCTCTTCACGTGCCTGCTTGCCATCGGTCTTACTGGGTGAGGTGTCTGTTAAGGTCTTTGCCCATTTTGTAGTCAGGTTGTTTGTTTTCTTGTTGTTGAGTTTTTTGGGTTTTTTTTATTAAATTTATTGGGGTGACAATTGTTAGTAAAATTACATAGATTTCAGGTGTACAATTCTGTATTACATCATCTATAAATCCCATTGTGTGTTCATCACCCAGAGTCAGTTCTCCTTCCATCACCATATATTCGATCTCCCTTACCCTCATCTCCCACCCCCCACCCCCCACCCCCCTTACCCTCTGGCAACCACTAAACTATTATCTGTGTCTATAAGTTTCTATGTTGTTGAGTTTTAATGCTGTTGGCTATTTATATAAGCTTTCGAGTCAGTTGTCGACATCCACAAGGTAACTTGTTGAGACTTTGGTTGGATTATGTTGACTCTCGATCACGTTCAGAAGACCCGTCTCCACAGCACTGAGTCTTTCTGTCCGACACGGACTCTGCCTCCATTTGTTTAGTTCTTGGAGTTTGTTCATTAGATATCTGTAGTGTTCCATAGATAGACCAGATCTATATTTAGTTAGACTTAGACCTAAGTACTTCATATGTATGTATTTTTTTGGTACTGATATAAATAATGTCGTGTTTTTTCATTTCAAATTCCAGTTGTTCATTGCTGGTATATAGGAAAGCATTTGACTTTCGGGATTTTTTTTGGTATATATCCTTTTACCAATTTCTACTTCCTCCCCACCCCCTACTCCAGCCCCTGGCAGCCTCTTTTCTGCCCTCTGTTTCTAAGCGTTTGATTCCACATATAAGTGCTACGTAGAGCAGTTTTCTGTTTCTGTCTGGCTTATGTCCCGCAGTGTTACCGCCACTGCTTTTGTGTGCTGGACCAGGTTCTCACTACTGATGGCATATGAAAATCGTTGCCACCAGCAGGAGGGACAGCGGGGGCAGAGGGGTCCTCCCCGGAAGAGGGGACCATAGCCTACAGATTGTCTAATGTGGCCAGAGTGGGGACGTGGAGAAGAGAAGGCTGGGGTGACAGGCAGAGGCCAGACCATCAGGGTCTGTAGGACACACAAAGGCACATCAGGGGCATCGAGAACCCCTGAAGCTTGTCAAGCAGCGAGGTGAAGAAGCAGACTGGGGTTTTCGAGAGATGAGTGTGGGGCAGTGCGGGTGATAGGCAAGCGGGCGCCGTGCGTTGTGCAGGTGACATTCTCCTGAGGCAGTGGCGTCAGGCTATGAGGAGGGACGCTGGATGAGATCTGTGACAAGAGGGTCCCTTCAGGTGTCTGTCTGGGGTGACTGGAGTGACTCCATAAAGCAGGACAGCGTTAAATTCTAGGGACGAGTCTCATTGGCGGTGTTCGGGGGCAGGTGGGGCTTCAGGTAGAGCCTGGCAGTCCATTGGTCCGTCAGTAAGTTGTCGTTGAAATTGTGGGGTGCGCTGGAATCCTCCAGGAAGAATGTTCTAGAAGACCCATGGCTCAGGACCGATCTCCGAGGGACGCCCATATTTACAGAACAAGCAGAGTAATGGGTGTGCAGAGAGGGTTGTGCAGTTGGCACATGGTGAGTGGAGAGCCATCGTGCACGTGGTCGGGAGACCTTGGTGTTGCTGAGAGGGAACGAGGCCAGGCAGAGTGGGACGCACGGGGCCTCGGAGGACCCCAGACCTCTGTCCTGACTTCCGGGCTTCATTTGCTATGGCCGTGACTCGGACCCTGGGGACTGACCACAGACAGTTACACTCGAGGCTGAGGTTCCCAGAGCAGAGGTTCGAACTGTTCAGTCTCGTTTCTAAAGTTAAAATTTTCTTTTTGAAAATGACGGGAGTGCTCATTGTATGACCTTTGTATGAAGCATACTTGTTCATTATGAGCAAGCTCTTTGTAGCCAACAGTTATACCTGCTTTTTAGGGTAAGTTGCAGAAAGAAGTTGACTTGCTTGGTCTAAGTTTGCACAGAGTACAGGCTTTTGATGTACTTGTTCTCTGGAAACAATCCTATGGTTTCAAATCCCTGCTCTAGCTGGGTTGCTGTGAGCCTGGGAGGGCCTTTTCCCTCCAGGGTGTTTCTCTTCTCTCTCCTTATTGTTGCTGCTGTTCTGTTTTGTCCGCCTGCAGGGTGCTTGGCTGCTTGTGCGCTCTCATTTCATCTTGGCTCGTGTTCTGGGAGGCAGACTTAGTGTCTCACGGAAACAGACGAAATCAGCGCTTAGAGAGTCCAAATCATTGTGTGAAAACCACAGAGCTCAGTATTGGAACCGTGGTCTGCTCTGCTGGGCCGTGTGGCCCGCACACAACGTGCATGTGTCTCCTGCTCTCCTTCAGCTCTCCTTTAACTGCCTGGGAAGTCGAGAGCCTTGTCCCGCACGCACCGAAAAGGTGGTTCGCGTAGGTCTAGTCCCTGAAAATTAACTGTCTATAATGCAGCTTTCATGCTCTCTCCCTGTTTTCAAGGAACATTGGTAAACTCGTGTGTGTTGGCAAGCAGCATGGTTTATAGCACATCTTTACTGCAAAACGAAATTGTAAAACATTTAATGGGAACTTGAAAAAGTGTTTGTAACCGTTCATGACTTGGTCGTCCATCTTTTCTGGGCTTCTCTTTTTCTCTTCTCTGTTGTGATGTGAATGTCATAATTCTTGATAAAAATGCGAAAGTCAAACCCGATTATCACGGGTCTCTTTGCTCTAGTAACATTTTCATTTCCAATCTCCAGTCAGTGGCCTTTAAAAATAACTTTTTTAATTGGAAAAACAAGAAGTGGGCTCCTTCTAAAGGGCACATAATGAAGTCTTTCACTGAGACGCCTAATTGCCTCACTATTCCCAGTTTGCTCAATATCTGCGACGTCTGTTCAGAACTAGTCTAAATGTAAATAAACAAATAAAAGTGAGAAAGCATACCTTCTAAGCACTCCAACTTTATAGTGATTTCATACCAGCACCTTTAGATCTATGGAATTATTTTTCCTGGATGCTATTATTTTACTACATGGTTTTTGTCACGTAGCCACTTTCCTGTTGGTGGATACGTAAGTGTTGTTTCCAGGGTTTTGCTGTTAAAACAGTACTATGTTTACCACACAATTGTGGTATAAGGAAAGAAAGTCTTGGAATTTATGGTAATGGGACTTAAACTATTGCATTTTGCTTTGAACACCTTATTTTAAAACGAGCTCTTTTCTGATTACAAAGTAGTGTCTATTGTAGAAAATTTTAAGTATACTGAAATATATCAAGAAAAATGATGTATTTGGAACCCCAACCACCACTAGAAATAAAACATTGTTAATATGTGAGTACATTTTTTCCTAGTCTTTTTAAATGTATTTCTTGAATTGGGAGTCATGTTGCACATTCTGTTTTATAAATATGATTGTGGGTAACTTATTACTATATTTTGACTCACCTTTAAATATTTTTTCATGTATGTGAAGGTGGTTGCTCTTATATTTTCATAGAGGTTCTTCTTCCTTATAGGTCTACAAAAAAAAGGAAGCACCCACAAATTGTAGGTTTTGCATTATTCACAAATAATGCACTTTTGCTAACTTTTAGCAATTTAGTTAACTCAAAGGGAAGTGTTTTACTTGAATATTCTTGGAATTGTGTAAAACTGTATTATGTTAGTGCTTAAGAGTGGGAAATACTAACTTGAAACAGATGTGAAACTGATTATTCTATTTACATTGGTAAATAGAGTAAATTGCTAAAGAAAATAATCCAAATAAACGAAAGACTGGAAACCTCGTGGTTGTTTTTCTTTAACATCAAGGTATCGATAAACATGCTAAAGTTCTTTTTTATAAATGATTAGCAGTCAGTTTGAGCATTTAGCTTTATGGAAATTGTCGTGTTATATAAATTCACTTTGACATATACCTGAACTTTTTACCATATTTTTTTTGTTCTGATGGTTAATGAAATCTAATTTAAACTATATATAACTTACTTTTTTTAGAATTTCATTTTGTTACCACTCAATTTATTTGCATGAAAAAAGTATTTTTTCCCATTTAAAAACATCAGTATTAATGGCATTTGTGAAGGTTGCTCATATTTAATTTTCAGAAGAGATAAGCTAATGTGCCAAAGCTCACAGATCAAGTAGAGAAGTTTGCTGTAACTTACTGTTGTTTACACATTGATGAATAGGTTTAGTGTCACAGTCGGGGGCGAGAGTGGTTAGCATTGCAGGTGACATCTGTGCTGTGAGAACAACGGGCTTGGTCTTTCCAGAAACACCGAAATGATTAGTGTGTTTTAGGAAAGTGCTACTAGGAATCCCTAACTTTTTTAAAAGGTAAGAGATGTTTTCAAGTGTAAGTACAGTAAATTGAAATCAGAAACTACTTAAGAATCAAAAAATTTATGTTCTTATATAACTTCATTAGTTTTTATTCTAAAAAAGTGAGAAAGTATTACCTGTACATGGATAATATTTCAAATACAAAATAAAGCTTCAACTAAAGTGGTAGAAGTGCCCCCCACCCCCCACTCGCATGTTCCCTGACACGGTGTTCAGACCCATGACAGGTCTTTCCTGTCCTGTCGGCACTCTCCCTCCGTGTATGGAATCCTTGAGGTGTGCGGACCTCCTCTTGTGGAGACAGACACACGTTAGAGCTTGTTAAACAACGGAGCCACTTCTCTCCTCCCCCTAATATCCATCTCAGACATCGTTCCAGATCAGTGCAGTGGACCTACTGTGTGGAACCTCATGTCATGGATGTTCTCTAACTTACTTAGTTGTCGTGTATTTAATGGCCATTTAGGTGATTTTCAGTTCTTTGCTAATTTAAACAGCGAGGTGCATGTCCTTCTGTATGTGCCTATAACGTGTGTAGGTGAAATTTCTAGAAGTGGTAGGTCAGGGGCTTCGTATGTCCTGTCTCTCGGCACCTAGACGCACACCCTCCTCTTTTCTAGATTGAGGTCTCATTTGGTAGCTACTTGTACTTTGATCATTCATTACTTGCTGTTTAAACTGATGTAGGTCAAGTTTTATTTTCTTATTTTCTGCTCTGAGGGCTAAGAATGCACCCTGGTCCAAAGTCATTCCACCCACGCTCAGCACTGTGACATCGTTTGCTGAAGGGAGGTCGTGTCTTTGGAGGCGGTACTTGTTTGGTCCCCAGGGTTTGCCCATTGCATAGTCATTTCCCACTTGTCACGTACACTTGGATGACTGTCGTCTGTGCCAGAGCAATCTGTTTCCATTAGTGAGCTGGCCAGTCCAGCATGGGGAGGAAAGGGCATGGTGGCGGTCGTCTAGGGAGAGCTTTATGGTAGGGACGGAAGGGACCACAATGGGGCTGTGTCGCCTGAGACCAGCAGGTGCTCATCAGGCGCACTTGGTATCAGCAGCGAAGACGGGGCGCCGAGACTGGAAGGGTATCGGATGCTGTGCTGCGGCCGCATCCGGAGGTGGTGCGGAATAGGGGGCCGAGGCGACGTGGGGACTGGTATTCCTGTGCGAAGGCTGTGTTGGAACTTGATCCCTCAACTTAGGTTCTCAGACAGGCTGCTGTGAAATGGAAAAAGAAGGGCAGTGCAGCAGGTTTTACATAAACTTGGTTAATTTAAGTAACTGAGCTTTGAGAAGAGGGGTTTTCTTTGTGTTCAGTGATCTTTTAGGGATGGTTGTTAGAATAGATGGCAGTGTTTTGTTTGTTTTAAAGGGTGGCAGCCCAGTGTAAGGTGATGCAGACAGAACTGGGAAGCCACAGGAGGAAGAAGGCACGGAAGGGGTTTAAACTGAAGCAATGGGTGATTGGAACTTTCCATTTTCAGCCCCTGCTTCTTCCCTATTACTTTATTGCCTATTGACTTACTGGTCAGCCTCATAGACATGTCGCTGTCGGTGAATTGTAAGTTTATCATCGTCCCCTTCCATCGCACGCTGTCTGGATATACAGTTTGCAGAGCCAGAGATGGAGTTCTCAAGACTGAGCCTGGATTCTGACCTCTGACCCCTGCAGAGAGGGTCGGTTGCCCTCTTCTCCTTCATCCTCTGCTTGTGACTCTTCTGCTTCCCGGGCTTTCTCCCTTTGCTGGCATGTTCTCCCATCTTGTCACCCACTAAACTCATCCTTCCAAGGTGTCGCGAATTCACCTTTTCTTCTGAGTTTCCTCCGAGTTCCCGTTCTTCCTCCCTGCTGCCTCATGCCCCGTGGCACCTCGAAAGTGGACGCTCACAGGGCAAGAACCATGTGCGTTTTATTCAGGCGTTAGTGCGCCATCTGGGATCATGTCTGCCCCACAGGAGGTCCTCAATAAACAGGCTTCTTTTGTCCCCAAGACTGTGACCTCCTTGGGAACAAATGCTTTCTTTACCTAAACTTGCCTGGTACCTAGCAGGATCCTGACTGTAAGTTTCTGCTGAATGAGGAAGTGGTCTCCTGTTCTTCATTTGAATGTCTTCTGCCTGGAGCCGTTCTCTGAGATGGGGAGTGTGGGAGAAGAGGCTCTGGTTCCAAGTTCAGGTCCCGCCTGGACAACGCCCGTCGTTCCTGGACTTGGCTGTGTGCTCCGTCCCCGCTGGGCTTCCCGTGCCCAGCCCGCTCTGATGGCTTCGTGCGCCTCCCTCTGGGCGCTCTGTGTGCTGCGCTTGTGAAGCCCACCTGTGCCCCATGCTTTCAACACATGCCGAGTTTGGGGTGATTCAGATTTTCTTCTGCGGCTTCTTTCCCACCAGCCTCCCTTCTGGAGCCCTTCCAAATTTCTCATGGATTATGCAGACAGAAGAGTTTTGTAAATTTCCCCAAATGTAAAGAAGTAAGATCATCTAAAATGTTCTTTTTCTAAGGAAATAGTGCGCTGCTCAGCGGCTTAGGCCCTGGGCCCACCAGAGTTCAGATCTTGAACCTCACTGTGAACCTCGCTTTTCTCTAACAGGACAAAGGATAGTGCTTTCCTCCTCGGGTGGTTCTAAGGAGTGCGGAATTCACACAGCCCAGGGCCCCGAGGATTGCTGAGCCTGGGAGGCTAAGTCCCCAGTCCTGGTCGTGCTCTGTGTCGCACGTGTGCGCCAGGACACAGTGAGTGGGCATAGACAGCTCAGTGTTGGTGGCTGCTGGCGCTGTCTTTAGAGTCGACTCTCCGGTGTGACCAACTCCGTGTGAGGGATTGGTTGACCTTTCTCTATAGACTTTTCTCTTTTTTCTGTCAAGTATTTCAGGAGTTTGAATACTCTTTGTTGAAATCACATGTCAGGGGTTTTTGTGGGTGTGTGTATCCAATACTTTGGATTTGCTTGCTATACTTGTTATTATTTTTGAAGTGAGCTTTCAAGCAGGAAACTTTATAGCCCTTCAGGACAGCAGGAGCGCTGACTGCCCCATTGACGTGGTGCCCTGTGTCTGCAGGTGGCGGAAGGCTAAGAATCCTCCTCGTCAGCGCAGCCAGCGCTGCCTCTGGTGCTTTCATAGCCCCTCCCACACCGCCAGCGTCCGAGAAATTCCACTATTCAGTTAGAGTCCAATTATGGCTTTGGTACCTAGTACCTGTTTTGGATTTTAAAATATTGCAACCATTACGGTTACTCCTTGTTTTAGACAACTTTGTTTTACTTAAAGGTCATGTTCATCCTCTCATTTTGTGACTGTTTGTTGAATACCTACATGTGCCAGACCCTGAAGCAGATGACAGGGACATGGCAGTAGGAAACACATGAGGTCACTGAGGCCGTGGGACTTCAGTGACGACTAAGCTCAGATCGGTGTGTTGAAGTCAATTAGTGGCTGTTTTGCCAGCATGTATCTTTTTTTAAAGGTAAAATGTTGGTTTATTTAATTTCAGACATTAAGTACATTTTTTCATAGTTGTAACAGTGTATACCATTTTAGGATATCTGAGTTCTTTAGCTATAAAGAAATAATGAACATATATTAAATCTGAACAAAGGGAAATTAGAAGGAAAAGAAATCATAGATCTAAATGTACCAGTTCTATTCATGAATAAAGGTACTGACCAGAAATATGCCTGTTTTTATCTAAGTTTTCCATAATGCTGAACATCATAACTGCACGTTTTACTTCAGATTTTACATTCTCCTTTTGATTAAGTTTAAAACAAAATATTTTTTGACTTTGGACATGTGGTAGATAAAGACTTTTTATTTGAAATTCGAGAAATGAAATTTTCTACACTGGAAAATATCTGGAGGATTTATTTCTTTGGCTTTAAATTTTGTCAGTGAGTAACTATTCTACGTATTGTGTGTTCGTTCACATATCAGTGTATTATTTTAAATTGGTAATTACTTGCCTTCCAACACTTCTGACAGGATATATGTTTTTGTTAAGAAATTTAAGTTTATTAATTTTTCTAATAATTTACATGTAGGGTCTTGGGCCTTTAATGTTATTTTGGGTTAAATTTATAAAAATAAAATGCCCATACGCTATAGACTGGAACAGTTTTGTGGGAAGGAGGGTTGTCTTTATGTACTTTAATTTTATTCGAAATGTTTAACTTTCCTAGTTATTATTTAGTTCCTTCTCCATACCAAGTAATTTTGTTCAAAATTTAGTTTTACTTAGGATGAAAAAAATATTTTTTTAATGTTGGTAACAGTAAAGAAATTGATTTTTCATTGAAATTTTTGTTAACATAATTGTAGACTCCTGTGCAGCTGTTAGAAATAATTCAGAAAGATCCCTTGTTCACATTACCTAATTTCCCCTGGGTCCGGATTTTGCAAAACTGTAGTATATCCAGCTGGCCTGGTGACTCAGGTGGTTGGTGGCCATGCTCCTAACACCGAGGTTGCTGGTTCAATTCCCACATGGGCTAGTGAAATGCGCCCTCTACAGCTAAGATTGTGAACAACCACTATCCCTGGAGCTGGGCTGCCATGAGCAGCCGGAGAGGAGATCGGTGTGGGCTGCCGTGGGCTACGGTGTGATGCCATGAGCAGCTGGTGGTCAGCGAGAGCGGCCGGCAGCCGGTGAGAGCTGCCGTGAGCTGCTGTGAGCGGCCGACTGACCGACTGCCTCAGCCGCGGGGAGCACAAGGCTCATAATACCAGCATGGGCCAGGGAGCTGTGTCCTACACAGCTAGACAGAAACAACGGCTTGAACTGGAGTGTGTGTGTGTGTGGGGGGAGGCAGAAGAAGGGGGGGAAAAAAAACAAAAAAGCTGTAGTGTATCATCCCAGTGGGGATGTCAGCATTGATACAGTGTGCCAATCTTCTTCCTGCCTCCCCAGCTTTACCTGAACTCACTTTGTGTGTAAAGAAGTCAGATTTTATTCTTAGAAAACTATGAAATACCAACTTTAATTAGATCTGTGACCTTAGAAAGCCATTTAACCTCTTGTACCTTAGACTTCTCATTCAGGTATGTAGTTGGGTGGGATGGTCTTCAGAATCTTTTTTGGGTCAAAACATTCTATAATATTTGGATCTCTTTGTGTTTAGGAAGAAAAGGCTTCTCTTTTACATCGTACTCAGGAAGAAAGAAGAAAGAGAGAGGTAAAAACAGTTTTATAATAGGCTCTAATAAGGATTTTTTCCATAGCATTTAAATTAGTCTTGGCTTTACTGTTATATATGGAGATGTGTGTGTTATGTATGAAGTAATACATGTATATTTATGTGTATGTATATATTAAGCTTTAGAAAAATTTCTGGGTATGTTGGGTTTTCCAGTAAGTCATTTATTCTGGAACCAATGTGGGAAAGATGGACTGAAAGGACCCTCTCCAGGGTAGATGGGATTCATAGGAGACGTGAGACAGCGTCGTGTAGTAAGATGGAGTGCAGATTTTTAGTGTCGCACCTGAGTTTGAATGTTGAGGCTTACGTTTTTCAACATTATTTAATCTTTATGGAAATTTCAGTTTCGACATTTTTAAAACAGGAGTAATACTGACCTGTAAGATTATTGTACAAGTGCACGTAGAGTGTCTTTCTTAGGGCTGGCACATGGTAGGCCCTCAAACAGTGGTAGCTGCAATGGTCAGAATGAAGATGAAGAACATATATTTTGAAACAAAAACGTGACCTTTAAAATAGATGTTTGTGTTGCCTGCATTGTTTTTATGTTTAAAACTAAAACTTTTTTTAAAAAGTCTTACTGCTGGTGGGATTGTAAAATAGTGTAGCCATTTTGGAAAACAGTCTGGCAGTTCCTCAGTTGTTAGTTTCACTCCTACGTATTCACCCAAAAGAAATGAAAACCATTTGTCCACACCAAAATTATACATGCATGTCCCCAGCCGCATTATTCATAATTCCGAAGTGGAAACAGCCCAAGTGTCCATCAGCTAATAAATGAATAAGCAAAACGTGAGGCATCCCTATGGAGGACAATTAATCGGCCATCAACGGGAGTGAAATCCTGATACATGATACAGCATGGCTGAACCTTATGACATCACGCCAAGTGAAAAGAGCCAGACATCAAAAACCCACACATTCTAGGATTCCATTATATGAAATGTTCAGAATAGGCAGTTCCGTACAGACAGAAATTGTAGTGGTTGCCAGGGGCAGAGAAGTGTGTTTGGGGGTGGGGAGGGAGGGAGGGTGAGGAATGAGGGGTGACTGCTAATGGGTACAGAGGCTTTTGGCCGGGGTAGGTGATGAAAGTGTTATAAAATCAGGTAGTGGTGATTGTTGCACGATTTTGAACATACTAAATATTGGTGAATGGTACACTCAATAGAGTGGATTTTGTGGTATGTGAATTATATAGCTGTAATTTTTTTAAAAAAGTCTTTACTAACTAAATGTCATTTTCACTGGTTCTGACTGATTGACCCTCCTCCCTCCATTATCCAGGAAGAAAGGCGAAGGTTGAAAAATGCAATAATTATCCAGTCATTTATTCGAGGCTATCGAGACAGAAAACAGCAAGTAAGTTTGTTTATAAATTGAGAATTAGAAAGGCATGTGAGAGCTTATTTTAAATAATGACCTTAGAGTCTTAGAAGTGGAGTCCCTTTTGTTTGTCTTTTTGTATACTTGTTTAATGAAGGTTAATGTTCATAATAGTATTTCTCCCAATTATTAATTTTAATAGTTTATATTTACATGAAGATTTATAGATAGGTGAGTTTGAGGTTATTTTTAAACATTAAAATGCAAATATAGGCTACACCACAGCTGAAGATCCAAGTAGAAGGACGTGGTGGAAGACTTTCAGTGGGCATTTAGGGTCTGTCATTACAGTCCACGTGTTTGTTTTTATTTAACCTTTTGCTGATAACTCCGTAGTCGGCATCTTAATTGTCAGTGTCTCCCACTCCTGTTGAAACATTTGGTGGACGTTTAGGCCATAAATATGCGCCTGAGTGCTTACTAATTTGTTTTGTTTTCTTTTCAGTATTCCATCCAAAGAAGTGCATTTGACCGCTGTGCTAACTTGTCACAGTCTGGTGGTACTTTTTCCATTGCTAATGGTCCCAACCTTACCCTTTTGGTGAGGCAGCTTCTGTTCTTTTACAAGCAGAATGAAGACTCAAAACGTTTGGTGAGTGTTAACTGTGTTCTGACTTATCCTTGTTGACATACGTTTCAGCTTTTTAAAAGGTGGTCAGGTGACCCCTCCTGTATGTCTCACCTTCATGAACTTTTCTCCGGCCACCTGTCATAGGCCATCTTGGTCATGTGTTTTACCTCTTAAACATTGATGTTGGGGGCGGCCGGTTAGCTCAGTTGGTTAGAGTTCGGTGCTCTTAACAAGGTTGCTGGTTCGATCCCTGTGTGGGCCACTGTGAGCTGTGCCCTCCTCAACTAGATTGAAACAACTTGACTTGGAGGTGATGGGTCCTGGAAAAACACGCTTAAAAAAAAAAAGTTAAAAATAAAAAATCACATTGATATAAATTTTCAGTAGGTTTTTTATTTTTTATTATGGAGTATTCCAAAAGAGTTTTTTTTTTCTCAGTTTTTTTGGGAAGGGGAACAGGACTTTATTGGGGAGCAGTGTGTACTTCCAGGACTTTTTTCCAAGTCAAGTTGTTGTCCTTTCAATCTTAGTTGTGGAGGGTGCCGTTCAGCTTCAAGTTGTTGTCCTTTCAGTCTTAGTTGTGGAGGGCACAGCCCAGCTCCAGGTCCAGTTGCCGTTTTCTAGTTGCAGGGGGCGCAGCCCACCATCCCTTGCGGGAGTCCAACCGGCAACTTGTGGTTGAGAGGATGTGCTCCAACCAACTGAGCCATCCAGGAGCTCAGTGGCAGCTCAGCTCAAGGTGCCGTGTTCAATCTTAGTTGCAGGGGGCAGAGCCCACCATCCCTTGTGGGAGTCAAGGAGTTGAACTGGCAACCTTGTGGTTGAGAGCCCACTGGCCCACGTGGGAATCGAACCGGCAGCCTTCAGAGTTAGGAGCACGGAGCTCTAACCGCCTGAGCCACCGGGCCGGCCCGCAAAAGATATTTCTTTATAGGAATGGGAGTTCTGGCAGCCCGGACACACGCCAGGTCTTTTTATCCAGCTGTATTGAGGTGTCACTGCCAAAGTTGTGGGACATTGAAAGTGTCCATCCACTGTGCTGGTTTGACATACACACACATTGTGAAAGGAGCCCCCATCTAGTGAAGTCCACAGCCATCAGCTCAGTATTAACAGACCTGACCTGCTACTGGGCATAGTGGGGCCGTGTGCGTGCCTTTCCTACCAATTTCCAGGAGTTAGGGAAGTGGAGTATCCAAAAGGAAAGGATGCTAGAGACATGGAGGACAAAGGTAAAAAGGAAAAACAGATGCCCTGTGTAACTTCGGATTAATATTGCGTTTCTCGTCTCTTTTTATTATGGAATGCTGATTTTTGCAAATGAATGGTTTTTGTTTCAGATTTACATGAGTTTTAAGTGTACTTTGTTTTAGTAATAAATTCAGTAATTGAGCTTAATACTGATGTGCCATTTTAAGATGGAAAACCCAAAACGTATATGCTACTAAATGAAACGTGACTTGAGAGTTTTACTTCTTACCGTGTTCTAATTGATTTTGATTAAGTATCTGTTTACCACCTAAGGTCATTTGAAATGTTACGTAATTCAGTAAACAGCTCTTTATGGATTGAGAGTTGTAATTTATCTGTTTTGCTGTTTCAGATATGGATGTATCAGAACTTAATTAAACACAGCTCTCTGTTTGTCCAGCAATTGGATGGATCCGAAAGACTTACATGCTTATTTCAGATAAAGAGGTTGATGAGCCTCTGCTGCAGGTAACCCGTTGCAGTCACACCTGGAATGTTGTTTTGTTTGTTTTTGAGACTATGGAATGTTAGACGTTTCACTCTTGGTGATTTGGGCCTGTGAAGTTAAAACGTAGATATAAATTCCTTCAAGATGATGTTTTCTTTCAAGTGCAGACTTTCTGGTTACTAGTGACTGGACTGGCTGGTCTAGAGGACTCCTGCTGTGAGCAGGTCCCAGGGTCCCTGCCGAAACGCAGGCTCTCAGTGTGATTTATGTGTGAACTTGAAACAAGTCACTGCGTGACTTTCTTGGATTCAGTCTCCAGAAGAGCACATTTAAGGGACATAAGCCCTTGGTGCCCAGATGAAAGAGCACGTTACCATCGTCACCCAGTGAGTGAGCTGGACAGGCCCCCCCCACCCCCCGTAGTCGTCCTGTCTTCCCTTTTTGCCCCTTTCAGTCTTTGGCAGTTCTTCCCAATAGTAATACTATTGGCGACCTCGACGAGAGCAGTGGTGGGGGCCGGGCCATGGATATGTTTAACAGGAACTATAAATAGTTCTGCAGAGGGAACAGACACGTGGAGTAGGAGCTGGTGCGAGCAGTGGGATCCAGAGATGGTCTGGAACTTGGAAAAATTGGTAGCGTGCTTGTCACTGGTCCAGCGGGGAGGAGCGCTGGGGCAGGAGGACATGCACGATCGCTGGAGCCGAGCCCCTGAGCGACTACGCAGTCGGGGTGTTTGGAGGGCTTTGGGGTCTGGCTAGGGGCAGGCACAGGTTGGTTACGTTTTTAAGAAACAAACAGCCCAGTTAGAAGATCGGGTAAAAGATTTCAGCGCTCTTGAAAAGGGGACATGAATGACCAATACGCCTTGAAAAGATATCATGAATAATCAGGGAAATCAATTCTAATTGCAGTGCAGCTGCACACCCATTAGGGTGGTGACACCGAGAGTCCTGCGTGGGGTGCAGCTGGGCCTGTGGGATGCTGGGACAGTTCAGTACATGGCCCCAGGAGAATGCAACAGGCCACACACAGGCTTGTCCCTGCGGGTCCCTAACAGCTCTGCAACTCAGTGTCTTCATTGTGATGTGATCTGTCAGAACCTCTCGGGGGCCTGCTTCCAGTGAGGCTACATTATTGTGTGTAAATAATGTTTATAAAGTTGATTGTAAGAAAATACATTGTTTTTACATGAGACTTAATTTCATGACAGCTGAGCCTTCCCTTCTGCCTGTAGTTTCCATGTAATTCTCTTTAGTCGAAATGATTGATGACGTAGGGCCAGAAGTAGGTTTTCACTGTTCTGCTGAGGGGAGATTGCAGGCATGGGAAGTCCTGAAGCGTCTTTGGAGGAGGCCATAGGCACTTTTAAAGAGAAGACATCTTTACCTGAGCTGACTCAGGTGCAGCTTCTCTTCGGTACAGTCCGTGGATTGTAACGCTTCTCACACTGAATTTGTGGTCTTTGGTTTCTCTTGTCTGTTTCTCCCTCTGTGATTGTGCATTTTTCATCTCTCTTAGCCCAGTGCCTGCATGCTGTTTAGCACAAAATAAGGACTGAAAAAAGTGTGAATGACAGAGTGTGATTGTTTCGCTGTCTGTCTGAGTCGTGCCTGTTTTCGGAGCTATCCTGGTACTAGAACAGAGCAGCTCCAACACTGACCATAGTGAGGGACGGACATTTGAGGGAACTTCTGGTGACATTTGCCATCCAGTAAGTATGTGAATACTTTTCTTCATTTTTACAGGTTACTGCAAAACTGTAACGATGACAGTTTGAATGTCGCACTTCCAATGAGAATGCTCGAGGTGTTTTCATCTGAGCACACTTACTCACCTGTTTTACAGGATGCTGGCTACGTGGTGTCAGTAATCGAACAAATTTTGCACTGCATGGTTCAAAATGGTAAGTAGTCAGTGGGGTCAGAGCTTTGGGTTGGTGCCGTGTGACGAGCAGGGGCCAGGGTGTCCGGAGGGGCCTGCACAGTCACTCCCCACGTCAAGTGTGACTTTGTGGCAGAAGCTTTCGGCACCGCTGAGGGGACGCCCACTGGGAGCCACACTTTCTACCATTTGTCCTCATCTCTGCTCACCCTGGGATTTGGAAATGTGTTTAATCTCTACGGAAATTTTCCTGCTGCTTGAAAACGATGCAAATGGAGGCATGCTCTCAGAAGGTGTTGTGGCGCTCTGGGCACATAGTGTATCTGCAATGCAGCGGCCAGTCCCTCCTGACTGAGCAGTGCCCCGCACACAGCAGAGAGCCTGCCTTAGGTCAGCACGTTAGATCACGAGGAGAGGAAGAGGCTTAGTTCACTTGACTTTGTCACCCACTCGGTGTTAAAGCTTTTATGCATTGATCTCTTCTTAAAATGACTGCATTACATAAGACCTCATGACCTAGATCTGAAACGCTTCTGAGGACACATCAGTGACACCATTTTGGAGAAAGACTGTGAAATACATGATTTAAAAACTTTTATGATGAATTAAGCAATGTAAAATTAAACCAAAACTTTAAAAAACTGATCTGCAGTTTTTCACTGGTAGAGAATCAAATACTTCAGGGCTTGGACTCCCAGAGTATCTGTCAGCATTAAAAATCCATGTTGTTATCAGCGTCAGAGGAGCTAGCTGTAGGTACTGCTGGTAAAACGTAAGTCTGCCTGTTTCTTGAAGTGGTGGCTTAATCTAAGTTAATCTGGCTAATTTAACCCTCAGCATTAGAACTGTAAAAATTAAATTCTTGCACATCTCAACCTTACTGTTTGGCTTAGAAAGAAACCCTACATAGTTTGTTGAAAGACTAGGGAGTTAATTAAAAGTAAATTGAAATTTGTGGAATTTCATCTTTTAAAAAACAAATCAGTGGTAATTAGAAATGGTCTATTATATAATTGAGGCATTGAGTATATTGATTAAGGCAAAGCATTTGATTAGAATTTTTACTTTTCTCGTTTTCTGAAATTGTAAGTAAAGAAGATAACTAAGAAACATGCATTAGTTTGCAATGTGTCTAGAAATAGGAAATGCTTCAAAATCTTACACTAAAACTGCTGCTTCTAGCATTTTCTGTGGTGTAGCCATTTTCAGCTATTTTAATAAGTTACTTCCTGACATTATCAGTCTATAAAATTTTAGCATTCTGTTTATTATAGTCTGTGTTGTTGTATGGTATGTGCTATGACTTAAAATGAAGCTTTTTAACAATTGCAACTGAACTTTACTTAATAGTCTAGTCATGCTGTCAGTTTATCAGTTTAATGTACATATATATATTTCTGTTAATATATAGAGGGTGCCAAAAAAGGTATACCCATTTTAAGAAAGGAAAAAACTATATTAAAATTATAATACAATGAAATACGCTAGCATTCATTTGATTAATGTCATCTTTTGAGCAAACGTCACACTACAATACACATCGCTACTGTAATCCAACTTTGAAAAGTTAATACATAGATAGCATCTCTTAAAATGTGTACATTTTTGTGGCACCCCTGGTATTAATGATGTAACACTTTAAAAAAATTTCTTGATGTTTTTTCCCCCCAAATTCTTGTTTTCAATTTTATAGTGAAAGAGCTTTCCAGCTTCTTTGTGAGCTTCACTGGTAATCAATAGATGAGGTTAGAATTGGGGTAGTGAACAAAGTAGGTCTAATGATGGGGTGCCGAGTGGCCAGGACTCGGGTGCCAGGCTGGCTGGCACTGTTTCCAGAAGCAAACCACGCGCGTGGTGATACCCGCAAATGTGTCTGTACAGTCACGAGGAGCTCACAGACCGGCCCTGGACTGTTCTCACTACATGTTTAAAAGGGACCAATACTTGTAAAAGGCTCTGTGATGTGGTCGCTGGTGATTCTGCAGGGTCTGCTCCCTGCACACCGAGAACTCCCAGCAAAGGCGTACAAGGCAGGAAAGTTGTGGCTTCTCTTACATAGAAATTGCCTTGAGAACAAAAACAGTTGTATTCCTTGTGCCCAGCTTGTGATCCTCAGACGTCATTTCCTCCAAAAGGCACTTAAGAGACTCTGGAGCAAAGGCTGATTGCAGGTCCTGGTCAGGAAATGAGAGAGTCACAGGGGCATCGTGTCCCATCAGAAAGCAGGATGCTCCCACTGCCCCCCGGGTCTCGGGAGCCCCCAGAGGTCTCCCCCGCTGGCCGAGGACGGGGCGGCGTGACTGACTGCAGAGAGGATGAGAGCAGCAGTGGTCGAAGCGCATCAGGGTATTGAAGTGCATGAATTCAGCAAGACGTTTTTTAAAAACAAAACTAATTAAATATTTGGACGATGCCTAGGAGACAAATTGTAAAAATCACAATATAGGGGCCTTACTTGGACCCGATTCAAGCAAAAGAGTAAAACAAATTATAACAGACACTTGGGGACTCAGACACTGACTAGACATTTGTGATATTAGAGTTACTACAATTAACGTACTTAACTGTAGTAATGGTCCTTTTAAGAAAAACACAGCCCTTGTCTTGGATGATACACTGAAATGATTTGCTTCCCAGTGAGTGGAGCGTTCTGTGATTGGCTGTGGTTGAGAATTGTCAACACTGGGTGATGGGTCCAAGGAGCTTATGTACCATTGCAGGCTGCTTACGTATGTGTTTAACGTTTCCCTTAATAAAATGTTGACGAAGAGTAAACTTAAGTTTGGACCTATAGAGGGTTGTAAAAAGTATTTAAAAACTGACAAGTTCTTTTCCTCATTATAAGAAAAGGTACCAAATTTTAAATATGTGTTTTTCCTTTCTTTTAGGGTATTATAGATCTCTCTATTTGTTAATTAATAGCAAGCTTCCATCAAGTATTGACTATTCTGACTTATCTCGAGTTCCTATAGCAAAAATTTTGCTAGAGAATGTTCTAAAACCATTGCACTTTACCTACAACTCCTGTCCAGAAGGAGCCAGGTGAGACTGGGGTCATTCTTTTGTCGTTTGTAGTTTGACGAGATCTGTGTCCAACAGTAACTGTGGCGCAGGATGCTGTCTTAACTCGCAGACCCGAAAGTCAAAGTTTTACTTTGTTAATGTGACTCAGTTTAAGGAAAAATGTACTTTTCCTGTCTGGCCTGTACCCTAATATAAATATATAATTCTGAAGACCTGGTTATTTTCCGGCTTTCTAGCCCCTGTCAAAAGAGACAAAAACGCGGCAGTGTTTTTTAATAGGGAAGACCCAAAGTTAAGTTCGTTTCAGGGTGGCCTGGTTGATACTGAATACCTAACTTTGATTAATTGGAAGGATAGTTTGAAAGTTCATTTTAATCAATGATTTTATGAACAGCATGTTTTGATTTTACTAAAAGCTTCCATTTTTCTCTTTTAGGCAGCAGGTTTTTACCGCCTTCACGGAGGAGTTCTTGGCAGCACCTTTTACAGAGCAGATTTTTCACTTGGTCATTCCCGCGGTAGCAGATGCTCAGACTGTCTTCCCCTACGAGCCCTTCCTGCACGCACTGTTATTGGGGGGCAGCAGGGCTTCCGAGGCCAGTGGTGGCGCGCCTTGGCTTTTCTACTTCGTTCTGACTGTTGGTGAAAACTATCTGGGTATGAAATACACGTTTCAACTGAACTCACACATAGCTCGTAATGCGGTGGCCGGTGTCCTACTGTCAGCACGGCCTCCGGCATGAGGGTTCCTTGGAAGGGTGTGTTTGCTGAAGGGCTGTTCTGAATGGGGCCCCTGGCAGTTGCTGGGCAGAGGAAAACCCTGAGTTACACACTTGTTATAAGGCCACACCGATTAAAAGGAATTTTAGCATTGACTGGGAGAACTCCTGTGCGGGTGGGGATGCTTTCCCCATGTATCCTACTAAACTTCTAGTGTGCCTGTTCTAGAATTCTAGCATCTTCCCTCTAGTATATTTTGATGCATATGTCTATACATGAATTGTTGGAAATATAGTAAGTTCTGGTCACAAATGCCTTTCTGACTATAGGAAAAATGATACCTGAGTTTTCCAGTTTCTTTTTTATTTGTTTTAATCAAATGTTATAATTGGTTGTTTTACAAAGGGACGCTCTCTGAGGAAGGACTGCTAGTGTATTTAAGAGTACTCCAGACGTTTCTTTCTCAGTTACCGGTGTCACCTGCCAATACAAGCGGTCAGGATTCAGCCAGTGACTCCGAAGATGAGAGCGAAGAAACAGACAAGCAGATGAGCGCTACAGTAAGCTCCTGTGGGCCTGGGCGTCGGTGGGAGGGTTAACTGGACGGCTTCATCAGGTTTTCACGTGCCTTTTACCGTTGTGTACCTCTCGTTTGTAATGATCCAAGTAAACCATGAGAGCACTCTTGTTGTAAAGCATTCAAACTGTACAGATGACGTGCCCTTACCTCCACTGCCGTCACCTCTCTTCCCAGAGATAACCACCCTGGTGATCACAAGTACATTCGTCCATGCCTTTTGTGTACATCTGTACAAATATCCAGGGAGATCCATAGTTCTGTGTGTGTTTCTTATGCAAAATAGGGTCATATTGTATATTATTTAATTAATTACTCACGAAGTATTTCCTAGAAGTGAAATGATTGGGTGAAAAGGGTGAGTTCCTACTAGTTCTCAGGAAGTGTACTTACTGAGTGCCAGGAGCTAGTCTGTTGTGTTTTTGGGTTTTTTTAGATTTTATTGGGGAAGGGGTACAGGACTTTATTGGGGAACAGTGTGTACTTCCAGGCCTTTTTTCCAAGTCAAGTTGTTGTCCTTCAATCTTAGTTGTGGAGGGTGCCATTCAGCTTCAAGTTGTTGTCCTTTCAATCTTAGTTGTGGAGGGCGCAGCTCAGCTCCAGGTCCAATTGCCATTTCTAGTTGCAGGGGGCGCAGCCCACCATCCTTTGTGGGAGTCGAACCGGCAACCTTGTGGTTGAGAGGACACGCTCCAAACAACTGAGCCATCCGGGGGCTCAGTGGCAGCTCAGCTCAAGGTGCCATGTTCAATCTTAGTTACAAGGGGCGCTACCCGCCATCCCTTGCGGGAGTCGAGGAATTGAACTGGCAACCTTGTGGTTGAGAGCCCACTGGCCCATGTGGGAATTGAACCGGCAGCCTTCAGAGTTAGGAGCATGGAGCTCCAACCGCCTGAGCCACCGGGCCGGCCCCGGCACTATTCTGTTTTGAAAAGAATGTTCTAGTAACAGCTTGATTGAGATACAGTTTACCATTACATTTCATTACCCTTTTAAGTGACATACAATTCAGTGATGTGTTTCAGTATGTTAACGTAACTGTCCAACCATCACCACTATCCAGCTTTAGAACATCTCGTCATTCCAGAAAGAAATCAGATACATTTGCCGTCACTCCTTTCCCCCTTCTCCCCAGCCCCTAAAAGGACAGCAGAAGGTTTAGTGCCTTCTTACCCTGTCTTGTGAACAGTAATGTCTTTTGTTAGTTTTTGTCAATTGTATAGATGATAAATGTTACGATTTATTTATTTAAAAATTAGTTTTAAGTGTATTGTCACATTTTTCTAAGTCCCTCTCTCTCATTTCTTACCTAGCATTTTTTACTGTGTATTTTCAAGGGGGTGAAAAGTCATACGTGATATGCACACATGATGTGTCTTACTTAAGTGATACAAGTGCTGCTGACCTCTTTTTCTCTTAATTACACGATTGAAATGGCTTGAGGTATGGCTCTGATAGGTTCTAAGTATTTGTTGTCGTTGCTGTTAGGAAATTGCACGTTGACCAGTATCGTCTCAGGGAGAATACACTTGGGAGTGGGGCGGGTGTCCAGGGGAAGCAGAGCTTCAGGCTGTCGGGCAGTGAAAGGGGGTGTTGTTCTGTGCCTTCTGGATTCAGACAGCTTCGTAGCACGGATGAAAAAGGCATAACCATAAGGAAAGGAAAGCAGATCGCCGTTTGCAGGGCTTCCGCCAGGAGGGAGGGTTAATTACACGGGGAAAACTGCATTTTGGGGTGGGTACTGGAATTGTTGCATCTGTCAAACTCAGAACTGTCCACCAAAAACTGAATTTTATTGTAGGTCAAAAAAAGAAGTGGGATCCTCTAGATGGAATGTAGATCAATCTTTTGTTTTTAGAAGATAGTTTTTTAATACTTCTGTGGAATTAAAATGTTATTATGCACAATGTCATTTGTGCCCATGTGAAGAAGAGGCTGTGGGCTGTGTGTGCTGGCGACATCTCGGAGCCCATCCTCAGTGTGGACGCAGAAAAGCAGACTGAGGACACACGAAGCAGGCACGGGCCTCAGACTCGCCTGTGCTCACACCTGAGTGCTCAGAAGTGCAGCTTGAGCTTCTCGTTACCAACATCTGTGGCAAACTGTACTCTGCTTCATTTCAAAAGAAATTGTATTTCAAGCTTAAAAGCACGCACTACAGAACTAGCAGTGCTCATGTCCTGACATCTGTCATGGGTGCACGTTACTGACAGGTTCAAGTGTGGCACAGAGTTTGTCACCTTATCTGTAGAGCAGTGTTTTCTTAGGAATTACATAAATTCTACCCACCTGAGTTTCCAAACAGTGCAGTCAGCAATGCCCATTTCATGTATGTTCATGTTACACCTGTCATACATGTACGTATATGGACAATGTATGCATCTTTGGTTAATACCCCAGATAAGTAAACCACAGAGAGCGTTAGCTCAGGTTTTATTCAGTGAATCAGATGTAGAGAGATTAAGACATCAAATAAGAGATTTATATATTTCATTTGATTGTTTCTAAATGAGTTCTTTATTATTCTGACTATTTTGCTTAAATTGATCTCTCAAATCATTTAAAATGGAAATTCTGTCAATGAAAATATATTTTCACACTTGTATGCTTTGTACAATGCAATCTAAAAGGTATGAAATAAAACTTTCTTAAAATGTAAATGCTGTGTCACATCAGTAGGCAAAGCTGAGTAGTCACCATTCCTTGTCATTCTGCTGGACAAAATTGGTGCCTCATATAGAGACGATCTCCGGTGGGTGTCTGGGTATTTTAGAGGATGCATTGGTGGAGAGAGCGATAGTCGGTGTGGTATGGATCACTTGGGGATAATGCCCATCTTTTAGTTTCATTTGAAAAAAAGTAAGATTTTCTATATGTTTGTAGTTAGAGGTGAGTTCTCCCAGAACGTCACTAACTCAGACTAATTTACCTGGTGTGTTTTAGGAGGATGGTAGACTGTCAGTACCCTACATAACAGAGGAGTGTCTGAAAAAGCTGGATACAAAACAGCAGACCAACACGCTGTTGAATCTGGTCTGGAGGGACTCGGCAAGCGAGGAGGCCTTCACGCTCATGGCCTCTGTGTGCCACACCCTGATGGTGCAGCAGCGGGCAGCGGTGCCCAAAGTCAGGCAAGTAGGCGGGCACCCCTCCCCCGCCCTCCCGCCCCTGCTCCTCCCGTCCTGTGCTTTGCTCCCAGTCTACGTCTGTTTGTCTGAATATGACACAGAATGTTCCACTGTCCAAGCATTTCGTGACAATGAAAGTTGGTTTTTCTCTCCCAAACCAGAGAGAGGGGCCTCTCGCTGGCCTGTGAGGTGCCCTGTAAGTGTTAGCAGAGGAGCTCATCTTTCTATAGAATTTTAGGAATGAAAGAGGAGGTGGGTCCTAACCGCCCATTTTAAAAGTCAGACTTGTGCTGGCCGTTATATTGTAGAAACAACCAAAATATGACACAAAATATGACACATCTTTTTAGACTCTTTCATAACACTCTTTTTATCAGATTGCCCTGGCAGTTTACTCTGGCACTCTGAAATTTTTGTTTTTAAAACTTTGATACAAACTTTTGAGAGGGACAAAACAACATACATGTTAAAATGTGGTTCGTTTATGCTTAGCTAATTGTGACGGTAATCTTGCACTATTTACTTCCCTCTCTTTTGAGTGATATTTTAGTGGTTTCTTGGTAATTTAATAGAAAAATACTTAACAGTTCAGTAGTACTTCTAGGACCTGAGGGAACGATGTCACAGGCCACCTGCCGAAAGGCTCTGTCATAATGTGGGTGCTGTGTGCAAAATACCAGGTGACTCATGTCACTCCAAGGGATCCGCTCCGGGTTTTACAAACCGCTGTCCCACAGCAGGAAAAGAGCTGTTCCTTTGGGTTAGGACAGGCTCTTTGAAATGAACTGTATGTGGGAACCACTAATGCAGCCAGCTAATTAGACGCTATCTTCTAGCTTTGCTGACTGGTGTTTATTACAGGGGAGGAAGTGGTGCCCCCAAGGTGATTAGCCCGGGGCTGGTGGCATGAGTGCAGGATATGAGACCCTGCGGGGCACTCGCTTTGATTGTGGCACAAAGTCCAGCCTTTGGGTGCTGATTGCTCTGCTACATGCTCAGGGTCCTGGGCTGGGCTTCCCACGCGAGCTGCTCGGCGCTGTTTCATGGCTGAAGGAGCTTTATGTCAGCCTCGCTTTATGAGTACAGCACCTATTTCCTCTAAGAAACTACTCTGGGATGGCCTTTATGGTTCACGTCTATTAGCCTGTACGTGTTTAGAACGTCTTCACAGCTCATGAAAGAGCAAACAGGCTTACTTTAACTGTTGTAGTTTTTAACTGCTTCCAACTTTCTTTTAAAAGGTATTTAAAACACGATTAGTAAATCCCTGGGCTGATAACCCACTCTGAAGTCCTCCCAGGCTGTGTCAATCCCTTTTATTTTCAAGGTTGGGATTTGCAATTCTAATTGGTTTCACATTGACTGTCAGGCTGTATAAAAAATGCAGAGGCCCTTTTTACATTGATATGGAACAGTTTCCAAGGTGTGGTTTAAGTGAAAAAAGGAAGATACAGAACAATGAATAATAACCAATAGGCAGTCCTACCTTTTCCACCTTTCTGACACAGAAAGTAGGTTCCTATTCACGTTGTTGTGTATCTTCCTTTTTCACTTAAAGAGGTGACGCCCCACAGGCCGCCTGCAGCCCCACGCTCAGCCCAGACTCGGGGTCCCTGTGCAGGCACCACCCTCCCCCCTCCTTCCTGCCCCCCTCCTCTCTTCCTGAGCCCCTTTCATGTGTTCCCCCCACAGACCCCATTCCCATGCGTCTTCCTTTACTCTTGCACCTCTCCCCTCAGTTTCCTCCACAGATCTTTTTTGTCTGTTTCAGTGTTTTCAAAACTTCTTAGCCTCCTTTTTTGGTTCAATTTCTTAGGACTGTTCTACTCAGTTGATTCTCTGGGTGGTCTCTTCCATACAAGTGGCTCCAGCCTTTCTGGAGCTCTGGACTCTTGCTCAGCGGCTCCCAGGGCTGTGCCCAGACCCTTACATGCCCACGACTGAGCTCTGCGTCGACCTCCAAGCCTGGGGGTTCCCAGGGGTTGTCCTGTAGGGCAGCCACTTGTGAAACGTGGCTGCTTCAGTTTAAATTTATTAAAATTAGTGTACAAGCCCAGTTCCTCGGCCACACTGGCCCGTTTCCTGGGCTTAGGAGTCATGTGCGGCCAGTGGCTGAGATCTTTCGTCAGGACAAAGTCTGTTGGACAGCGCCAGCTGGCGGCCCAGGACCTAGGCTTAGACAACGCCTTCCCCAGTCAGCCCGCTCGCACTGGTCACCACGACGCATGCCTGCTGCTCCTCTTATGTCGGGTTTTGCCAGACTGAATTGTCAAAATACAGCCCTGATTATTTCATCCTCTTGCTTAAACTAAACATCTACCGGTGGGTCTCCTTTGCTTTCAGGAAAACAGCCCACAGTCCTCAGCGTAGGGCCTCGTGGAGGACTTGTCTCCTGAGCATTGGGCCACCGCTTGGACTGTATTCCCAGCCGCAAAGCACTTTCTGCTTCCGCCCTGCTTCATGACTTGCCTTTTTCTTGATCCTGTTGTGCTATTTTTATGCCACCCTGGTGTCGCATGTCTCTCAGCTTTTGCCTACATGGTCTCTCCAAAACGCGTCCTCCTGTCTCCTATCTCTTGTGGCTGAATTAATCTGTTAGATTCATCAGAGGTTACCATCTCTCTCAAGCCTTCCTGAGTGTACATACTGAGATTTCTCCTCCTATTCCAACTCCAGGGAATTTTCATTTTCCGATAAATAGGTGCTGCCGTTTAGAGTGCTGATGCCAAGGAGGTGGGTAGATGGGCATATTCTTTGGGGCTGGCTCTTTTGTTCTGTTAATATCTAAAAACTTTGAAACAGAATTTTGAAGGTAGTGTTTTAGGAATCAGAAAGGTTGATATAATTTGCCTATAGTTTTCTTGTAAATACATCAAGTCTTAAGGCATCACAAATCAGTTTTATTACAACACATACTTGATTTTTCTACCCAAAACTAATAGAATGAGCCCGCTTAATTGTGTGTTATTAATCATTGTGATTTAGACACAGTCGTGTGCCCTGGATATGTATGGCTATTGCGCCATCTGTTCTCCAAGCACTTGTAAGTAATGTGATAATGGCTGCTCCTTAGCTCCTGATTCTAAGTCCATATCTTTAATAATTTGAGGTAGAATGATTATGCAGATGGCTTCAATGGATAAAAATATGGATTTTTCTTTGTAGAGTGTAGAATTATTATAAACTTCATGGTTTTGTAAACCGATTTTTATATACTTTAGAAAAAATACTGAGGATGTACCTATAGTGAGAGACAGTTGTTTTTTTGCCTGTGATTTCATGTTTGCTTTTATTATTAGTGATAGTTCCAGTATAATCTGTTGATTTAATCAGCTATTGATTCATGTTAAAATTTGCATTCTGTTAAGTCAAATAAAATTCATGAGCTTTTTAACATTTCAACACATAATGATTTAATTTTATTAGTAAATCTATTTTGAAATCATGGGTAGATGATAAACTAATTGGCAGGAGTTATTGGCAGACACATCAAAATCATAAAGAAAGTTGTTCTCTTCTAAGAACAGTGTTAAGAAATTGTAAGGGAAGGGGACATCAGGGACTTGTCCAAGGTATCGAGTGCTGCTTTCCCCCATTTAATTTAAACTTAGTGTAAGGGAAAGTTGAGTCTGTTTATTTTAAAATTAAAGAAAGTCAGTTATCAGGTAAAGGGAACTGTCTGTTTAAACTGGTTAGAATTTTAGCACTGGGGTGTTAATGTAACACAGCTGTATGTCCAGAGCTTATCTTTCTAGTCTTAGTTCCTCATTTGTCGGAGAAGAAAATTTTTTGGCAGGTTGCTTCTAACTGAAATATGTCTTAAAGTTTTTATTCTCATTAAGGAAATTTAGAATTTGCTTTTAACCTCGCTTTGTCTTAGAGGTGAAATGCATTTTAATACTGTGTTTTTAATATCCCTTTTGCCAATAAAGTGACACTTCCAGCAGAAAACACAAAGTGTCACATTGGTACTTGTGTGCTCCAAGTGTGGGAGTGTCTTTGGGTGGCTGGCTTGTCGTATTTCTTTTACCTGTGACAGCTTTACATACAGAGGAAGTACCTGAGAACCTTTTGCTGTCGTGACCTTCACTGCCTGTGTGTGAGCTGGTGTCGTCTATTGTCTTCTAATAACTGGAATAGTCCCTGCAGACAAGTGGCCTGAATTTATGACCTGGGTCGGAAGTGTCAGCCTTTGCTAATTAACTCATAGGGTTGTCGCAGCTAAAGAAAGCTTAATGGGTAATTTTTAATCCATCCCAGCGTATGTAAAGAGTATGTCACTTCTTTGCCATTTGGCAGTAAAGCCCCAAACTAAATAACCTTCAGTAACTTACAAAAATATTTAATATTTTATTTTATTATTGAGTGGTTAATTTAGGAAATATAATTGTTTCAAAGTTAACTTGAAATATAACTTTGGAAATGTGTAGCTATTAAATGGTGTTTCAGATACATGTGGAAAGATGTTAAGTATAAACATGTTAATTGTAGTTTTTTGTGAGAAAATGTTTTATAAGAGAATATGTTGGGAGAACCTGTTTTTGTTTACATATGAACAGAGTATCTGTATGGTTTATATACCTAGGTATTAATTCTGATTATTTTGGGCAAGATGGGATGAAATGTTGCTAATTTTCTTTTGTCCTCTTGTTGTGTTGTGAAGGAAAAAAAAAAGAAACACACCTATTGAAAATGTGTAATTTTTTTTTTCTGATTTTTGAGGTGCTAAATTTTAGTATTTATATTTAACACATTTTAAGCAATCTTGGTATCAATAAAATTATACTAGATAATATGTTTTTTTAAAAGGACTCAATTTCTTGACCCAAAAGAAATAAGGCAAGCAAATACTACCTTGTAGAATTCTTTGGTGTTAAAAGTTCGTGTTTTTCTTAACTTTTTTCTTATTCTTTTGTTCTGTGTGGTGGTTTCGGTAGCCTTGATAGCCTATAATACTTCATAAAGTCAGGAAAATCAAAATTTTAGCACTTCATTTATATACTTGGTTTATGGTAAGTGTTTAAATATGTCAGAGACGGAGTCTGTGTTATGCCTTTCTGATACAGCTCGTTTTCAACACTGACGTTTGGGTGGAAATTTGTGCATTAAGACAGGGACTCAGAATATTTGATAACACGGTTTATTTCCTTGATCTCCTGTAAGTTACTGTATTGTTACCGTTTTTCATTATTCCAGTAAATTTTTGTTTTTAATTTCTCACCCTAATTTTGAGCTTTACCCAGTTGGCTTTCCTATGAATTAGTGTAGTGTGGTTACCACTTTGTCACAGAGTGTACTTGTGACAAATGTAACACACTTGATGTAGAGTCATATATTTGAGCTGGGAAAGACCTTAGAATTGATGTAGTCCAACCTCTTCATTTGCTGATGAAAACAGATTGCTTTTGGCCTCCATGGCGTCTGAAGAGTGGTTGGGCTAAATGAGCTAATAGATTCTTTCTCGCCTAAGATTTCTTGATTCTAGGTAAATTTCACATACTTTCATTATTTTTTATGATTGTGCTTTTAATGCCATTTGGACATCTCAAACTGCACCACATGGAAATGAGATTGATTTCTTTTTTAAACCTCCGTATCTGTCTGTACGCTCAGAAAATACCAGTCCTGATATTTTGGATTGAATCCAAGAAAACGATCAAATTTCAGATTTCTTTTTTTTATTGAAAAGTGACTTATTTATCAAACTTTTTTTATTTCTCTTCCACTATTTAAATTAGTACACTTCTTACAAAATTTAGTCTGTTTTTAAAGTGTTTTGTATTATACCCAGTACAGTATTTGCAGTAACTACAGTAATTAAAGCCGTGGAGAACTGTGGATAGAGACCACACCCACGACTGTTAATGGCCACTGCTCATGAAGGGAGCTGGCAGGGGTCTGGGGGGGCCCTGGCTGTGGTCGCTGTCAGGAGAGAGAAGAGCCCTCTGTCCTCAGGAGCCTTGGGGTTACATTGGCTCTCCCAGACCTCTTCCCCTTCCCCCTCAGCACCCCACAAAAGTGCTCAGACTGGACAGAGTCCTTCATCTTCAGGTTTTCTCCGGGGCCCTTCTCGTGCCTCTTCCATTCCTTATTCTGCTTCCAGGGCCACCTGTTGTCGCACTCCACCTTCCTTGTTCTTCTAAGATGGTGCAAAAGTAAATCACATGTGGATCACATTCCTGTCTGCAAACCCTGTTTCCCACCATCCTGAACCTTTTTACTGTTAGTCTCATAAGGTAGAAATTTACTGTTTGACTCCTGCACTTCTAAAAATGTTTTATGCGAGTTGTTTTTCAAACATTGTGACTATAAAGTACATTTTATTAAAAAATGTAGGGTGCTGCATAGAGCTAATTAAGTTATCCACAAAGTTCCTCAGTTTTAAATCATTGATATTATACAGAGGGGCTTTTAACCTTTAAATATATTTTTAGACTTAAAAATTTTAGATGTTAGTTAACATTAAAAAAACATTTTTTGTGTTTAAGAATGGTTACTTAAAATCAGTTACTTAATACTTAGAAAGTTTACACTGTATATTAGTAGTAGTAACATCAGTGATACGTAATGTTTCAGGATGTTACTATGTTACGACGTGCTCAGTAGGGAACAACTCACCTGTGCTGTGGAGCAGCCAACCCAGTCCCTCGGGGTAGACGGGGTAGACCAGGTAGCCGCAGCGCGGGGCTCCCAGCTCGGGGCACCCGTGGGGGCAGCAGGCACAGCCAGTAGCGGGGGCGCCGGGGCCCTCCCATCACACTCACCAGGCAGCTGTCGTAGGGAGCATGCCCTTTGTGGTGTTGACGCAGATATATTCCAGATTGTCTGTTGTGCTCAGTGTGTAGCTTTTGTTGAAGAAAGCCATTGAATGAGTATTTGCTCACTCTTATTTCCCCGTTCCTTTTAGGCTTCTCTACAGTTTAGCCTTCAATGCCAGGTTTCTGAGGCATCTTTGGTCCCTCATATCTTCAATGACAACACGGATGATCACAGGGTACGTGTCACACGGATTTCTAGACTGAACTGAACGTGGGAAGTGGCACCTAATGAAAGGACTGTAAAAAGGTGTTGTAAGGACTGCTTATATCTAGCTTATTTCATATTAGAATGTAAATTCTAGATGGTCTCAATTTCACAAAAAGAAAATTATGCCAATTTCATAGTTGTTTATATGTATTATTAAGACTATGGCTTTATCTGAGGGTAAATTTCTTTTAGAAATTCTAGTCATTTTTTGCAAACCAGAGGCTTGAAATTTCTTTTCTCCAAATGACTTTCCTGTGCTTCAGATAGTGAAAACATAGATTTGAAGCAAACTTAACACATCAAAAAATATCAAATATTGTAGAAGTTGGTTTTTAAAACTTTATGTAGAAATAATTTAATTTCTCTTACCTGAGTCTTGATGTAACTCGAAGGCTAGAATCTTTAATACACGTATTTTATGTGAATGTGTAGTAAGTAGAGCATTTAATCTCATGGTAAACTGGCTTAGCCCATGACTGTGTTGAATTTCCTGTCTGTCGAGTCTGAGCAAATCCATCTGAGCAAATCCGTCTGTGCTGTGAGATGAAAGATGAAGCGTGTAACTCAGGTCCTGGGGGACTGAGCTTCACAGTGTGACACTCGCTGTTTTGGAGGTTACGGCCCCGTTCTAGGGCAAAACTTTGGAAGGAAGAGTGTTTTGTTCTGTTTTGTTTTGTGGCTTTTTGAGGGGGTGGACAAGAAGTTGAAAGATGGAGGGTGGGGTATCCAGAATTTTAATCTGCACTCATCTGCAATCTAACTCGCTCTGTGACACACTAGGTGGTACTGGAAAGTCTTGTGTTGAAATTTCTGGACCTTGAGCTTTTCACTGAGATATGTGGAGGAAAAGGTGATCACGTGTCAGTGCCTTGTGCCAGTGGTCAGCCCCGGTGCGAAAGGACTCTGGTGTCCAGCTCAGCTGCACCAGCTGTTCTTCCAATAACAGGGGGCTGTCTGTGTTTTAGCAGCATCACTTTGAGTTACTGTCATGTTTTTTTCCTTTCATTTTATGCATCTTAAGTGAGTGAAGGGGCTTTTTAATGATACCACTACAACTTAACCTCAGGAAGGGTAAGTGGTTTATCTTGTATCAACAGTGCGTAGCAGAAGGAGAGAAACCCAGAAATACTCTTTTACATCTCTTCATTTTCAAATTAAAACATGAGGTTTTTAGGTATGTCTGCTTTTGGTTTTGGTGCATTTCAGCTGCTTCTGACAGTGTCAGCCTTGGCTTTCCTGAATGACAGGTTTGTTTAAGGCTGAAAGATATCGGGGATCATTGGGACAGGAAATTGTCATTGACCTCTTGTGTGTCAGCTTAGCAACTCATGCTGTCGTCGCTGTGCCTCCTGACGGCCTGTTGGTTTATGGTGTTTGTCTCTTGGTGAGGAAATGGAGTCGTGGTGTGTGAAAGAGAAATGAGGTACTGTTAATTACATTCAATTAGTAACATGATTTAATAAGTTGGTAAAGTTCTACAACTGTTTAAAATCATTATTTCTTAAAAGTCAGTGTGAGAATTTGAGTTTCTATGTACTTGTCCAGTCCCTCAAGAAACTTAACCCTGATGTATACCTCATATTTGTGCTGGAATCAAGTGCCCAAGGGTTCTGAAACTGGTGTTGAGTTTAACTTGAAACTAGTTTTACAGCAGGACTCACACAGCCGGAATGGGACACCTGAGCTTCGGTGAGCATAAGGGTCACCAAGGGAGCCAGTCAAAGGGCAGATTTCCTTGTCCAACCCCTGAGGCTGGGGTCCGGGGCCCTGTGTCAGAAGCCCAGGGGTCTGCGACTGTCTGAGGCTCCTCGGGGACTGAGATGGAGGAAGCCATGGCCGGCTGGTTTCTGTTGTCTTCCGTTAGACACCCCTTCCCAACACAGGCTTGTGCAGTGACCCCACAGCTGGCACAGCCCCTTACTGTCTTTAACTCGCAGGGACTGTTCTGATGACACGTTGCCCACTTTCCACATGGGGAGTGACAGGAGGTAGAGAGGGGTCCCTGCTGTGCACTTAAGCCGCCCCCATGCCTCCTATTCTCCACATACATGGCCTTTTCTGTCATCCTGGCTTTGGCGGTGAGATGGGACAGTGTACTTTGTCCCTTTTTGTATGTCCTCGTGCATTTGTACTTGGGACCAATCCCTTCTGTTCTCTGACTCATCCAGCTGGTGCTCAGTGCTTGGTGCTCAGTGTTCACGTCCAGGGCTCAGGGCTCAGTGACCGGTGCTTAGTGACTGGTGCTTAGTGAGTGGTGCTCAGTGCTCAGGGCTCAGTGCCTGCAGTGAGGACTAAGGCATGTGCAGGTGGGAGGGGCAGTGGCCAGAGGGTATTTCTTCTCAGTGGGAACAGAGTTCGTTGGGGTGCCTGCTGATGGCAGTGCTCACCCCTGAACTGCGTGCCATGGACACCCTGAAGCTTCAGGGGTTCATCCAAGCTCACTGCCGGGCCTTACCTCCTCATCGCCTGCTGTGCTCTCCCCCCTAGAACTTGCGCAGTGTTGGGCAGCAGTTATCATTTGTGGGGCCTGACTTCGTCATATGTCATCTAATATAGAGCTGTGGTCTTGTGGGAATAGACGTGCAAGGTATAAACATACACGAAGGAAGATAAGAGAATGATCTTGCCCACCGTGTCTAACGCAGGAGTGATTTGACATGAGAACTTACAGGTGAACCTGTTAGCTAAATGTTCAGTGAGATAAGGAATCACGTCGAACCAAGAGAGAAAGGGCACAGATTCCAGGTGAGAGAAGTAAATCTAATAGGTCCCAGCTCTTGGTAAGTGAAGGAGCCTACTGAGCGCCCCCAGGACCGGGTCACTTTAGAGCTGCTCTGGGGGTTGGGCGACCCTTGTAATGCAGGACCAGGAATGGAGCTGGCAGGCAAACTTGGGTAAGAGGAACAAGGCCCAGTATAGAAAAGGGGAGACTATTCCTGAAGGTTCTAACCCGGGATCAGTACTCAGCTGATTTCAGTGTTCCTAAATGTAAGTTTTCATGAGAACTTAGTAAGTTTTCATGAAAAACAAAGTTTTCATAAGACCAGAACGATCTGCCTTTGTTAACTATGTTAAGGAGGGGGCAGGGGTAGTTTTCAACCAAAAAGTGAAGTGTGCTTCTTTAATAGCGGCGTTCATACTTTTTTTCACTGAGAACATTCATTAGTGAAGAGTGGGGGAGATGGTGTCCTGTTTTTTAATTTGTTACTTATTAACATAGTGTTAGGATGACTTTACCTTCTCTTTAAGTAGATTGCTAATGTAAATATCATGTTCCCTGGTTATATTTGTCTTAGGTTGTGTCTTAATTTGTTCCCAAACTAAAATTAATCTGAAAATTATTGTTTCTTCTCTTCCTTTCCCCAATTCAAGGTCTATGGTACCACTGCTCCAGGTGATTTCAAGGGGTTCTCCCATGTCGTTTGAAGATTCTGGTCGTATCATCCCACTCTTTTACCTCTTTAGCTCCTTGTTTAGTCATTCACTAATTTCCATACATGATAATGAATTCTTCGGCGACCCAATAGAAGGTAAGAATTTTGAGTCATCAGTTTGTTGCTGGCCCCATGGCCTATCCGTTTTCATAGATGATAGAACAATTTTTAAGCCTTTGAAGTCTTTCTGTGTGTTGAGAAATTAATAAAAAATTATGGCAGAAGATTGCATTGTGTTTTTCAGTTGTAGGCCAGAGACAGTCATCGATGATGCCGTTCACTTTAGAGGAGCTGATAGTGCTGTCTCGCTGCCTTCGGGACGCGTGCTTGGGCATCATCAAGCTGGCTTATCCAGAAACCAAACCGGAAGTCCGAGAGGAGTACGTCACGGCGTTTCAGAGTATCGGAGTCACGACTAGTTCTGAAATGCAGCAGTGTATACAGATGGAACAAAAACGATGGATTCAGCTCTTTAAGGTACAGAGTTTATTTTTGTTTACTGAGGTCAGATAATGTACAAATGTGTTTTGACTTGACTCATTTCAGAAAAGAAATACAGGTTTGTTTTAGGTCTCAGTTTTAATTTACGCAACTTTTAAATTAAGAAGTCATTTTCATTTTACAAATAAAATCCTTCTTTTAAAACCTTATTTTTATATCATTGCACTGCATCTTTTATAAACTGCCCTAAGTACTTTTAGTGACAAGGTATATATAGTATAAATAAAATTTTTTTTTAATGTTTTCATTTTTCACTAAAAGATCTCCTATACAGATTTTGTTTTTTAATCTTTTAAGAAATTGATTGACAAAGGTGGACTAAAGTCCTCAATTTAATACAAGTTGGATATAAATTATTTAAAATTATCTTCATTTTTAACCATGCAGAAGGAGAACTTAGGAGTTAGTGTGGCTGGACTGTTGGCAGGAAACCACCACCACTGAGAATATGACTATTGGGGCAGAAAAAAAGAAAAGAAAAAGGGTGCTTGACTTCCCATGAAATTTCTGCAGCAAACACATCTAGTCAGCTAAAATCGCTCATTAAAGGAGTGAGAGCAGAAGAAATGCATTTTCCAAATTGAATGCTAGATTTACAGTCCGTTTAGTACCGGCGACCTCTCGCACAGTAATGTGCAGTTCGAGTCATCAGCTGTCCCTTCAGGTCTTTTATCACTGCTTTTGTCAAGCTATCTATTTAATTGAAAGAAGTTAATTGAATGAAAATGATCAACTAAGCTTGTATTAATATTGCTAATGGAACTTTCTTCTTGGCCATGTTTGGAGAGAGATGTCAAGCTAGACTTTAGGAAAGGCCCATTAATGCTTGCACTTAACCTGATGGGCTAATTAAGGACTGCTTATTCATCCGACGAGCGCTGCACCGTCTCTATCCAGCCCGTTCTGCCTGATTTTACAACACATTTCACTTACGAGCACGGGCATTAGTGGCAGTGAGAGTAACTGATAATGTTGGGATTGCACCGAACACAGTACTAATGCATCACTGAATTTATAATTTGTGCAGATTAATGTAATATATGTTTGCACAATTTATTTTAATTACCGATCTCTGTATTCCTAAGTAAATTTGGAAGGTCACATGTTGAGCCCTTAATATATCCTTTTTTAAAGATTGACCATTTTGCAACTTTTCTAAGTTAAAAATAAGCTGTCTTACCCATTTAAAACCTATAATTCTTATGTAAGCTTTTCCTGAATATGTGTATTATGGTACCATATGTGTTTTTCCTTAAGTTTTTAATTAAACTCTGGGATCTTTGTTAATAAAGCTTTCCATTATGTAGGATATCAGGCATTGTGTACAGTGTCAGATAATTTCATCATTTTATAGCACCTGTTGAGAATTTAATAATCTTCACACGACAGCCTTATCTTTAGGACCTGGAAATCTCTGGATTTAATAATGCCATGTATTTTACACCTGGCCCTGTTTTATTTTGCTTAAGCGTTAAGTGGAAATTTTGTGGTGAATTTTTTCTTATGCCTGAAATGACTTAGTACTACTTTATTAAGGATTTTAAGAATTAGGGTGAAAGTTCACCTTTTTTGGTATCGATTGTTTTAGGTAAGACCTTCTGAGTTTAGAACTGAATTGTTTGAAGACAGATTTTTGAACAGGATTTCTGTTCTTTGGAGAAAAAAAATTTTTTTTTACTACCTGTTAATGAGCTAAGCCCTAAAAATAAGAAAAAGAAAAATTAAGGCATAATCTGAATAGAAAAGGTTTCAGCTGCTATTAGCTTTTTTTATATATATATATAGAAAAGGTTATCTTTATGTGACGTAAGAATTTACCCCTCAGTTGTTGCTATGTCCCAGACAGCATTCTAAGAGCTTTCCATTATTCACGCATTTAGTGCAGCCGCTTGTGAGGAAGACACTGGCGTTAAGCGCATCTCACAGGTGAGGTCGCATGACCAGTAGGTGACAGAGCCATCATTTGATCTCAGCTGCTCGTTTATACTCCCCTCTGGGAAGCACTAAAATAAAACGTTAGCATTTTTTATGTCCCGGTGCCAAGTTGAGTTGAGGAATTTAAAGCAGAACCCATCAAAGAAGGTAAAAGCGTTTTGCCAGTGATTTTGTGCCTTCTGTTGATTGTGACACAATTGCAAATGATGAGACCCGACTCCTTCAGGCACCGACCATTTTCATTTTTCAGTCCTATGCTGGTCCTCGAACTAATTTCTGTGAGAGGCTCTGCCGGCTGTTCCCAGGACATTGAGTTTTAAGTGGATAGAATCATCTTTCTTTGTCACTGTGAGAGTGAAGGTCAGTTTCTAAGGCCTGCATCGACACTGCTAAAACAGTTGATGCATTTATCAAGTTTATAAACTCCCGTGGAGTGTAATTTACAGCTGTGATTGCTTCAGCCCCGGGAGGAGACAGGCGCTCCCGAGTGAAGCCCTGGGCGGCCCCGATTGATGAGGGGCTCTGCGCCCTCCCCGCACGCTTTCAGTCCAGAGCCATGGTCACTGTGTAGGCTCTCGGGTGGGGTTTTCCGGTTTCAAAGCCGTTCAGAAGTTCGCAGTCAAATCAGGGGCGGAGTGCTGACTAACCCTGCCATGCGCGCCCCGTGATCTGTCGGTGGTGACCACGAGGCTCAAGCCACAGGCCGTGTATTTTTCTGTCTTCTTAGGGTTTTATTTGTTTTGGTTTTGACTGTAAAGTAAGATGGAAACATGCTGGTGAGCACTTGTCTTTAAAAATAAACCTTTTTAACAAGTGGTCGCGGAGGGCTGTGTAAAACGTGGTGAGCCTTTGGCAGCAGTAATCCATATCAGACACGTCATGACTTTTCTAGGTTAGGGGTTAGGGTGGCATTACTGTCACATATTCCATCACCTACTTGCTTCATCCTGGAACACTGACTCCACCCTCTGCTGGGGGAATCATAAGTGAGGCCAGACTGCCAATGTCATTGTACAGTGACAAGGACAGCTTTCCACTAATGACACTGAGAGAGAACAGAGTTGAGAGGTGGGTGCATTGGAGCACACAGGACGGAGAAAAGCGACTGCTGGTCCCGTGAGACACTTGATTGACGGGGACACTCACTCAGGTCGCCTGTGAGATGATAATCTTGGAGCTGGTGCTTTACTGGTTTTTCTTGTATTTCATTTTCACATATTCTTCATCATGGTATCAAAATCCTAAAACGTCCTTATTTGATGGATATTTACCACATTACACATTGGCCACACTTAAAGACTCATAAATTATATGCCGTATCCTATGTTTTGCATTGAACTATCTAAAGAATTTCCTTAGATGTTTGATTTAACTTACCAGATTTTACATATCAGATTTAAGATTAAAAAGAGATTCTTATATTATAATGTAATTTAGTCTACAAGGTGCCTTTCAAAATTTGGACTATGTACTTTTTTGGTTGCAATAATACAAATATCAGTGATCTTCATTCAGAAATGTCATACTTGAACGTCAGCAACCTTAAGTAATACATATGTGTATGTGCACACTTGTTACATGACAGAGTGTATGAAATGCTTAAGAATGTCTCCCTCAGGTTATTGGTCAGGATTGTCTTGTGGTCCTCACAGCCAGTGAGCTCGCAGACGTACAGTGATCGGTGAACATTCATGACCTTGAGCTTGGACAGTTATTAAGTGTGCTCCTTATGAGGAGTCTGTATGTTCCTGAGCAGTTACCTACTTATCCTTTTTTTTTTTTTTTTTTTTTTTTAAGATTTTATTTGGGAAGGGGAACAGGACTTTACTGGGGAACAGTGTGTACTTCCAGAATTTTTTTCCAAGTCAAGTTGTCCTTTCAATCTTAGTTGTGGAGGGTGCCATTCAGCTTCAAGTTGTTGTCCTTTCAGTCTTAGTTGTGGAGGGTGCAGCTCAGCTCCAGGTCCAGTTGCCTGTTGTTAGTTGCAGGGGGCGCAGCCCACCATCCCTTGCGGGAGTCGAACCGGCAACCTTGTGGTTGAGAGGACGCGCTCCAACCAACCAGGAGCTCAGCGGCAGCTCCGCTCAACGTGCCGTGTTCAGTTTTAGTTGCAGGGGGCGCTGCCCACCATCCCTGCGGAACTCGAGGAGTTGAACTGGCAACCTTGTGGTTGAGAGCCCACTGGCCCATGTGGGAATTGAACCGGCAGCCTACGGAGTTAGGAGCATGGAGCTCCAACCGCCTGAGCCACTGGGCCGGCCCCTCTACTTATCTTTTTAATATTGGGTTAAGGAAACCTGTTTACAGGTGTCACTTGTTTTTTAATTCAAATAGTAAATGATAGAGCATGTATGACAATTGTATGCATTTCTGAGTATTTACTTAAATAATTTTATTAGTTTTTGAGCAGGTATTTACTCTGAAATTTAACTCTAACATGGAAGAATATGAGACAGGGGACAAGACACATCAAATCAGTATAATCCTGTTGTAGTATATATGTATGACTGTGAAGCCTGCTAAAACTGTATATTGAGCTAGGCACAGCTTGTTATTCCAGTGTTTGCTTGTTTGCTGTTTTATTTTACTTCATAACGCAGTGGTTCGTAAGTCTAAGTGCGTAGTAGTCTCCTGGGAATCGGTGAAAAAGTTACCGACTGGTGTCACCTTAAAATGGGGGGTGGTGGTGGCAGCCTGTGTGGGCATTTATGACTTAGGCTCTGTTTAAGTGTAGAATTCTATAAGCCTTCAGTTTCGGGAGAGTCTTTGTAGTGGCCCTATCTGTGCCAGAAAATTTGAAAAAATTAACTGAGAAAGAACTATCTTTTGGTCTCATTACTGGCTATCAATTGATTCAGCTTAAAACTGTTACTCTAGTTTTTCTTACCTTTAACAATCTTTAGTCGATTTATGTCATTTTTTTAATGGTTACTTCCATAAACTTTGCTTTTTTGGTACTAAGTACTTGTACAGCGGGTGATTTCATAATACTGAAAATGAATGTAGAGAAAAGGAATGTGTTTTAAAGGTGTTTTGACATCACAGAATGGATTCAGTTAAATTTTCATGGTTTCTTAAAATGTGTATTTTAGTTTAAAACTTAGAAGAAAAAATGTGTAAAATGAAGAAGGTACTGTTCTCAGTTGAATTTAAGATACAGGATTTGACATTTCTAAAGTATTTTGGACTGGATCCAGAGCTGGTGTTGCCAGATTTAGCAAATAAAAATGTGTCACCTAATTCAATTTGAATTTCAGTTAACAAATGCTTTTTTAAATATCAATATGTCCAATGCAATATTTGGGACATGCTTACCCTTTGAATAAAGTGATATTTGGGACATACCTATACTAAAAAATCGTTTGATGTTTCTCTGAAGTTCAGATTTAACTAGGTGTCCTGTATTTTCTCTGGCGATCCTGTGCAGGCTCATGTTCAAGTTTGGTTTACTGTCAACTGTAATTTGTTAAGATTCACTTTTCCACAGTGACTGCTACCTTGACATCCCTTCCAAAGCACTTTCGTATCTTCTTTCTTCTCTCCCCCACATTCTCCGCTTACCTCTCTTTTCTTTCTTTCTTTTTTTTTTTTTTTGAAAAAGGAACAGTGATCTAAGACATTTTATAAGTAATGTAAATTATGGTATTCATTGCCTCATAGACAGTTTAATAATGTTTGTGACCTATGTAAAGTGTTCCCATAAACAGAGATTGCATAGACATGAATGCCAGGAGGCAGATACAGTTTTGTGTTCTGGAGTTAGGCTGCCCGCATCCTGCCCCTGCGTGCCCTTGAGCAAGTTACTTACCCTCTATAAAGCTAAGTTTCCTCAACTGCACAGTGGGGATGATAAATTCATGAGCAGGTCAAGATTCAAGGGGATGATACGTGGAAGCCTTAAGTAATAAGTGGGTGCCGCTAAATAAATACACATAAGTACGAGTATTCGTTGGAAACCATGTCTTTTGTTAAGTTGTGGGGTATTATGGGTAAATTGCAGCACAATCCTAAACTGCCAGTGTGATCGGTTATGAAAATGGGAGGTAAGACATTGTGTTCTTCATGCAGAGCAGCTGTGCTGCCGTCTCCACTGCAGGGAGGGCAGTGCTGCTCTGTGTGGATGGAGCTGCGCTTATCTGAGACCCAGAACTCACTGGGGTTCAGTCTTCCGTTGGAGAGCACGTCTGAGAGATGCCCAAGGATTAAGTCACTGGGCCAGTGGCCACAGGGTCGTGACCAGCAGTTAGCCAGGCAGAACCCACACCAGGCGATCCTCCGTCTCCTGGGGCTGCCCTGGAAAGCAGAGGTCATAAAACACCGCGTCTGCGGAGACTCAGCCCTGCACAGTCACAGCAGAGTCCAGGGTTAAGACGCCACCCCGAGCTCTTACCTGAGCTCATTCCTGCTCGTTCACAAAGCCGGTCACCATGGTATTGTGGCAGGCTTTAAAATGCCACCGCTGAACCGGTAAGAAATATCTACCGTGTTTCCCTGAAAATAAAACTGGGTCTTATATTAATTTTTGCTCCAAAAAACACATTGGGGCTTATGTTCAGGGAATGTCATCCTGAAAAAGCATGCTATGGCTTATTTTCTGGTTAGGTCTTATTTTCGGGGAAACACGCTAGACGTTAAAAAGCTGTATTGTAGATTCTGAGAGGTTCTTACGATGCAGCTTTGTCTGCATGACCAAACGACTCAGGTCTGCTTTTCTCTGTCCGTGGGCGTATCATCCAGGCGGTGTCTACATTACAGTGGCCTGAGATGTCAACCACGGACCCTTTCTCTCCCACTTGTGTTGGACACACAGAATTTCTGATATTCCCAGATGCCAGGATTTGCATGTTGTTTGTTTTTCTGTTGTATACAGATGCTACAGTGTAGGATTTTCAAGGGAAATCTCTATTAACAATCGAGACTTTGCCATCTTGCTTGCTTGCCCAGTGGATGTATTTGGAAATTAATCACATCACCTGATTTTATTATTCCTATCCAAGCTATGTTTTATCCAAATTGTATTTTACTTAACTAAATGCAAGGTACACACAAGCCTGGCGTGCTTTCTCAGAAAACACCGTCAGTTTCACGTTACATGATGGTTGTGTGATCAGATCCTGCTTGTAATGATTTAAAACTTTGGGTTTACAATTTTATGTTGGTTTATCTTTGTTTATGACAAAATACATTTCTATTTAATATGACACTTCAATTCTTTTTAAATAGTGCTGTTAGATCTCTTTAATCATTTGTTATAAAACTGACATTTACTGATCCCACGTCAGTCATCACGTCGCTGCAGGTTCCAGTAGTTGGTTGGGTTCTGTTTGCAGGAGTTTGCTGCACAGCCAGAGAGGAACTACTGCTTGTTGGCAAAACCATGTAGGCCTAAGCTGTGCCTGGAACTGGGGGTGGGCCGGAGACGGGGGAGGCTTCAGGGAGGAAATTGCACTGAAGTTTGTGTGGAGTTACAGTGGGAAGTAGACCTGACTCCAGAGGCTTCCATAAGGGAAATACTGAAACCATTTTCTTTTTGGAAGATGGGAGAGATGTGTCTAGGATAGTTCCTTTTCCCCCCAACGCCCTTAATACAGTGTTTTTCAGAAAAAAAAGAAATGGTGTTTTACCTCGGGAAAAAGTTTTATAAAATCACTCTACTTAGGAAATGTCTTTCATTATAGCTCCAATGAGCTAGTACATTCCAAATTTGTGTTTCAGAACTTCATTACTGTCTCCCTTATAGTTTTAACATCAAGCTTTGCACATATTTCTGTTAACTTTTCTCTCTTTGTTGGCAGTAACTAACTGCTTTGTACTTGGAACTCATTCTTGCAATCATAGAATGAGACCCTTTTCTGTAAACTGGTGTGGTGACCTGGGCCAGGCCTTGGTCACTGAAGCCCCCGTGCCCTCAGGCGTTTGGGTGACAAAACACACCATGTCCTTTGCCCTCAGACTGGGGCACTTCCTGAACTCATTTATGTGACATGGTCCTTTCCTTTCTCATCAGGTCATCACCAACCTGGTGAAGATGTTGAAGTCCAGGGACACCCGGAGAAGTTTTTGCCCTGCAGGCCACTGGCTGTCGGAGCAAGAAGACATCAGAGCAGACAAGGTGCTACTGAAAGAGCTTTTCAGTACTTTTCGTTAAACAGATTTTTGTTAGCTAGAATAATAAATCTTTTAAAATTGTTTAATTTATTACTTATTATATAACTAAATATTAACCGAGTCAAGGGTTAAGGAGTTAAACCTTTAAATATTAACTCTTAGGTCACAGAATATATTGCAACACCGTTGACTAAAATGTGCATCCTGGGTTTATTAATTTTATTTTGCTTTTTAACCACAATTATATTGAAGCCTGATGGTTCTTTTTTATGGCTGAAAAAGATTTTGCTTTTATTAGTATTACTTAACAATATATGTTTAGTACATAAAAGAAGTGTTTTCCCTTGATTTTCTAAAGGAACAAAGTTGAATATTATATTACTAAGATTTAGATCTAAAGTAGATTCAATAGTATAATATATCTTTAAAATTTTAAATAATAATAACAAAGGACTTGAGGTGTTTTCATTTTTGTTTGTCAGAAAAAGGCATGATTAGATTCATTTCGAAATCTTGGGGATGGGGCAGAGGGGAGGGTATAGAAGAAACAAGATTGCAGAAACCTTAAAGAAAGGAGTGTTGTAGAACGTTTTAGAAGCACTGCTGTGTCTGTACGAGCTGCTATGTTTACAGTAAGCACGTGGCTTCTAGCTCTGTGCACTGAGCAGGCTGAGCCACTGTGACAGGTCCGAGACCACTGAGCCCCACCGGGGCCCTAGATGGGGCCTCTCAGCAGCGTTCCCTAAAAAGAAGCATCATGGGCCTGATGGTCGGTCCTGGGTCTGAACAAGCCGGGTGGGGAGTGCTTGTCGCTGGAGAGCAGGGGAGCCCAGGAGACTTGGTGAGCCGGCCAGGAGTCCGACAGAGGTGGGCAGTGAGCAGCAGGCAGACGGGCACAGCGGGCCAAACCTCAGACGTGTTTGGTCTGCGTGTGCATGAGACTCCAGGAAAAAGAACCTCATCGGCCTTTTTGTAGGATGCAAAGCAACGATGTCATCATTTTGAATACAGGTTTGGAAAAAAGGAGTCACACGTTTAGCCTGCCTTTCCTTTATTCCTCGAGCTACCCAGGTAGCTGATGATGAGAGAGCCTTCTCGATGGAGACGTATTCCAGCTAATCACACACGCAGAAGGCATTTCCAAAGTAGAATCTCACTATATTCTGCAGGCTCTGATGAAGTAAACAGCCTGCGCGGTGCCAGTCAGAGTTCCTTTCACACTGGGTCTGCTGAGAGCATGCTTGAGGCCCCAGGAGCAGAGGGTCACTGCTGCCTCCCTGCTCCAGAAAGTTTTGCTACAGGAAAAGTGTTGGCTGAACCAAACAGTGCGTCTAGTGCGTGACTGAGTCATGTTGTGGTGCAAATTCTTGACCTAATCATTGATGATGACATGTAGTCCACGGACCTGCAGCGTCCAAACACACGTGCCTCTTGAGGGAAGAACAGGTCCCTCCCGGAAGGGTCCTGCCCAAATCTCTAACCTGAATGTGACCAATCGTCTGACATAACTACTGCTCGATAGGAAGCGGAGGGGCTAGAAATGCAGGCTCGATCACCCCAAGGGCTGCAACTACCGGTAGTTCAACCCAGATGGTAGGAAACGCTACCGGCCACATGCTTCTGCTTCTTCACCAAAAATTACAAGGGCAAAAATAAGGGTTGAGGGGAATTGACAGATTAAAAGAATTTAAGATACAGTGTACGTACTGCACCAACCTTATTTGGATACTACGTAATTCAAACAAAATAATTTTTAGAAAATTATGAGGAAGTGATTATTTGGTAATAGTAAGAAATTGTTAATTTTTAAGCGTGATATGTGTTTCTTTGTAAAGCGGTCGTGTCATAGACGTGTACTATGTCCAGACAATACACTGTAAAAGTGTGAAAGGACGGCCAGCATAGGACAGAGGACATGAAAGGCCGCCTAAAAGGACATGAGGTCTAAGAGAGGGACGTAGCGAACTCTAGACACATGTAAAGTACTGATGAGTTCCCATGTGCGTTCCACGCGAAAGTGCTAGCACACAGGCAGCACTAAGCAAAGGCTGTGGTCCCACAGGTCACCCAGCTCTACGTGCCGGCCTCCAGACACGTGTGGCGCTTCCGGCGGATGGGGCGCATAGGCCCCCTGCAGTCTACCCTGGATGGTGAGTCTCGGGCCTGGCGCTTCCCTCTCGAGTGTGACTTCCATACTGTGCAACACATCTCCTTCCATACTGTTCTGTGAGCCTGACACCATGCACTCTGCAGCCGGCCTCGCCCGCCCCAGCCCCGCAGCCATCGCTGGCCTTTGTTCCTATAGCTTTGCCTTCTCTGGAATGTCTGACATTGGGCCATAGAGTGGATAGCCTTATGAGTCTGGAAAGGAAAATAACTGAGGTTTTCAATGTGTCATAGTGGGTCTGGAGTCCCCGCCACTGTCTGTATCTGAGGAAAGACAGCTCGCCATCCTGACAGAACTCCCCTTTGTGGTTCCGTTTGAGGAACGCGTAAAGGTAGGCAATTTACTCTCTTTATCGATTGGCTGAGAGAATCTTATTAATATCATTGCAGTGTTAAGAACTAACACCAATGAAAAATCTCAAAAGTTGCTTAGTGCCCAGCTAATTATGTAACTTATATTTTCTCATTAGATTGTAATAGTTGACAATGATTTATTAAAGTGTAATGCAACCAAATATCTGTGCAAACTTGAAATGTTTTTTCCTTAGTTGTAACTATTTAAAAGGCTTGTTACACTATTGTTTTCTTATAATGGGAGTATAAGGTCCTTTTTGTCTAGTAAATTATACATTATTTTTGAAAATCCAGGTTCTTTGAAAAGATATGCTCTGTACATTGTTACAGTTATTTATAAAACACTACTTTTTTATTATGTTAAATAATAATGTTTATGTTAAAAAACACTGAACTTATTTATAAAACACAAAAAGATGGACAGGTATCTTAATTTCTTGCCTGGTGATTTTTGACTAATGTACAAAAGTCTTCATTTACATTCATCTGCTTCCAAATGTAATTTAAAATGTTTTGTTTGTATTCACCAACTTAGCAAATTTCTATAAACTACTAGGCTCTATTCTTAGGTCATGGCTTCACGAGGTGATGTTTTAGGCTTGCCCGTTCTTTTTACAGGATGAACACAAGAATGAGTTCCTTTTAAAGCTCTTAATGTTTCTTCATTAAAACACACGAATACACATGCATATATGATCTTGCATAATTCCTGAGCTCCCTCTGCTGGATTTTTAGCGTCAAAAAATATTACTTGAAGTTTATCATTATGGAGATATCCCTACTAATATTCAGACACTTTACAAAGCTATTTTTCTTCTTCTCTGCACCACCTGGGTTTTTATAAAGGATTTGCAGAAAAAATACTAAAAATATACTATAGTATGGAATTTTAAAAATTAGTTTGTAAAATGGGAAAAGGAGCAATGTTACAAATGCATAAGCGTAAGTATTACACATTTATTGATAAGGCATCAAGTCAGTATTTGATACCTTGGCCTTTAAAATGGTTTCAGAATTTATGGAGATACAAAAGTTAAGATTTAGTTCTAATTAGTTTTTCTTTTGGTTGCTTATGTGTATAACAAAAAGTCTGTTGTCTCAAATAACCTTACAACTTCCCCTGTTTCTTAGATCTTTCAAAGGTTGATTTATGCCGATAAGCAAGAAGTTCAAGGAGATGGTCCATTTCTGGATGGAATTAATGTCACAATAAGAAGAAATTATATTTATGAAGATGCTTATGACAAGCTTTCCCCAGAAAATGGTATGTATAATTCTCTCTGTGTGTATGCATATGGCTGGGAGACGGTGGAGAATTATTTTAGGAAAAGGTAATCATTAACAAATTAGTGTTGGTCATCTTGTTCAGTAATGACTTTTTAAACTGAAATACAGTAGATCAAATTTAGGAGGTGTGTATTATCAAATAATATTCCTAAGATTGGCAAATAATTATTGCAACACAAGACTTTCAAATGCTGGGGTTTTTTTAAGGCAAGAAAACCCATCCCCTGTACCCCTAAATGTCTGTCTCTAAAATTGAGTTGACAACCTATAATTCTAAAAATGTGGATGGACAGCCATTTACATTGTGTATTTTGGATATGACTGTTTATGTAAATATTATAAATTGTAAGCCAAATTAAATACACTAAACTAATTGCCATTGCAATCTAAATTTCTTTATAGAATGGTAGTGTGCTTTGATGACAGTGCTAGTAGATAAAAGGGAATTCTATTGTAGCAGTAATTTGGACAGCATTTAGAGGTCAGTGACACATTTTGTCTTACGTTAATATTTGACACTTTTTGTTAAAGTTTTATTATTACTCATTTATATATTAATAACTTTAACTTCAGAACGTGGGATTTGTGATGTTGCAATAAATCGATGTTAAATCAATGCAGGAGATGAAAAGCGGAAGCTTGGCAGGATCAGGGTCACAGGTGTGGGAGGCGGTGGGAGGTTGTCAGGAGTGGAATAATAGTTGCCTTTTTTTCTAGGGGAGCAATTTAATTTTCTTCTAGGGAAGCAAAACCTCTTGTTTCAAATACGTTTTTTCCCCTTCGCTTAAAGAGCTAATTTTGTCATACTGTGGGCACAATGGAGGGAGGCTGCCATCACGGGTGCCCTCGCTGTGCTCAGGTTCCTTGTACACGTTCTTGTTTTTCACATCATTCAGTGTTGTCATTTAATCTGTGCCCGGGTCCTCTGAAGCCAGATACCATAAACTGAGACAGTTTTAAGTCACATCTGCCCACGGGAAGTGCACTCTGCAGTGTACCAGGTCACTCTTGCCCAGGACACTGTGTTTCCAACATGTTGTGCGTGAATGAGGCAGAAATCAGGCATTCAGACTCCTAGTCGAACATACTTTTGGAAAAAGCAGTAGTTCTCCCTCCTTTGGGAGCCACAGCGCCCCGTAAATCCGTTGGAGTAATAGCTGTGCTGTGTTGTTGTGTTAGCAGTTCTCACGCGTGCCCCATGTGACCAGCAGCCTCGCAGTCCAGGACAGAACCAATCCTTACCTTCGTCAGCTCACACAGCTGCTGCTCAGGGATGTTTGTTGAATTTGTGATTGATCTTGGGGAAAGCACAGTAGCTCTAACGAAAGGATCGATTCGCAGACGGTTAACACAGTGTTCAGAGAAGAGCTGACGTGTACTTGATGGTGGTGGGGGGACTTGAGCCAGGACTCAGGAGAGGGGACAAGCCCTACCGGTGCTGTCACAGCGGACGGAGGGCGCGTGTCCCAGACTCTGCACCTGGTGGACGGAGACTTCTCCGGCGCTGGTGTGTGTGAGCGCCAAGGCCGGCATCAGGCCTGTGCTTCTCAGTGACGGAAAACGATTTCATGCAGACAGCATGCGCAGCTGTAACAAGCCCCGAATTGCCTGGTGTGTCCTTAAGCTTATAAAGTATTCAAAAGTTGATCATACTCCAAATTCTTAAGTGCAGGCTGATAATTGCATTGAGTTTAAAGGACTTGGAAAAAAATCTCATAATATTTTGTTCTAATGCTTGAAATCTTTACAGATGTTCTCTAATTCAGGCCTTATTAATAAGAATTTTTAAACCATGTGTTAAAATTGTTTGATATTTTGTTAGGCAAATTAGTGAAATTAAACATCTCAGACTGTTTAATTTACTTACAGCAAATCGGTCTAAAGTGCTCTGTTGACCGATCATTTACATATAATCAATTAATATTCTTATTCCATATATCATCTAGTCATTAAAGCAAGGCCACCTCTTGTGGACACTCAGTACCTCATACCCTCTGAGGACAATATCCTGCAGTGTAGGTGTCAGCTCCATCAACAAGTGGGTGACGGCTGGGACTCAGAAGTTGAGTGACTTCTCTTTGCAGTCAGGAGCTAAGCAAACAGTGACACGGGGCCTGGCACCGTGACCCCCACATGGTCACTGCAGCATTTTCCCCGGGTAACAGCGTCGGTTGGTCCTTGATTTCTCCATGTGCAGAAATGGTCATACTTCTTCTTGGGCCGTTGTAAGGATCACGGTCGTCGCCACCGTGGGCCCTCGGTGTCATTCACAGGCGTGGGTGCATTCACTGGCACTGGTGTTGAATTAGGCTGTAGTCTTTCCCTCGGGGCCTCAGTCGTGTGTGCTTTGTGTGCTGCTCGGTTATGTTTTCTTTTGTTGCATGGGCAGGGTTTATTACAGTGTTTTCCAGAAGAAGAAATGACGCTAGGGTAGAATCGGCGTGACATTTCACTGAGGTTCTTTCTGCAGGAACGTACTGTGTGAGTAGGTGTTTTAAATGCGTGCTTGGCCATAGCAGAGGCGCACGCCTGAAAGGCCGCTGGGGGTCTGACATGCTCTGCGCTGTCACGTTCTGCTCTTCGTGGAGATGCGCTTCCGAGAGCCGCGAGGGAAGGGGATGAGTCCAGGGGAGACAGTGACCCCCACGTAGAACATGAACCCCACGGTATGAACGAGAGGGCTGACAGATGGACCATGGTTGAGCATTTCCCATTTACACAATTTTTACAAAACCTGCTGCTAACTGTTGACAGTCATCTTGAGAAATATTACAAGTGACAAATCAGTGCCTAGAGTTAGTTCATCCTTAAAACTGGGTGTTAAGAGGATATGTGTAAAGGTGAGAAATCCCCAGCTACATCACTGTGTTTCATCTATAATTATCTGCTTAGGTTTCATTTGACATTATATCTAGAACTTGAGATTGAACCTATTTTGTAATGGTATCAATCAAAATAGTAGCTGCACATAAGTGGAATTAAATCATCAGGGGAAAGCATGTCTTTGTGTAAATAAGTATAGTTAAATTCCAAAAATCAAAGAGAATGTGTTTTAGTAGAAAAGAGCCTCTGCTTTGCAGCCACTAGACATATGTTTAAATCCGTTCTTCACACAGGAACGCACAGGACCCCTCTCTCCTCTCCCACGGAGGCTCTGGAGACGCTGTTGGTCTGTCTCCCAGGCTCCTTTAGCCTCACTGACTGTGTGGAGCCCTGCATTACAGTAGCTCTCACGTTCTCGCCCCTCCCCTGAACTTCCTGTAACACCAGCTGATTGTATTGCTTTCTTTTCACCCTTCCCCCGCCCACCCCGCCAACAGAGCCGGACTTAAAGAAGCGGATCCGCGTCCACCTGCTCAACGCACACGGCCTGGACGAAGCCGGCATCGACGGCGGCGGCATCTTCCGAGAGTTTCTCAATGAGCTGCTGAAGTCAGGGTTCAACCCCAACCAGGGCTTCTTCAAGACGACCAACGAAGGCCTGCTGTACCCCAACCCAGCTGCTCACATGCTTGTGGGGGACTCCTTCGCCAGACATTACTACTTCCTGGGCAGGATGCTTGGAAAGGTGATATAGACTGCCCACCACATGGGTCTCAGGCCACGGGGTGTGGGCACTGGCGTCCCTGTGTGGTGCCGACTGTGGCTTTGACGAGCGTGCGTCAAAATTGCTTAAGTAGTTGATGACCCTGACTAGATTTTTTACTTCAGAACTACCTTTCCTTGTTATACTTGACATACACGGTAGTTAGATGCATAAAAATCGTTGGTGTGGTCTAGAAAACAGGGAACATGCCATCACATTATGTTCAGGGAAGTCTTACAGTAGTTGTCTGCTGGCATCGGTGTATGTACTGTAAACAGTTTGCTCCCGTTGATGTGAGTGTTCAGAGTAATTCTTTGAAAGTTCTGTACAATTTTAAAGTGCTATGAGGTGGAAGACCAGAGTTGTTCAGTATGGTTTTTGTTACATTTGTATGCAAATTCTGTGAAAATTGCCCATTTAAAGATGGTATTATGGTAATGCTCTAGCAACCAAAGAGCTCTACCTGCCGACCTTTATTGTAAGTGAAAGGAGAACCACATTACCTAGTGGAAATTTCCTACTTGATGTTGAAACTTGCAAAACCCTGCCGCCGGTAAAGTCAGAACAAGACAAGGACACCCAGTGACGCCAGCCCGTCCGTCATTGGACGAGGTCAGTGTGAGCCTGTCTTCACCCTTCCAGGCTGCTGTAACACACACCGCAGACCTGGCGCTTATAAGCAACAGCCACTGATTTCTCACAGTTCTGGAGGCTGGGAGTCCACAGTCAAGGCGCCCCCAAGGTCGGTTCTAGTGAGGACCACTTTCTGGTGCATAACTGGCACCTTCTCACCGTGTCCACACAGGTGGAAGGGGTCAGGAGGTCTGTGGGGTCTCTTCTGTGGGCTCTTGCCCCATCTGGGGCTGCACCCTCATGACCTCATGCCCTCCCAGAGGCTCCGCCTCCTGACTTCATTCTGGGGGTTAGGATTCAGCCTGTGAATGTTGGGGACACAAACTCAGAGCACAGCACAGCCTGTGGGTGTGTCATTGTGGGGAGAGTAGGTGCGACCTCATGTCAGTCAGAAGTGGCCGACTGCTTCCCCACAGGTCAAGTCCAGTCCAAAGAAGCAGTGCTTTTCCTTTTTAATTGATCACTAACAGTTTAGTAATGGGGGACATTTATACAGAGGTTCTACTTCTGGGTTAGTTTATTTTATTGTGTTTGCTTCTTTGCACTTTAAATAAATTTGGTGTTGATAATTGCTAATCCTAGCAGGATGTGGTTGGCAAGTACCCCAATAAAGTCAGTAATTGAAAGTTATGCCTCAGCTGTTCTAAGTGAGGCAGAAAATCATCGTGGTCATTCCCGCGGGAAATCGGAAATCAGCGACTCCTGGTTTTTCTTTGAATGAATGAATTCATTCCACTAGTCGTGACAGTATGACAGAGAGTGTGCTGTGTTTGGGGGAGTGTGTGAGGACTCCCCAGTATTCACACTCTCACCACCAAGTACTCACTGGAATGACAGCGAGAAAGTTTACCCCGAGTTTGCTGTCTGAGTCAGTAGCCCTTTGTAATATCTTGCAAGTTGAGGTGGAAGGAGAACGCGCTGAGGTCAAAACTCAGTGTTTCCTGCTGGCTCGCCTTGTCCCCTCGTCACCAATGCCCTTCCAGGCTCCTGGCGGCGGCTTCTGCCAGGCACCCGGGGCCAGTTCCGAAGGCATGTTCCTCGTTTGTCTTCACTAACGGATGTTTCTGCAGTGAGAGGAGAGCTGTGACTCCCATCAGAACCTGGGAAACACTGCAGTGCACACAGCCTGCCCGCTGGGAGGATGTTGTTAAATACATTCACGGTTTATGTTACCCAGGAAGCCTTGGTGTATTGTTACGTAGAGAGGTAAACGTTTTTTGTGGTATTTTGGGGCAATTTGTTACGGTTTTTGGATAGCCTAGGAATATATTTTTATTTCCCCCGTTTAAAACAGTGAACTAAGAAAGCCTGGTATTTAGTGTTTACTGTCCAACATGTTTTAGAGACAGTTGGATTGTAATCAGTATGGCATCTGCGAGTCAGAGGTGACATCGCAGGTGACAGACACTGGAACGGGGAGCCGCAAACCACAGCCTCTGGCCGGGGCCGCCCACGGGTATTCTTGTTTTTAAAAGGTTTTACTGGGATGCAGTGCAGCCTGCTCACGGGTGGCCTGTGTGTGGTGGCTTTCCCTCCACGGCAGAGTCGGACGATGCCTCCCGGGTGCAGTTGGGGCCTGTTGAGGACGTACTTGCCGACCCTGCATCCAGCTCAGCCCCAGCCGGAGCGTAAGGGCCTCTGTAGTCCATGATGAAAAGTCTGGTCGTCACCCTGTGGGTCATGGAAAACCTTTGTGCTTGGCAACTGGCTGAGATGACAGACTTACTACATTCGTATGGAGACAGGGTGGTTTCCTTGAGGGGAGTGGATTTCAGAGGCCAGGACAGGAATCTGGTCCTGAAGAAGGTGGCCTGGATTACGTGGTGTTGTGCTGGAAGCACAGGGAGCTGAGGACTGAAACGTGACCGCTGGACTTATTGGCTAGATTTTCTTCCCTTGGTGGTTTTCTTCTAACAGCTTTATTGAGATATAATTTCCATACCGTGCAGTTCACCCATTTCAGGTAGTTGCATATATTCAGAGTTGTGTGGCCGTCACCGCATTCCGATAGCCATTCAGTTACTCCTCGTTCCCTCCCCCAGACCCTAGACCACTGCTCATCTACTCTGTGTCTGCGGAGAGCTTCCTATTCTGGGCATTTCTGTCAATAGGTGGCCTTTGTGACTGGCTTCTGTCACTCAGCACGTTTTCCAAGGAGCATCCAAGTTGCAATGTCAGCAATTCATTCCTTTCTATTGCCACGTAGTAGACCCTATCTGGTGACCACATTTATGTATCCGGTCTTCAGTTGCTGGACCTGGGGGTGTGCCTGCGGTGGTTTTAGTGAAGCGGTGTGATAAAATGAGTGTCCTTTGGGGTGAGGGAGAGACATGGCGGGATAAACATGGAAAGGAGGCCTTTTCAGAAGGCTGTGAAGGGAAGGGAAGGGGATCCCTAGAAAAAGAACAAGTTCCAGAGAAGAATGGGTGCGTGGGTTGGTCTGTTTTCAAAGATTGGGGAGCTTTGTGCAGGTGGAAGTTCCATGATAAAGAACCATATACGAGGGATGGGTTAAGATACTGGGAAGACACAGCAAAGAAGGGACGAGCCGCGCACAGCCCGGAGAGCTTCCGGTGATGGTGGAAGTGCTCTCGAGCTGACGGGCTGGGGCAAGGAATCACACTTGTCATGGAGCTGTCAGCAGCCTCTTGTGGCTCCAGAGCACATGTGGGGGTGGGGGTGGGGTGGCCCCGGGCCTGTGTGTGCAGGCGGCTGAGTGAGGACGGTCAGAGGTGGGCTGTTACCATGGGGGGGGGGTTCAGCCCTCAGGGCTTTGGCGGCAGAGCGACTTGAGTGGAGGCCACTCACTCACGTGGGCAGGAAGATCAAAGAAGATGGGCTCTTCGGAGGGAGGGAAGGCGGAGTGTGAAAGGCTGCTGTGAACTCAGGAGGGGGAGCTGGGAGGGCCATGATGTGCCCCCGCAGTGACAGTGGGCCGTGTGCACAGGCTGAGTGTTCGGGGGTCTGATGAGTAAGCCTGATCGTTTTAACTACATAGTTAAGAGTAATGTTGTTGTTGGTTCACTTTCCGTAAGAATTACTCAGAACTAGTCATTTTCAACTTTATAATAAATTTCTTCATCTGTCGCATTTGTAGTTCTCTGTGGTCCACACTAAGCAGACCTGCCACTGCTCATCTTGGAGCATAGCGTCTGGAGTTGCCCATCTGAGAAGCAGCTTAATTCAAAATCAGAATCTGCAAAGCAGCAGATTGTGCTCTTTGTGACTTTTTTTAAGTAACAGCTTTTTTGAAATAAAAATAGTGAGGTAACATCTCTCCGTCATTGGTCCCTTGTGTCTCAGCTCAGCTTCATCTCCCTCTGGAGGATGTAAGTGTCACGACTCATTACGTGAAAGTCTTTGAAATTTGATGTGCCATAGTTCTTTTCGTTACGATGAGCCCAAGAACTTGCTAAGCCAATAGTAATACACTTAAAAATATTAATGAAAGTGAGGTCGTATTTTGCTAGACTAACCTGAAATTCTCCCTAAATTTGGTGGTTCTCACACAGTGCAGTAGCAGGCAACAAATAGAGTAATCGTATTTGCATGAACTAAAGTCTTACTAAAATTTTACATCCTTTTTCCTTCTTGGATGTGTACATTGTCCAAGCTTGATCTCTAGGGAGACAAGGTGGTCAGAGAATGCTGGTTCACGGACGTTTCCGGGTTGGCTCACATTTGTGTAAGTGGTGAGTGAGGGCCAGTCATTGCTCCCTCCGGTCAGCTGGCCTCCTGTTCGGAACCGCAGCCGTTCTGAGGCCGACTTCTTGGAACATTCTGCAGACTCCGAGGGACAATGGCTTGCTCTTACTCATCGACGTGGGAATATGCGTCTCTGTAAACCAGGTTCCAGGGATCAGAATTTGGGGTCTAAGCCTTTCTCCCAACGGTGAAGTTCATGTAAATTGTATCTCAGTAAAGCCCTTTAAAATAATGACGTCTAGACGAAACCAGTATTTTCAAGCTAGAGTTCCGGGAGGGTGGTAGTTAGCTTAGGTCCACACTTTGAAGACTTTTATAATGTTCTGCATGGAGATTCCTAAGGGAGCATTAGTTTCTAAAACAGCTGATTATCATTTGATTACAAATGGTTAAACTTTGTACCAACATGTTAAAAATTGTCCAGGTCTAAGAGTGTAATAGTGTAGTACTAATAGTGTGGTATCTGAACAGTAAATCTCTACGAGAAGAAATTGTATATTGATTGATTATGATATTTATTGGGTCATAATGTATTTAAATTTTCTTTAATGCATATGTTAGTGATTGTTTACTGTGATGAAGTGCAAAGAGGTCCTCAAGAGCAGTCCTACGTAGGAAGAATTACTCCATGTCACTGGTCACTTCTCAATTAAAAGTTCCATTAGCAGATGATTCCTGCTTTTGGTGTGGGTCGTGATTGCATTTTATCGCCTGTAAATCAGGCTCCAGACGGGGAATAAATAAACAGCTCAGTGTGGTAATGTCATCTTGAATTTTTTTTTACAAATAGAAGCACCTAGGTCCATTTAAGCCAATTAAGTTCAGAATATTTATTGAAGGAAATCTTTTATCATATTTGAATTCTGTTTGAAAATGGCTCTTTTTTTTTCTTGCTTTACAATATTGATTTAATTGGAACAGACTACCTATAAATCAGATTATTTGATAATATCATGGTCATATATTTCAAACTTTTAATTAGCAGATTGTGAAGTGTCAGCATAGTTTATAATTTTGTATTTTAGTAGAATTCAGTGTGCCCTTAATATATCATACAATGCAATGTTGGCAGTTAACAGTTTGTCCTGAGAGTTTTGAGAGTGGGAAAATTTATTCTCCTATATCATTAGAGTCCTTTTATAAAATGTTCACTGAATTTGCTGAGGCTTTGAAACTGTAGGTGTAGGTGAATACTAGTAATTAAAGTTACCTTGGCCCTTGAATGGCAAAGCTCCTTTGTTATTGTTGCTTGTTTTGAACTCTCAGACTCATCCACATTCAGTGAAATTGAGCGTCTTCGTCTGATTGTCACCAGACTAAGTGCTGCGATCGCTAACGTTAACATGTCTTTTCCCTAGATTTTTTAAACATAATATTCAGCAAATAGTTGATTATTTTATGCTGAACACAAGCCTTCCAATCAACGTTAAGACTTTTTTACTTTGATGTCTAGCAGATTTCACATGCGTGCTTTCTCTGAATCTCCCAGTTATGGACAATTCCTTATCAGCTTGCTCTGATTCACTGACAGCTTTTTTGGAAGCAGAAAAATGAAAGATCGTTATTTATAAATGATCACTTTATTTAAATCTTACCCTCCGGAGAACTGTGCCTGCTTTTGTAGCATTCTAATAATCAACAGTTTGTATTCTTTTTCATGAAAAACAAAGCATTCACAGATCTGGAGATTATTCTTCTTGTCACTGAAAGTCATGGTTTTCTATGTAGTTCATTTTATTTCTTCAAAATTAAACATGAAATGGGAATGGTGTAGATTGGACAGTGAAAGTGACAGCAGCAGTCCAGAATGCAGTTCATTCCAGCTCCTAAAAATATCATTACAGTTTTAACCACTCCGAGAGCCACCAAGATTTGTTCTGCTCCTAGATAAAGCAGGTCTTGTGTACTCGTGAGATGTCCCTTCTCATGGTTTTTAAGCTCTCCCAGACAACTAGCTGAACGGGTCAGTGCTGAGGCCGTCTCCTTTTTCCGGCCGTGTTCAGTTGTCACCATGACAGTGAGAAACGCACTCTTGCCAGGCCTGCTGCATCTCTTGGGCCTTCGTGCACTAAGGACAGTGAGTGTCTAAAACTCAAATACCGCTAATTTAAATCCTGTAAACATTTAAATACACATTTAAAATTAGTACATTGAACTTGATGCAAAGCAAGCCAAGTGAAGCGGTAGATTGTTCCTCTTGCTGCTAACTAAAACTGATCAGTTTGTTTGGGGCCAGAGCATGGGGTTGAGCTCAGGCTCTTGAGTGACACAGACCAAGCTGGGGGGTCCCGGCTCCAGCCACAGGGACCTTGGCAGCAGCGTGCGGGGTCTGTGTGATGTCTCAGGTCTCCTGGGTGCCTCTGACGGTGTGAACCCCTTAGGTGGCAGCAGGGACGCGAGCAGGAGACCGGTGGAGGGGTCCCAGGCGTTCGGGTTGAGTGGGCATGGAGTCTCCTTCCTGCAAGGTAGTGCTGGAGAGGAGTAGTCGGGGCCAAGAGGATTTGCAGACGAGTGGATGTTGGGGTGTGAGAGGACTGCATGGGTTTTGTTGTGAGAACTAGGAGGGGCAGATTTGGGGTGCTGCTGAAATGTTTGCTTCTCCTTCAGTCCGAGCTGTCTGTCAGACATTCACATAGAGAATGAGGTGGCACTTGAGTGAGGGGCCATGTCTGGGCTGAAGCGTCCCCTTCACATCGTACTTGACGTGACACTGGCTGCTGTCACCCAGGTAGTGAGTGCAGCGAGGGAGAAGGACGGGCTGAGCACTGAATCCCAGCCGTTTCTGCACCCGGAGCTCGGAGGATGTCAGCCGGGGAAGTTGAGGAGAAGCAGCTGCGAAGGGAGAGGAAACCAGGACAGTGTGATGTTGTGAAGCCAAATATGGACTTTCAGGGCAGAGAGTGATGAGGCATGTTAGACAGATAAGGATGGAGAGGTGACCGTCATTTAGCAGGAGGGGGACAAGCAGCTTCCAGGGGCCGTGGGGGCCAAAGCCTCAGCGCATGGGCCGAGAAGAATGGGAGCAGTAGCTTCCACAAGTATCTGACGATGTCCTGTGTCCTGTGGTCGAAGTAGCCCCACAGAAATAGGCACCTGGGGAAGCATGTGAGGCCATAAATACCACCCCACGCGCCCTCACCAGTACATTGGGGGGCAGTCGTGTGAGCTCTTGAGTGAACAGACTGCAGTTTTCCCGGCAGTGTGGGGGGTGACACAGGCCTGACCTTGAGTGGGAGAGGCCAGAAACGGTGCGTTCTGCAGGCCACCATTGACGTAAGTTCACGAGCAGGCACAACTACCATGTCGTTGGACATCAGTGACTGTCACTGGTGAACGCTTTTGGTCATGAAGATGTAAGTTCTTCATGGCATTGTTGGTGGGCAGAGTGGGAGGAGCAGACCAGTTTCTTCTCCCTTGTGGAGCCTGAACTGGGAGCCATGGAGCTCGCAGGAGGCAGGAGAGAAGGATCAGCTCGCAGCTGGCCAGTGTTGTGCGCGTGCTGGGGGCTGATTTCTGGATAGCCAACAAGGAAAAGGGGATAGGAGAAGTGGCTTGCGTCTCCACCACCCCAGCACCCCCTACAGATTTTCGTGAAAGAACTGTTGAAAAAGAAAGCTGTCACAGCGTGAGGGCACATGATCCCCTGCAGTGGACAAGTGGACGGCGCCCCTCCCGAGAGCTGCCATGCAGAGCTGGGGGTGGCTGCACTCGCGGTTCAGGGGAGGCAGCGTGCATGGGGGGTCTGGGACGTGCGTACTGGGGGTCTCAGTGGGGGAGGGGACGCACCCTCAGCCTGCCCGTGGTGCCTTTTCCTGACTTACCACCCAGTGCACCCTGCTCTGCCCCTCCAGTGGACACATGCTGATTCATGAATGAACAGCGTCCATTTCAGCTCCGTCGTGTTTAAAGAAACTGCAGGGCGCCCGAGTGAGCGCAGCGTTTGGTTGTGCCGGGGAGGAGGGTGGAGGACCTGGCCCGTGCACAGGAGCCCTGGGGTCCTGCGTGGTGTGAGCGCACGCGGAATGCAAGTCCTCACGTGGAAGACATGGGACTGTGCAGATGGGGGTAGAGGAGTGACTGGTGTGGGAGGGTGTTGGTGTAGGGTTGTGACGGCCCAGGATTGACAATGGGTCTTGACGTTTTTGTACTTTTGTGTAACCTGAAATGTCCCAAAAGAGAATGTGTTTTCTTTGCAAACAAATTCATGGGTGGTGTGGTTTCCCAGCACACGGCTGGCAATTTCTAAGTGTTTGTTAGATGCTCGGGCGCCATATGCTGTGTGTAGACTCATGCGTTAAAGATGAGGTGTGCTCGCTTCAGCAGCATGTATAGTAAAAGATGAGGTGTGTTCCCTGCCCTCAGGAGCTTCCAGCAATAGAAATCGGTGGTAGTCCCGGTCAGACCACATTGTCAGCTCTTGGGTATTAACTCTGAAGCACGAATGCTGCGTTTCCCCGAAAATAAGATCCAGCCGGACCATCAGCTCTAATGCATCTTTTGGAGCAAAAATTAATATAAGACCCAGTATTATATTATACCGGTATTATATCATATCATATATCATATCATATCATATCTCATACCTGGTCTTATGTTATAGTAAAATAAGACCAGGTCTTGTATTAATTTTTGCTCTAAAAGACTCATTAGAGCTGATGGTCTGGCTGGATCTTCTTTTCGGGGGAATAAGGTATGAAGTTAAATAGCGTATCGTTGTCAGCATGGTGCCTTAAACTGCAGTACTAGCTAGCATGGGCCGCAATAATTAGTTACCATCTGCTTCGCAATAGGATGGCTTTGTAAAAGGACACCTGATATAGTTTTTAGATTAAGTTATAACTGTTCACTTTAGAGCCGCCTGAAGATTGATAAAGATGCATTTGGAAAGCATTATTTTTTTATTGATTCTTAATGTAGTAAATTACTGAAGTGACTGGGCAGCGAACAGAAATGGCCTGTGGTGGGGTCGGCATTCGAGCTCCTGAGCACCACAGCTCGCAGTAATTGCACAGCCACTGTGCTCACTTCCATTAAAAGGCTTCTACTATAATTAATCCTTTTTATTTCACATCATGTTGGCACAATTTCTCGCTATAAACACTCATAAAAGACAGACAGTTGAAAAATCCGTTACAGGTTTTTGCCATATACCTATGGCTACTTTTCGTGACAAGTTATTGAGACGCTTCTAGGAACAAGAGTGGTGCAGCTGGCTGCGAATTAAGCCAATGTGAAAAACGCTAAGTGGATTATTTTGCATAAAAAATAGGCAGTTTTTGAAGTAGTATAATTAACCTGTGTTTGGAGAATACCTTGATTTATGCTTACATTTGTATCTCGGTTGCATACATTATGGAAATTTAATTTATAATCCATTTAGCTGATGCAGCCATAGTTTTAGTGCCATCATTTATTAGTGCTTGTGTATTAAATGCTCTGAAGGTTTACAGCTGCCTTACGTAAAAAATTATACCTATGCATTTGCATTTTATGAGTCACAGTGGGATTTCTGTTTAAAATTCAGGTAGCTCTGATCTATTTAACGAATCTCTCTGGTTTATTGTTACTAATGCAGAAATGGCAAACAATGACCTTACATATTGAGCATCAAGTGATTTACACTCCAGTTTACTTTAAAGTCCACTGTACAAATGAGGCTTTTCCTCAGCACCTGGAACCAGTGCTGCCGTCTTTGCAGAACGTTCTCCTTGGCTCTGAAGCCATCACTCACTCAGGAGTCCTGTGGCCGGGGAGTGCCCCGGCTAGCAGTGTTGGCCATTCCTGCCCCGCGCAAACCCGCCTTCCAAACAGCTCTTTCTTTACGTCACCGGTAGGTGACTTAAGTGCTGGTTGCAGTTTATTATTCAATCTCTCGTTAAGAAGTCCTTTTTGCCATCTTTTCAGAATTAATGGGGAAAGCATTAGTCTTCAGATCAGAAATAAAAGCACAGGGACATAAAGCCTCGGTTCCCTGCATTCTCGGGGGAACTGCGGAGAACACGGTGGACGCCTGTCACCGGAGCTCTTCCGTCGCAGTCGCCTTTCTGGTTTCCTCCCGTTGTATTAGTGGGTGAAACTTTGAAATGTAGGTCTGAAGGGGTATCTCAGTGTTCTCTGGTTTTTGGGAGGAAAGGAAAAGCATTCCTGAGTGTGTAAATTTGGTGTGTGTTTAAGGATCGTGATTTTATGGACGGCCACATGTAAAACAGTTGGTTAAATACTGTAGCTGTGCTGGAAGCTATGACTAAGGAAAGGTTTCGCTCCAACCAAGGTGAACAGCGGTGTCGGCTACACTTGTCTTCTTTGCTGGAAGGTGGGAGGAGCTGAGTTCCAGCTCTTGTGTGCGTTAGTTCACACGCAGCTGTCTCGTTGAACCCTCGTTTCACATGTCGTGTGGATGGATGTGGTCAGGGCGGCGGCCTCCTGGAAGAGCGACTCCTGCAGCAGTTACAGCTTCGTGCTGGGGATGGCCCTTAGGTGAAAGTTGATTTTTATTGGGGTTTTCCAGGTGTAGTGTGATAGCGCCCGAGTCTTAAAGCAGTGGCCTAGTGAGGTCTGAAGGTACCGCAGAGCTCGTGGCAGGGGTTTCAGAGATGGGGTTCTTCCAGCCCTCACCCTCTCTGTCTCAGGCTGGGTCACAGGCTGCCCCCAGACAGAGAAATGTTCACGGTCACCTGAGTTTGAGACTGTGCCTCCAGCTGTCCATTTACAAGTTGGGGGTGTGGCATCATTTCTCCTCTCACCTGGGAAGGTGGGGAGCATGGCAGAGGAGTCTGGTAAATACGGATCTCAACAAAAATGACCTCTGTAGAGGAAACCCAGGTTGCCCCTGACTCCCAGGTAAGAGTCACGGGTACCATGTTTCCCCAAAAATAAGACCTAGTTGGACAATCAGCTCTAATGTGTTTTTTGGAGCAAAAATTAATATAAGACCCGGTCTTACTTTCCTATAAGACCAAGTATAATAATAATATAATACCACGTCTTACATTAATTTTTGCTCCAGAAGACGCATTAGAGCTGATGGTCCGGCTAGGTCTTAATTTCGGGGAAAAACGGTACCTTACCACCGGGTGGCTTTGCACGTGGGCCAGGGGAGGTGAGGGAGTCAGTGCCCGGTGCTTAGCCTGGCGCCCAGCACAGAGCAGCCACGCGGTAAGTGAGAACTGTGGTTTTCAGGAGCACATTTGCTGGGGAGCGTTGGTTCCGCCATCCCAATCAGCCCTGTTAGAATCACATCAGAACCTCTGGAGGCTCTGCAGTGCCTTGCGATTCTCATGCATCTTACAGCCTCAGGCCCTAGGAGGCTGCTGGGAAGCCTCCTCCCCGTCCTCTGCTAGAGTGTCTCTGAGGTCGGTACAGTATTCCCCAGCGACACCCACCCAGTACCACTCGGCATCGAGGAGCAGTGAATCCAAACCCCACTGCCACCCACTGTGCCAGCCAGAAATCTGAAATGACAGAGACGGCCGTGCTGATCATTGGTGATCATTGTGTGTCTTGGTGGCAGGATCACTGCATTTTGGAAAACAGCCGGGTGACCCAATACTTCCACTGTCAGCAGATCTTAAGTATCACTAACGAGAAATGAGAGCAGAGAGCCACAGAAAGGCTCACACATGACGTTGTAGCAGCTGTATTTACCGTAGCTCCAACTGAAAACAACCCATGTGTCCATTACCAGGCAAATATGTGTGTATTTATTACACAGCAATAAATTAGAGAACAAACAGTAACATAGATGAATCTCAAAAACATTGTTGTGAGAAGACATACAAAAGAATACATACTGTATAATCCCATTTATGAAGGGCTAGAACTGGTAAAACTTAGGGTGGTGGTAACAAAATGGGGGTTAGCAGGAGTTGGTAGGGGGGTGTTGCCTTAAGGGGCTGAGGGAACTCTGGATTTGTGGAAGGGGTGTAAGTGTTTTTATCTTGATATGACAGGTCGTTACACAGGTATAATCGAATATGACAATTCAGTCTGTACCTGTAAGTTGCACGTTTTCTCTTACTATGTGGAAATTACACTTTCTGTACACGCGCAGGGCGTTGCACATGGCGACCCTGAGGCATGAAGGGACGCAGTGACAGCACTGGTGTGGGCCGCAGGGAGTCTGGGCTTGGGTCTCAGTCCCGCCACCGCCCAACTCCTGACAGCTACACAAGCCTCTCAGTTCTCAGGCCCAGGTCCAATTTAGGATGGCGGTTGGCACACCTCGGCCTGTGGGCCAGACCCAGCCCGCCACCTACTTTTGTGTGGACAGTGTGCTAAGAATGCTTTTTCCACTTGCTGGTTGAAAAAACATTTTAAAGAACAGTAATATTTCTTAAGTTGGAAATTATGTGAATTGCCACTTAGCACACAGCTGCCCTCACTCGCCATGCTCTGCACTCCCTTTGTGCAGCCAAAGCAGAGTGGGGGTGACCAAGGCCGTCTGGCCTGCTGTCATGGGCTGAATCGTGACCCCCAAAAGATATGCTCGAGTCCTAATACCCCGTGCCTGTGAATGTACCTTATTTGGAAATGTGTCATCAGGTTCAGATGGGTTAGAGTAGGTCCCCAAATCCAGTGACTAGCATCCTTATGAGAGAGTAGACAGAGATTCAGACACACAGCGGAGACACAAGGCGGGGGCAGATGGGAGGGATGTGGCTGCCAGTCCAGCTCCACCACGGACTCCGGCAACGCCAGAGGCCGGACGAGGCAGGGAAGAATCCTTCCCCTGAGCCTTCAGCGAGAGCTCGGCCCTGAGACACCTGATTCTGGGCCTCCAGACCGGGGAGGCAGTAAGATCCCGTTTGCTGCTTTGAGCCATTCAGTTAGTGCAGCAGCCTGGGAAATGGATGCACCTGCAAAGCCCTTTGCAGAAAATGCTTGCCAACCTCTCGTACGTGGAGGATATGGCCCCTTCACATCTCACTGGTGTTAACACTCTAATTTCAGCCCCAGAATTCTTTGGTAGTCTCTTCTAGAGTTTTCAACATACTGAATGCATGAACTGAATCCTTACCTTTGGCACATGGTAAACGCTCACCAAATACCAGCTCCCGCCATCCTCTTGTTTTATGGAGGGAAAGTGTCTACTCTCTCAGGGCTGCTAGCTGTCCGTTTGCACAGCCTCTTTCGGGAAGTATGAAGAAGATGCCTGTGAGATGCTGACTGACCCTGGTCCTTGCTCTCCTCTCAGGCCCTCTACGAGAACATGCTGGTAGAGCTGCCCTTTGCTGGGTTCTTCCTGTCCAAGTTGCTGGGAACCAGCGCCGACGTGGACATCCATCACCTAGCTTCCTTAGATCCAGAAGTGTACAAGAATTTGCTTTTTCTCAAGAGCTATGAAGGCGACGTGGAGGAGCTGGGCCTGAACTTCACCGTGGTGAACAATGAGCTCGGGGAGGCACAGGTGAGCCTGACAACCAGCTTCCATCCATGTGGTGGGGGCAGCTCACCCACCTGTGTTTCCTTCTGTATAGAATCATCCACTTTATATTGTTTGAGCTTTTGCACATTTTAGTTGGAAGAGTCACAGTGGCTGATGGTTCGAGAGGGAGAGTTGAAGGGCCTGCAACACTGCCCACCTCAGGCTCACAGGTGGGTGATGGGCTCTGCCCCCTCAGTGATTGGGTACGCCCCCTCAGTGATCAGCCCCACCCCCTCAGTGATAGGCTCCACCTCCTCGGCAATGGGTTCCGCCCCCTTGGTGATGGGTGGTCCTGCACACTGACCACCCTGGGAAACCCAGGTAATGAAGCCTTGTTTTCTGTCTCACTCATGGTTCGGGTTCCAACAGCAGCCCTGGGTAGTTCCGCTCCCTCGGTGCTCGTCCACTCACTGCACCTTGCTGCTGTAATGCAGGTTGCCAGGATGTTTTTTCCGATCTTCATTATACATCTGATTGCTCTTAATATTTTTATTCTTTATTTTTAAAAAGCGTATGTTAGAGACTCAAACTAATTTTTAAATAACAGCTTTCTTGAGCTACAATTCACACACCACATAAGCCACCAGTGCAGTTTAGTACGTCCATTGAACCGTGCGCCATCACCGACATCTATGCTTAGGATATTTTGTCACCCCAGAGAGACTGTGCCCGTTGGCGGGTCACTCCCACCCCCAGTCGAGGCCAGCACGGGTGGCTTTCTGCCTGAACGTTTTACTTAATGGGATTCTCACAGCACGTGGCCTTTGTGACTGGCTCCTGTCACTTACTGTTGCTGGTGTCAGTGCTTTGTTTCTTTTTCTGGCTGAATGATGTCCTGTCGTGTGGATGTGCCACAACACACGAACTATTTATGGTGGGTTGACAACATCTGGCATTTGCTACCACCATTATGAGGATGGGCAGTAGGTAGAGGTACAGATGGCCTACGTGGCCACGAGGTGACACTTCCTGAAGCTGGTGGTAGGGACGTGGGCGTTCGCCATATTGTTCTGTCTACGTTTATGGGCAGATGTTCCCATAATTTACGAAACTCATTTTAGCATACATACAAATCAAGGATATTCCAAGTCATATTTGTTACCATCTCTCATTTTATTAGATTTTAAAGTAACCAACTGTGTTTATCTAACTTATGTTTGATTTTCAGACAAGTATGTCTTTTTCACAGGGGAGAGTATCTTTTCTATGACTCTTTTTTTTTTTTTAGTACTCACACATACACTCACTGACATACACCAACACATTCTCTCACATAATTTTTTTTTAAAGATTTTATTGGGGAAGGGGAACAGGACTTTTTATTGGGGGACAGTGGTACTTCAGGACTTTTCCAAGTCAACTTGTTGTCCTTTCAATCTTAGCTGTGGAGGACGCAGCTCAACTCCAGGTCCAGTTGCCGTTGTTAGTTGCAGGGGGCACAGCCCACCATCCCTTGCGGGAGTCGAACCGGCAACCTTGTGGTTGAGAGGACGCACTCCAACCAACTGAGCCATCCGGGAGCTCAGCGGCAGCTCAGCTCAAGGTGCCGTGTTCAATCTTAGTTGCAAGGGCGCAACCCACCATCCCTTGTGGGAGTTGAGGAATCGAACCGGCAACCTTGTGGTGAGAGCCCGCACTCCAATCAGCTGAGCCATTTGGCCACCCGGGAGCTGAGCGGCAGCTCATTGACTTCATTCTAGTTGCAGAGGGCGCAGCTCGCTGGCCCATGTGGGAATCAAACCGGCAGCCCCATTGCCCAGAGCTCGCACTCTGACCACCTGAGCCACCTGTCCGCCCTTCTACAATTCTTAGGTACTCATAGATCGATAATCTTTTCTGAATCTAATAGTTGATTTTAACTACAAAAAATATGGTATCTTGAAACTTTGTAATTGTTGCTCCAAATTTTTGTTATTACTTGGTTTCTGATCCAGGCTCTCAAAGATCCCCAGCTTCGCCAGTTTGAAATTAACTGCATATTAAATAGTTGAATCACCATTGAGAAAGCATCGACCCCCACGGGGTCCTTAACCTACTTCCAGGTCGAAACACGAACATTTCATTATGCTAAACACACATTGATCAAGTTTGGATCAGTGCCATTTGGCCTTTTTATATCCCATTACCTGCTTGTCACCGTGCCTCGTCTTTATTTCCTCGTTCATTCATGACGTACCCGTGACGCTCTGTGTCCTGGCCACTATGCTATGCATAGGAGGGCTTTTTAAACTCTAAGACCATGTACGTTGTAACGAGAGAGGCAGAGGTGAGCTGTGTAGTAGATGTGAAGTTTAGTCGTAGCTGACACGGAGGCCAGGAGGGCTGTCTGCGAGGGACCCTGGTGGGTGAGAAGGAGATCACGTCACTGGGAGGTGAGCAGGTTTCCGAGCGGCTGAAGCTCACAGGGCGTGTAGAAGAGGAGGTAGATGGCGCCGAGGCGTCTGGGCTGCTTCCTGTCGTCGTGGAGAACCGGCTAAGGCCTTGGGCCTTAGAAAGGCTAAACAAACTCAGAAGGAGAGCCAGTGTTTCGTTGTTGTTGTGTTTCCGCGCCTCAGAGTACGATGGTTAAGCAGGTGCACTTCTGAGCGGGGCGAGTGAGCAACAGGAAGACGTTTGGCCTCCTGTCGCAGGGAGCTGCGGTTTGCTTCTCCGAGTCAGGGCAGCACACCTGGGAGCAGCCCGGTGTCCTCTGGGTCTGTTGGTCCCAGGATTCAGAGATGCCGTGACTTCCCCTGCAATCTTCATTTGTAAAGTCATGTTCTGTAGATGAGTGTCTTGAGCTAAGTAGGTTTTATGTGAGTCGGGGGGGGGGGCAGGCAGGATGTCATTATGCCAACTCTCCATCCCCCGCCCCAGCCCCGACACCCACCACTCCACTTTCTGTCACTGTGAGTCTGACGACTGTAGGCCCTCATATGAGTGGACTCGCACTGTTTGTCCTTTTGTGACTGGTTCATTTCACTGAGCAGGAAGTCCTCAGGGTCCATCCACATCGTAGCCGGTGTCAGAATTTATTCCTTTTTAAGGCTAAGTAATATTCCATTGCATGTATGTGTTGCATTGGTTTATTCATTCGTCTCTCAGTGGACAGCAGAGTTGGTTCAGTTCATGAATAATGCCACAAAGTGGAACTGTTGGCTCATGTGGCAGTTCTGTTTATCTTTTTGAGGACCCTCCACACTGTTTTCCTAGTGGTCACACCATTTTCCCCCACCAGCAGTGCATGGCCGGTCAGTTTCTCCACATCCTCCCAAGACTCATTTTCTGTTTTCTTCTCTCTCTGTCCCTCCCTCCCTCAGTGCTGTGCTGTAATACTGAGTTCTTCACGAAAACTAAGATATGTAGCATGTTTTCCTGGCGCCCTCCCTAGACTGCAGGACTGTTCCGTGGTTTCTACACGGCAGTGATGTCTTCAAAACTGAAATAAAAAGCACACCAAGCTTATACAGGCATATAGTGTCTAAACTTTCTGGATGTTTTTTAAATGATCATCTTTGTGGTACTTGAATTTTCTGTCTGTTCCTTAATCTTTAAAGCTCCCTATTTCAGAAATAGGTATGGATTAAATCCTAGGTAAGAATAAAGGAAATGATGCTGCCTCAGGCCCCCGGCGCTCCCAGCACTCGGTCATCTCTAGGCATTTTTGAGAACAGACATCGACGCTGTAAGATAGAGTAAGAGTGAGGAAACCAGAACGGTTTTATTTGGTTGCAACTTATGTGGTTGCTTTTGTTTCAGCCTCTTCTTCTGTCCCGTAGAGCTGAAGCCTCAACAGTGCAAAGTTCAGATGTTCTTGGAAAGATGAGGTTTGTTCCGAAGGAAATTTCGGACGTTCACAGCGGTGCTGCTGCCTCGCTCCACCTGCGGTGATTTCAGAACGGCGTAGAGGCTCTGGGGCGGTCAGGTCATAACGAACCATGCAGGCTTTGCTAATGGAGCGTTCCCCACTTTTCTTTCGGAAATAGATGGTAATAGGGAGATGTCGCCTGGGTAAGAGTTCCATTAAAGCGCCACTGGTAATGTTGGAATCTGCTAAAAGGAAAAGTGTACAGGGAAGATGTTCCGATTAGTGATAGAAATGCCCCCTGAGCAAAGAGGTTACAGACGATAATGTGCACGAACAGTTACACTAACGAGGCCAACTGGGAAATTTAAGAAAGTCACTGGTAAAGCAACTCGTTTGGGGGTCGATCTTACAGATTTCTGTAGAAATGGATATAGAAACATGGTCCTCTGTACAGCTTTAAGTTTATAAAATACCATGACTTAAAGGTCTGTAATATGCAAATACTTCATTATGTTGGCAGGTTATGTTAATTAATCTTCCCTTTTAAAATAATGGTTTTGCTCTCAAATTTGTTTCTTCAGGGTAATCAATATGGCTGTTTGTTAGCCTGCTTAAAAAAAGAACATGAAATTTTAGACTACTAATTTATATCCACATCTCCCTTGAGGAAATGCTCAGGGTCTAAGATGGACCCATAAATAATCATCTGTTGTGTAGAAAAGCATTGAACTTGAGTCATGAGACCTTGGTTACAGTCCTGGTGTTGCTGCTTTGCTGTGTGACCTTGGGCCAGTCGAAGAAGACTTTATCTTCAAAAGGGGCAGAAGTTGCTGGAAGGATAGATGCAGTCTGTGTGTGAGGGGAGGCCCATGCCCGAGGGGAGGCCCCTGTCTTCTGTGGTGCTGGAACCTGCCAACTTTCGGAAGTGGCTGGGAGCGTGGCTCTTGATCTAGCTCCTGTTGAAAGATTTCAGAATGCCCTGAAAACCGACGTCTTGGGACAGTGTGACAGGATTTTAAACCGAGGTAGTTGATTAGGAGTTTAAACACCCACAGTGTAACCGCTTTAACAACACTAGAAATGTCAGTGCTGTCTGATTAGGCGGCGGGGGGCTTTGGGGGTCCTTTAACTGATCGCTTCTTGGGCCCTGCGTCTCCCACATCACACAGTAAGTAAGTACATCATCATTTATTACCTGCGTTAATCCACTTAAGGGGTGGGTGCTGCTTATTCATTGAAACAACTCCAGCCAGGCGACAGATGGCCTGTCAGTGGAGAACCACACGGCCCCCCCCAGAGGGGCTGGGGTTTGGAGCCCTTTCTGAGACAGTGGTTCAGCAGTGAGAATGTGATTTAGTGAGAGCGAGATGTCATCTGGAATGTGCAGAATTGAAAGAAGCACTGTGATAAAGCTGCATGACTTTCATAACGTGAGGTGGCCATGTAACCATCAGACTTAGCGTGATTTAAGGGAAGCTCATGAGCAGATTTTAGGGTAGCCTTTCTATAAAGGGGAAAAGTCGGGGAAGCTGTTGCCCAGCAGGACTGGTGTAGTCTTTCTACTCTTGGAATGGAACAGCTACCAGGACAAGTGATGGCTCCGAAGAAAATCACATGGGGGCTATTAATAGTTTCCCTGTCGTCCACAACCTGACAGCCCCAAAATGTTTGCCACCTGCGCGGCAGGTACGTGAAGCCTGTTCCGGGATGTCACTTGGTTCCCACTAGCAGCAGTCCCCGTACTAAGTCACTCCGGAACGTCTGCGCTCACTTAATTTGCATTTATTTCATATTTTTCTCGGCCCAGGCCTGGATAGTTTCATTCGAATGCATCGTGAATGCGTCTCGCTGTTTAAGTTCTAGTCCACAGCAGTTCCAAGAGCACACGCCTGTGCATGAACTTACAGGCTGATAGTTGTCCATGGCGTTTGTCGGGCCACCTGTTCTTGTCAGCTTACCTACGTGCAAGTCCATGTAGGCAAAGCAGATGTCGTCCGTCGTTTTACTGATGACAAAAGGGGACATAGTATATGTGTGGCCACACGTCAGAGAGGAGCAGGAACCAGCAGGTGCCTCTGGGACCACAGTGCTTGCCCACGGATACGCTGGCCATGTCCGCAGGGCTGGTTTCTGACCCGGCCCAGGCCCTGCAGGGTCTGAGTGTGGTCACGTGATGACCAGATGGGCAGACGTGGACTGGCCAGTTACCGCTGATTAAACCCACTGCCTGTGAGTCACAGTAAAGGACTTTACAGTAGCAGTGACGTCACAGAAATACAAAGAGACGTGGACACTGCTGTGTGTGCCAATGTGAGCAGTCGTTTTCCTTCGGCCTTAATCCCTTAAGCTACGTTTTCTCCAACGTGAATCCGTCTTATTTGTGCTGATCATTTGGTCCACGTCTTTGCCCACTGTGATTTCTGGTTTTCTTTCATGGAAGCGCCATGATTTCACGTGGCCTCAGTGCTTAGTACTTCGGAGAAAGCAGTCAGTGCTCTTCTAGACAGGGAAACGCCAAGCTGTGGCCCGTTCGGGCACATTCAAGTGTGTGGGTGCCGGCTGTGTGCTGTGTGTGCTTTCCTCTGTTTGCCCTGCAGTCCTTTGAAGACTTGCAGACCCGGGTTTTCATGTTCACAGGTGGTGGAGCTGAAGTTTGGCGGGAAGGACATCCCTGTCACCAGCGCCAACCGCATCGCGTACATCCACTTGGTGGCAGACTACAGGCTGAACCGGCAGATCCGGCAGCACTGCCTGGCCTTCCGGCAGGGCCTGGCCAACGTGGTCAGCCTGGAGTGGCTGCGGATGTTCGACCAGCAGGAGATCCAGGTTCGCTGCCAGCCTGCCCCTGCCTGAAAAGGCTCGCTTCAGATCTGCCTCCACCCTCATGAACTGAACCTTTTTTTCAGGTGTTAATTTCTGGTGCACAAGTTCCCATAAGTCTGGAGGACCTGAAATCCTTTACAAACTACTCAGGTATGTTATCACTACTGGTTACTTTTTCCTGAAGCTGGTATCGGAGGCCTGTTTCCAAAGTAATTTTTCATAGACTTTCTTGTATAGGTAGCACATTTTTAACTATGTGGGTTCAAAACCCAGAATGTGTAACGAGGCCCACAGTGAAGGTCCTTCTCCTGACTTTCCATCTGTCCCGCCTCCCTCCCCGCCCACTGGGAAACTGGACTTCCTCAAAATTAAAGCCTTTGTGCGTCAAAAGACCATTAAGAAAATGAAAAGACAAGCCACAGATTGGGAAAAACTATCTGAAAGTAATAACATCTAATAGTGGACTCGGTCTACAACATATAAAGGACTCTTGCAACTCTGATAGACAAACAACTGAATTTAAAAATGAGCAAAAAAATTTTAACTTCAGAAGATACAGATAAATGGTTAGTAAGCAAATAAGCACATGAACAGATATTTAACACCATTAATCATTAGGGAAATGGAAATTAAATCCTAATGCTATACCACTACAGACCCACTAGAATGACTATAATCAAAAAGGTAGACAACACCAAGAGTTAGTGAGTATGCGGAGAAATTGGAACCCTCTTGACTGGTGGGAATGTAAAATGGTAGAGTCTCTGGAAAAGTTTACAGCTATTTAAAAAAGTTAACTGTAGAACAACTGAGTTTTTGCAACAGAATGGGGCTGTACCCGTACCTCACACCATATACAAAAAATTAACTCAAAATGGATCAACAACCATATACAAGAGCTAAAACTATAAACTTCTTAGGAGAAAATAGGAATAAAGCTCCATGGCCTTGGATTTGGCAATGGATTCTTAGATATGATATCAAAAGCACAACTAATGAAAGAAAAAATAAACTGTACTTCATCAAAATTTGTGCATCAAGACATTGTCAAGAAAGTGAAAAGACAACCTGTAGAATGGAAGAAAACAGTGGGAAATCATAATTGATAAGGGTCTGGTATCCAGAATACATAAAGAACTTTTAAAACTCAACAACAAAAAGACAACCCAGTTCAAAAATGGGCAAAGGACTTGAATAGACATTTCTCCGCAGAAAATATGCAAATAACCAGTAAGCTCAATATCACTAATCATTAGGGAAATGCAGATTGCAGATCCAAACCACAGCAAGGTATACATAACATCCTTTAGGTGGCTGTCACACACACACACACACACACACACACACACACACAGAGAAAACAATGCATGTTGGTGCAGATGTGGAGAAATGAGCCCTCGTGCATTGCGGGTGGGTATGTAAAATGGCCACTGTGGAAAATGGTTTGGTAGCTCCCCGAAAAGCTAAACATGGAATTGCTGCATGACTAGCAGTTGTGCTCCTGGGCATATAGCCAAAGGGGTTGGAAGCAGGGACTGGAACAGACACTTGTATACCTGTGTTCATGCAACCAAGAGGTGGAAATCACCCAACATCCATCTACAATGAAAGGATAAACAAAATGTGGTCTGTACATACAGGGAACATTAAGTGTTAAAAAGAAAAGAATTTCAAGTACATGTTACAACACGGATGAATATTGAAAACATTATGTTAAATGAAATAAGCCAGACACACACTAAAGGACATATATTGTGTGATTCCACGCACGTGAAATACCTGGACAGGCAGAACCCTAGACGCTGAGAGCAGATGAGCAGTTACCGGGCGGGGCAGGGAGTGGGGACTTGCTGTTGGGCTGACAGAGAGTTGGTTGGAAAGAACGGTGACGGCTGCACAGCAGTGTGAACATATGTAATGCCTCTGAACTGGATGCTTACAAATGGCTTAAATGGTGAATTTTATGTTATTTAAAAACACGAAACCGACCTAGACTCCTGCTGTGTTCAACGCTGTTCCCCCACCTTTCATCCAAGGCAACTTTGAAAAGTCTTTGGCGCTGGGCTGAGGTGAAGTCGCATAGCTCGTGGGTATGGTTTTGTTTAGGTGGGCGTCTGCAAGAGCACATTCCAGAAACAGACCAGGGCGTGGCTGTCTGTGGGTGGACGGAAGTGGACTGTGGTGACAACTGCAAACTCTCTAAACTCAAGCCGTTTACATGTGTGCATATTAAACGTGTATCAATGTGTGCGTGTCCCCCGTCTGTAGTTAATTCATATTGCTCTAAACTTGAACTCTAATGTCTGTGTAAAGGCAAATAATACCTAAGGTCACATTGTCCCCACTATCAAGTCATGAGTTTAAGAAAATGAGATCAATCCGGTCTCGCCTTTGCCAAGAAATTGTCTTGGGATGTTTGCATTACCCTATCTGCATTGAAAGCTTCTACCTTTAATGATCTGAGCTATTCCAGTAAATAGGTTTAAAATATTATCATATTCATTTTGGTGCCAATTAATGCACTTAAGATATTTTATTGATGTTATTTCTGTGGTATATTAACAATGAGGGAACAATATATAGCAATTATTTCAGTTTTAGGAAGCACTTAACTAGATGAAAAGCTGTAAATAGCAGACATTACACTTCAGAAGAGTGGTCTAATCGTGTGCTGGGTTGGTTGTCAGCCATGGTCTGTACCTCATGTCAGAAGGACAGACAGGTAATAAAGCAAACTAGACACTGAGGTCCCGTTGCCAAAATAACCAGCTCTAGTAGAGATAAAAATCCCAAGTCTCCCATTTTTAGATGTGTGACCATCAGTTAGGGCCTGTTACTTAGGGTCTGCTGCTCGCCACAGGTTGATTTTAACTCCCAGCAGAGCTCTGAAAAATCTGACCCCTTTGCAGCATTGTTTCCTGCCACGGCGCCTTGTAAATGCAGGGCATCCCCCATTCTGGCCTGGGGTGCTCTGGTACCTCTGTACTTGGCTTTCATCCCAGGAACAGCACGAGAGGTGTTCTTTAGATGTGGCTTCCAGCCGTGAGCCCTGCCTGTCACTGTGCCGGGCGCAACAGGAATGGGCCACCTGTACGTCTGACCCTTTACACTGTCCTGCTTTGGCACGTAGCTTATTTTTACTAAAACGTGTTCATTGTGTCACAGGAGGCTATTCTGCTGACCATCCTGTCATCAAAGTCTTCTGGCGAGTCGTGGAAGGGTTCACGGATGAAGAAAAGCGGAAACTGCTCAAGTTTGTCACCAGCTGCTCCCGACCCCCACTCTTGGGGTTTAAGGTACACGACTTCTGGGCCATGTCCTAGGAAGAAAGGCTGCAGGTTGTCAGGTGTGGTCACGTGAAGTACACAGCACACACTGTTTCCAGAGAGTCAGGTTTACAGTGGGGTGCTTTGGAACCATGGTGGTTTTGTTCACTCTGTTTAGCTACGTTAACCAGGTGTGTAGCGGGGTCAGTGAGGTGCCTCTTCTATCGTCCCTTACGTGTGCGGGGTCGGCCCGCGATGTCATGCTCGCACACGGTGGTGGTGATGGCCTGTGATGGTCTGCATCTGCCCCGCTGACTAACGTCAGTTCCCCTCCTCCCCGTCTGTCACCATCTTGGGCCATTGTCATTGTCACTACCGAGCTGAGCAGAACACAGGCTCAGAATGGGACAGAGTGTGTGTGAGCAGAGAGGTGGGAACTGCAGCACGTTTCCTCCTGGTGGCTCGCTGTCACTCATTTTGTACCCTTTCTGATCATTAATGTTGACCTCATATAATTTGACTTAATGTTTTTAGTGGTTAAAATTGGTCGAAGCATAGTTAGTGTTCCCCTTCTTCGTTGTAAATTAAAATGAAGCAGCATTAATAGTTTAAAGATACAGTGGTGTTGGTAATACAGAAGAAGGACAGGTTAGGTGACCTGGTGAAACTTCAGGTAGGTCACTCCAGCAACCTTTGAAGATGAGTTAAACCTGAGGTATTCTTTTCTTTAACTTTTTACGTTGAAATTATTTAAAATGTGTAGAAAGGTTGCAAGAATTCAACAAAGAACATCTTAACCCACGATTGCCAATTGTTAACCTTTTGCCACATTTGTGTTCTTACTCTGTTTCTTTTCTGAATCATGTGAGAGTAAGTTGAAGACCTCTCTCTCCTGTTCCTTGTACCCGTTTACTAAAATACAAATACTCGTACGTAACCGCAGTTAAATGTTCCAAATGGCCCGCGGTGAGACTGCTGTTATCTCACCGAGCAGCTCGCAGTGTGGGCCTGGGACCGCAGCCTCATGTACCTGAGACCTGGTTAGAAATGAGCATCTTCAGCCTCCCCCTGCCCCGTGACTCAGACCCCAGGAGTGGGCTCAGCACTCCAGGGCGTGGGGTGCGCTGAAGCCATACCCACTGTCCCACAGCATCCCTCACACAACGTGTGTCCCCACTGCGGGGTCCACGCCAGGGCCGCACATCACAATTAGCTGTCCTGTCTCCTCAGTTCCTGTTGGTCTGTGTCGTGGACGTTTTCAGTGGGTGCAGGCAAGTTATCCTGAGACTGTTGCTGGAGCAATCCCACTCCTCCGAATGTGCAGTAGTCAGGACAGATGACGACATATGCTCACACCGCACTCCTGCAGCCGTTGCGCACAGCATGGTTCGTGACGGCCCAAACCTGGGACTAGCTCAGACGTCCATCAGGTGGTAGTGGCTAAGCACAGTGGTGTGCCCACACAGTGGGCAGCTGCAGAAATCAGAGGGAGCCCAAGTCCTCTGTCCCCTGCGTGCGTGAGGAGTTGACATTAGCTTTCAAAATCCTAAGTAGAGTCACAGTGGAAACCTTCTCTTCCCTGTTGATGGCCCCGTACCGCCAGAATTGAGTTATCGTCCTACCATGAAGAATACTTTTTTGGAAGCCATGAGACATTCTTCCTATTTTAGAATTTTTTCAATGATCTAAAATAGATTCAATGTGAAATCTAATTAAGAGTTTTCAAATGTTTTTGCAATTGTCAGGTTAAGACTCCAGATTTGGAAAAATCACCTTAATATTTATGCTTTCCAGTTAGTTGAGCGTGCACACTGAAAGGGCTGGCAGACTTCAGAATTAAAAGAGGAGACTGTCTTTGAGTTGAAGTTCCATAAGTAGCAGGCACATGCATAATTTAAAAGTTATGAAACTCCTTAGTGCCAGATTATCGGAGAAGAATAACATCTGCTAAAGCTAATTAAAGTTTAATATGTTTAATGAATGTGATTGTTACAGACAAAAAAATCATTAAAGTGCTGTAGAAAATTGTTAAGTTGCCATCAGGCCACATAATAAATTGATGATTTTTCTCACTCTGAATTAATGCAAATTCCCGTTGTACTCTGTTGAATTATGCATGAAATGGTGCCCTTGACTCAGATTTCAATAAAGAACTTCATTTTTTTTACTTTTAAGACTCGAAGTAGGAAATTCAATTAGCATTATGAACGAAACACTAAAATGTGACATTTAACTGCAAAATATATTTCAAGCTTTCCATTTCCCCAATCACTTGACCATTTACCCAGCGCTCACTGGCCCTACCTTCAGAGCCTTTTCTATTTCAAAAATGTGATGGTTTTATTTTACTTTACTCAAGCATTTGAGAAAATTGCTGTCTTCAGTGTACTCAGAATGCTAACTAATAAATGTTGTTTCTGTTTCTCTTTTGGTTCCTGTTCTAAATTTTCATAGGTATTTCAAGTAGTGTATAAACTATAAATAGAAGACAAGACCGTGGTTTTGTAGGCTGTATCACAGGCCACCTGTCGTTTCAATGAGGTTTATATTGTAACAGTGAAGAGATGTACAAAGATTGATAAAAAGCATATAGGTCTCTTTATGCAGCGTTTTGTGGGCTTCGCCCATAGATGAAAGAAAATGCAGCTGCAGCGTGCCTGCCACGCTTGGTGAGGTGGCGTAGACGGGCCAGGGACATGGCTCTGCTTTGGTTCTCTGGTTCCCACTTCAGTGGTGAGCGGGTAATTATTTCCTGTACTGTTTGGGTAGTTTCCCTGTAACAAAATTAATGTTTTCACTATAGGAAAATCGGAATTGTGGTTGAGTGTAAGAAATTTCAACTAGAATAGCTGTTACGTCTCCCATCCGGGCCACTGGCGCGTTTGCACAGCTCGCGTCTGTGTGGCTATGTTTGTGCAGAGGACAGGGTTTGGGCGGAATGAAGCCGCTGTGCTCACGCCGGCCCGCGCGCCCGCTCTTGCAGGAGCTGTACCCCGCCTTCTGCATCCATCACGGCGGCTCAGACCTGGAGCGGCTCCCCACGGCCAGCACGTGCATGAACCTGCTGAAGCTGCCCGAGTTCCCAGACGAGGCGCTGCTGCGCAGCAAGCTGCTGTATGCCATCGAGTGCGCCGCGGGCTTCGAGCTCAGCTGAGCGGAGGCTCCGCCCGCCGCCGCCGCCGCCGCCGCCGCGTGAGTAGCGCCTTGGGCTGCCCTCCGAGCGAGCGCTCAGGCTGCACCCCAAGCTCTCCCAGGCCCCCGCCCGTCACCCCCTCCTCCACCTTTCACATGATTTGTTAAGATGTGCTCGCTTATGTAGACGGACATCACTTTTCAGATAACTTAAAGTGACAAATGTCATGTGCCATGTGGCTAAGTTAATAATTTTGCCAAGAAGAGCACAGTTTGAAGACTGGTGGCAGCTCGGTGAAATTAACCAAAGATGCAGCTCTGGCTTTGCCAGTGGGTTCCAGGCTCGGGGGCGGCTGCGGGCTCGGCCTGGCCCTCGGCCTGCGGAGTCGGGTCTGAGAGCTGCAGATGCTGACTCGCAGGGCCTGGCTTCTCCTGCAGTTGAATTGTTTACAAGCCTAATTATCAAAACTGAAGGCGTTTCTTCCTGCTGCCTTTTCCCAAAGTGGTTAGGTTTGGAGAAGAGCTAGAACGATTGTATTTTGTTTGTGCTTTTTAAGCCATTTCCCCACCATAGGACTAGCATGCTTGTGTTCGGTATACCATTGACCTGCATCATGGTGGTTGGGGTATTACTGCGTGTGGGTGTATGTGAGGTGGGTACTTCATTCTTGTTCCATTTCTGTCTCCACTTGGTGCCTGGGGAGCGTTCGAGGAGGGGAGGGTCTCTGTCTAGTTCCTGTGGCATGTGTGTGACCTACGATACATGATGACTTGGGGAGAATAGACACTGAGCATCGATTCCAGTCACTTGAACCAAAGTGCTGGGCTGCACCTTTGCCTGCAGCCCACTGTGGCTGGGCCTGGGGCCGCCCGCCCGCCCTCTGCAGCCCGGGCTGACTGGCCGGTCACGTGGATATTGGGGTAACTCACCACGCGTCTGCACCCTCCGCTTCCTCAATGGTGCTGCTTGGAAGGAAGACGGGACAGTCCCCGACTCGTGTCCAGGGGAGGAGTGTTGGAGTTCTCTCATAATAGGCACTTTATCAGGACCTGACTTGTTGCTGGGTGATTTCAGTCTCTGGACACGGAGTATTTCAGCGCGGCGGCTGTGAGAACAGTGACCTCGGCTGATGCCGGGGCACGGAAGGTCTCGGTCTGACTTCTGTCTTCCACGGCCGGCATCTGTCACTGGAGCTCTGGGGGCTGTCCTGTTGAATTGGCCAGAACTAGCAATATACTTTTAACTGTGGGGAAACTGAATGACACTTTTAAGACAATGACCATTATCAAAACAAAATGTATAATTTCTTAATTTGAATAATAAATTAAGTGTTTAAATGCTATTTGTAGTCTTGATATACAGAAATAAAATAACTAGGGTTTGTCCTTGGTTTTATTTTCATTTGAGGTTGTTTTATGTCGAATGTTCCATATCTTCTTCTTAGTTAATTTGTACTTTTTTTATCAGTATTTTGGAAATATCTGGGACTGAAGAGAAATGGGCAATTACACTTATTTGGGTTTTTTTCCTCAGCTATCCTGAGCTTATTTATTTGTATGTTCTAATGGCTAAATATTTGCATTAAATGTTTTTTTCCCCGAGGTTGTGTTGGCGTCATACCCCAGATCATTGTGGTTAGTTCTGTTCTATCCTAGGAAAACCACGACTTCTCAGTGTGAACTAGTTTTATCACAGGTGTCATCGGTGAATAAGTGTGACAGTCAGATGTGCTAGACAGTGATCCTGTCCTCTGAAACGCACTGTTAGAAGCTCCAAGCAGGCTGTGCCCCCCCCACGTGTGCTGGGAGCGTGCCCGTGGCTGGTGGTGAGAGCCCGCGCTCTGCTCTGCGGGGAGGGATGGTCACCTTGCATTACATTGTTAAGAAAAATGATACCAAAGGGACATTCTCCTCTCCTCACTGTTGTGGCGCCTTTTTCTGTGTTCTGCTCCACTTTTTTCTTCTGGTAATTTCACGCTCCAACCTAAACATTGAATTAAAGGGAAGGTTATCTCAGGCATTTCTCACAAGCTGTTACCTGCAAACAGGTGTTTGCTAGGTGTCCTGCGCAAGCTCATTGGGGAGCTTATCTCACCAGGGTGCCGACTCCACAGTGCGCTGCGCTCCTTCGCGCCATGGCTCTGGGGGGCGCGGAGCCTCTGTGGCACACAAGCCTGCAGTCCGCTCAGTCACATCCCAGACACGGACCTGCTGGTGACAGGCCATACAGATGGAGGCGGGCTCTGCTGGGGTGGCGGAGGGGGCATGAGCTGGAGCAGCTTGGTGTTCAAGCTGCCTCGTACTTCAGAGAAGGACAAACAGCTAAAGGTCTACAATGATGCGAGTGGCCTAGGAGCCTAAAATCGGAGAGCAGAGCTGCAGTTTCGTGGATTTCTTACAGCCAGGACCAAAACACAGGCTGAGAGCAGTCAGCTTTCTGACACGTATACTCCAGGCCAGAGCGCATTCCGTCAGCAGCCACACACTGTGCCACACAGGACGGCAGCTTTCCCCAGAATTTGTTTTAGGGGGACATTTCTCCCCGAGTGAAAGGTGTGTAGTTGGGCTCTTTTGGGCTTCTGAAGGCTTGTTCCTGGCACTGCGGTGTGGCCAGAGTTGACGATGTCAGGAGGCTAGGTGACCAGCAGGTCCAGTTGGGAAGTCAGAAGAGAGTGGGGAAGACCAAGGCAGGCTGCAGGTGGGGGGCTCCCTGGGCCCTTGGTGGCCACGGCCCATTCAGAGGTCTCTGCTTCCAGAAAACTCTGAGGGTGAGCTCTTAAGCCCGGGTACTTACGTGTCTGTGAAAGGGGACCCTTACATACGGTGGCTTCCCAGGGATGTCAGGAAGGTGTGACGTCGGGTGCTTTGGACCTTACCGTATTATAACCAGTGGCATCTGCTCTAAGTCGTCTTCCTATGTGGTTTGACATCACACATTGCAGGTAGCACTCACTGCAGCTACAACCAGCACTGCACTGTAAGTGTGCTGCCCTGCAGGGCCTCGTTACTGCTTTGCCCCGCAGAGCTGGCCAGAGGACAGTCACCCTCTGTGCTGCCCTTTCGGGTCTGGTTCCAGAAGGGCCATGGCAGTGCTGGCTGAGATGGCGGCGAGGTGGGCTACCCATCACCTGCCTGCTTCTGCGTGATCTAATTGGCACCGTCAGCTTCTGTCTGCACCGCCATGCAGCTCACTGTGTCATTTATGAAGCGGTGGCTTTGCATTCCTACTAGTGCTGCGCTTCGGGCGAAGGCTCGGGCTGGCCTCCTGGCCTGGCCCGCCCGCCCCCAGGGGCAGAGCAAGACGAAATCCTCGCTCCTAAGGCAGTCCTTCCCTCTCCTCTGGGCAGAACTTTCGGTGCCTCTGTCTCTGAAAGAGCAGGAGCCCTGATGACTCGGCACCTCGTGCCCTCCCATGCCACCTGCCCTCGTGCTGACTGGGCCCCCTGCTTCCTTCCTTGTGCCCTCCTGTGGCCTCAGGGCACGGAGGGACTGGCTTCCTGCTTTCTTCAGGCACTTCTTTGCTCAATGTCACCTTTCCTTACCCTACTGTTAAAAACTACAGCTCCTCTGTGGCACTCCTTCTGTCCAGTACTTTGGTATTTCGCTCATATTCCCCCCCCCCCCCCCCCCCGGAATGTAAGTGTCATTCAGGTAGGAGTTTGTTCAGTAAAGTGCTGTATACTGAGCTGCTGGAACACATCCCGGCTCACAGTAGGTGCTCAGTAGTTATTCGTTGAATGGATGTGCTTCATCTGTGAAGGAGTGTTTTGCTAACCAAGATAAATTTAAAGTGAACACCGCGTTTATAAGCTTTTGAACTCTCTGTCTTGGGCCCCAGTTAGATGCCCTCTGCATGCAGCTGTAATGCCCCAAAGCAGACCACCCCCAGGGTGCTGCCCCCCACTGGGCATGTAATTTCTCCAGTGCTGCTGTTTGGCGCCTCTAAGCCCAGTGAGGGCCTTTCCTCCTTCCCCCAGGTAACCGCTGTGGTCTGTGTTCCAGGGCTGCGACAGGCTCGTCGCAGGTCTGTGTGACTACCTCTGTGACAGTGGGGCCTCCCTGCCAGTCCTGGGACTCGCCCAAGTCTTGTCCGGTTTCTCTTAGTGACAGCATTCTGCCTGGCTGCATCCAGGAGCTAGTGACTGGTCACGAGGGTTGTCCTGCCTGTGTCTTCATCGTGAGGTGGCTGAAACAATAGGATGGAAAGCAAGGCTTTTACCAAAAGTTTCAAAAAAGGTTTGAGATGTTACAGAGTTAGCATATGAGCAAGCAGTTCCGCTTCTAGGTTTATACCCAGGCAGTGGACACGTGTCCACACAAAACGTGTCCACAGACGTGCAGCAATGTTATGATAGCCCAAAGGTGGGGGGAACCCAGTACTCATCAACTGATGGGTGAATAAATAAAAAGATTTCAGCTTCTTCATGGCAAGGAAGCCATCAACAAAATGAAAAGGCAACCTACCGATTGGGAGAAAATAAGTCAAACAGACGGTAAGTATTATATTTCTTCTTGAAAGGTCACCATGAAGAAGAGCCTGGGCTGTCAGGGTAAATAATTTCTGTGATTTTATAGACCAGATCAACTGCTTTCCTAATGTTTGAGTATCTCAGATTCCACAATCAAGATGGGACCTCATGCGTTCCTCCCCCCTTCCCCCTGAGGTCATGACCACACTCACCACTTGCCCATCTTGTTGGGGTCCCCAAGACCACGCCCGGGCCCAGTGATTCACTAGGACTCTGGACTTAAAGGGTTCTGCTCATGGCTACAGCGTATTATGGTAAAAAGGTGCAGATAAATCAGCAGGGGGAAAGGTGGGGCAGGGTCCTGGCGGGACCCCACCCAGGAGCCCAGCGTCCAGGGTTTGTACTGGGGTGAGGCTCGTAGGCACGCAGCACCCCCATGACCAGTCCACAGGCATGGAGGTTCTTACCGGGCAGAAGGTTCCCAGAGATGCCAGGTTTCTCCAGTTCCCAAGACCTTTGGGGCAGCCTGGCCTCCTGAGTGTACCCTGTGGCACACAGCCACCATCCGTGACCAGGCCTTGTGTGGACCCCATCCTTCTAACTCCATAGATGGATCTAGAGCTGGATAGATGGAGGGCTGGGTGGCTCTGTGCGTGCTGGGCGCCAAGGGGCAGGAGGCGGCACTGGCCGAGAAGACCGGGTCAGGCTTCCCCGGGGGAAGGAGAGCATCTGGGAGCAGCCTTGACGGATGTGCGGGGTTTCAGCAAGCCGGGGTGGGGCGGGGAGAGGCTCCGAGAAATGGAACCTGCAAGAGGCTGGAGCCAGGTCCCCCAGGGAAGGCCCAGGCGTTCAGCTCATTTGGCAGGACTGTGGGGAGACACTCGTGTGACTTGGGGGTGTCAGGGCGAGAGCCTGTCAGCACGAGAGGCGGTCAGACCCACCAGGCACTGTGGTCTAGGAGACCAACCACTTATAAATAAGTGCCACGTGGTCACCTCGTGGCAGCAGCCCCACGGAGTTGGTTAACTGCTGACCAGCGGGGGGAAAGGTCCGAGACATCTCTGACCCTGACCATGGCCTGGCTGGGTGCTGGGCTCAAACCACTGTAAGGACTAGGGTTTTTGTGAGGAGATGGAGGCATGAAGGCTGTGCTGGAAGTGGCCAGGAGGCGGTTTCTGGTCATTGAGAGGGGCTCTGCAGGGCTGCGGGACGCTGAGCACGGTGCCCAGGTGGCCCAGGAGCCCAGGAGAGGACAGTCGTAACCCTTGGTCTCTGTCTCAGCTGAGTCGAGCTAATTCCCTGTGGCTACAGGGTCGGGTCACGTCCCACAAAATACTGCTTGAACCCACCTCTGGGTCATGCCTGTGGCAGGGACCGACACCCACAGCCACCCACCAGATTCCACTGAGAAATGGGATGGGAGCCCAGGCAGGGGGCGGAGGGGAGCACGCTGGTGGCCTGGCAAGATGGCAGGTGAGCAGCCCGGCAGCTCCAGATGCTGTGTGGCTTCACCAGGGGCGGGAGGCAGCGGTGAACGTGAAGCGGAGTCTGGACCGTGGGAACAAGGAGCAGGGCCCGCTGGGATCAGGGACAAGAAAGGAGCTGGGGCTGCGGTCCGGGACTTAAGGGGACCCTGCAAACAGCACTCTGCCCAGGAGTGGAGGGCCCTGCGGGGGAGGGTCCTGCTCCTGAGTTCGGGATGGAACCCCCATGCGCTCTGAGCCCCAGGGAGGGGACCCCCGACTCAGCCTCACGGGGAAGAAGGGCTGCGAGCCACTATGACGGAACTGGGAATGGGGACCCCAATAATGGGCTCCATTCCAAAGGGATGCTTACCCCACGCTCGGCTGCCCAGAGCCAAGGGTAGGAGCCCCCAAAGCCAGGTTCCTGGGGCCGGCCCGGTGGCTCAGGCGGTTAGAGCTCCATGCTCCTGACTCCGAAGGCTGCCAGTTCAATTCCCACATGGGCCAGTGGGCTCTCAACCACAAGGTTGCCAGTTCAATTCCTCGACTCCCGCAAGGGATGGTGGGCTGTGCCCCTTGCAACGGGAACTGGACCTGGAGCTGAGCTGCGCCCTCCACAACTAAGATTAAAAGGACAACAACTTGACTTGGAAAAAAGGCCTGGAAGTACACACTGTTCCCCAATAAAGTCCTGTTCCCCTTCCCCAATTTAAAAAAAAAAAAAAAAGGGTTCCTTGGAACCGGTTCCGAGCACTCGGGTGCTGCAGGGACAAGTCAGGACCGCCCTGCAACAGGCAGGTAGCATGGCCCACATAGGACCTGCTGCGAAAGGGGAAAGCCTGTGACTGGCACGCGCTGTCTGGGGCAGCTCGCTCCGGTCCTCCTGGCCTCCCTTCGAACCTGCAGTGGCCGGAAGGGAGCCAGCCGCGTCTGGGCCGGAGGCGCGGCGGTTCCTGATGTGGCCAGCAGAGGGCGCTGGGGCTGCACAGGCGCGCGCACAAGTCGCACGCACACATGTACCGGTATGTACGTACCGGCATATATATGCACCAGTTCCCCGTGCGGTTGATGAGGGGGAATTGAGCCTTTCTGTGGGGTCTGCACTAACTCCAGGTGTCAGAGCTGAATTGCAGGATACGCGGCAGGGGTAGCAGAGAACTGCTTCATGTGGGGGCCCCACCCTGATGTTGGGAGCCCAGACCTCCAGCCCCCAACAAGCTGCAGACACGGGTAGGCGCTGGGGCCTCTCACTTGGGGAGGAGCTTCGTCATTTGGCCCCGACAAGCCTGGGGGGCAAGGTGGGGAGATGTGACAGATAGACCTGTGAGAGAGACTTGAGTCCGAGGGAGGTCCTCCCTGGGGTCCAGCAGGGTCTCCACCTATCTTGGGCACTGAGCCCGCAGTGTCACAATCCACTGTCCACTCGCCTGTCTCTCCCATTAGATAGAGGTTCTGACTTGGTACCATCTGGAGACATTCTTGGTTGTCGCAACTAGGGGGAGAGAGTAGTTACTGGCATGTGGTGGGGGAAGGCAGGGGTGCTGTGAACATCCCACAAAGTTAAGGCACCCCACAATACAGCGGTCAGCCCCAAGGGCCTGCAGCCTCCTGCCCTGCAGCCCTGCCCTGGGCCGGAACCTCGTCAGCTCCCTTCGCTGAAAGAATGAATGAATGAATGAACGAATGAATGGTGGATGGATAGATGGAATGATGGATGATGGCCCGGTGAATGGTCTCCCTATCTCAGCTCTCCCTTGCTGCGTCCGAAACCTCCTAGTCCCAGAAGTGGCCTTCTCTCAGACACCAGCAGCATGTAGCTTTCACAAGTGGCGTGAGGCCAGGCCTGGTGGGATAGTAAAGCACATTTAATCTGTCGAGTAATCGGAGATGCCGTTTCAATTATTTACGTCTCTAGCAAAACCATCAGTCCCATTAAGTCAGCTGTCTGTGCGTACAGATCTGTGAACAGGAGCCTCAGGCCTGGGACAGACTAGCTCGCTCCTGCAGACTGCTGCGGCCGGGCTCCTGGGCCACGTGACGCTGGCACGTCCAAGGGCCCAGCCATAGGTGGGACTTCCCCACAGGCCCCCTGCACAGGGTGTGGGCACCCGCCAGCCATGCCGAGGCCCAGGCACCAGCTGCAGGAGCCGCGTGCCCAGTGACATGGGACTGTCAGGCAAGCAGTGACAGTACCTGGGAGCCCGTTTCCCCAAGTTGTTCATCTGGAATTCTCACTTCACCGCGTCCTATATTTTATCTGGAGCCCAAAGCAGAGTATGCAGCAAAGACCCCAGGGTCCCAGCCCACGACCCATCCAGGTGGACAGGTGGGCAGGGACGGCAGCCAGGATGACCACCCTCTCAGGCCCATGTGACAGCCTCCCGGTCCTCCTGTGGGTCATGCCAGGGCTGGGGGCATGGGGATCAGCCTGACACGGAGGACCTCAGTCCGGCAGGGATGGGCAGCAGATGGCAGAAGTTACCTGGGCTGGTCTGCCAGCCCAGCCCAACACCTGACGGGCTGCACGCCATCCTCCCTAGGGTGCTGAGCCTCGGGCCTGCTACAGAGACGCCCTCACGGCCCCCTCCTGGCTGGGGGCGAGCTGCCCAGAGTCACCCTCGAGAGCGCACACAGCACAGACATGGCTCTCCACAGCCTCCTTGGGGACAAGGTCTGTGCCCTTGGAGACCCCAGGGCTCCCTGGGAGTTCTGGGCTGGTTTCTGAAGGCTGCATGTGGGAATGCTCCAGGACGCACTGATTGGTACGAGGCCTAGGTGGTGGATGGCAGGGTGAGGCCCTGGCACCAGGAGGCAGGAGCTGCCCACCGCCGTGCCCGAGCAGAAGGCAGGACAGCCTCCTGCAGCAGCCCAGGCTCGGTGCAGGAGCACAACGTTGCCTCAGAGGCAGAGCTGGGGACCAGGACAGGCTCTGCTCAGCGGGATGCGTGGGCCCGCCCCTCCTGAGAGGTCCACTGGGAGCCCACCCAGCCCAGCGCGGACACAATAGCTACGATTCTGACGGGATGCTTCCAGAAGGCAGGGGACGTGCTCGTCCACAACCAGACTGATGTCGTTCCAGCTCTGAGCTCAGCTGGTGCGTCACGAGGATGATGCAGGGCCTGGCCAGGCTGACAGCCTCGCACCAAACCTCCAGTGTCCCCGCTGCTGGTCCCAGGGCCTCTCTCGGCTCTCTGGTGGCTTCCTACCGAGATCAGTATCACGTCCATCCAAGGAGGCAGGGCCACGGTCAAAGAGGTTGGTCCGCGTTTGTCCGCTGTGAGGACCCAGGCGGGCCCAGGAGCCCGTGTGAGTGCGGCTGTGCTGGCTCCTTGCAGATGCCTCAGGTGACAAGGTCGCTGTGGGCCTCGGGAGGGCAGGGCAGAGGAGCACCCCCCACGCCCCCCCGAAACAGGTGCAGGAAGAGACGAGCACAGGCTTGTTCATTATTCACGCCCCAGCTAAGGCTCCCTAAACAGCCAAGACCAGCAAGCAGCCTTCCACCCAATAACAGGGCACCCGCCTCAGGAGGCGGAGTGGGAGTGGGGAAGACCAAGCATAGAAAACCCCCTGTAGGTTCTAGAACATTCCAGAATGTTTGTGCATGTCCTGGGGTGTGGCCCTCATTCAGGAGGAGACCGGTGAGCTGTATGGGCAGGATCGGACTGGCCCTCCGGGGGCTGGACTGAAGGCAGGAGGTCCGGCTCCATCCACAGTGTTGGGGCAGAGGGGAGCAGGAAAAGCACAGCGTGGCCCAGGAGATCAGAGCAGAGCTATTTACTCAGCTGCTCTGTGCCTCAGTTTCCCCTCTGTAAGATGGCGATGCGAAGACCCCCTGCAGACTGATGGTGCATGCTCATGAACACAAACCTGGAACGCCTGCACACAGCAGCTGTTCCCAAGCAGCGGCAGTATTAGGAAGGGACCCGCAGATTGTCACTCACAGGGGAAGTCCTTGATTGGCAGCTACTCACCCTGCAGGCTCTCGGGGAGGGTGAATCATGGCTGTAGCTGCCCCGGGTGGGGCCTCCGACTCGGTGACCTCATGGCATCGTCTTTAATTGCTCTGCCGCTTCTGGGCCATGCAGATTTGCATCCAGGGCTCTGGACCCTTGGGCGGTCATTTCAAGGCTGTTTGCTGCGTGAAGCCAGGTTGTCTCCCAGGCATGGAGTTCTCAGCCCTGCCTGGCCCTCTCTGTCCCCTTCTTCCTGCAGTTCTGCACCCAACCCGTGCCTGAGGACACCCTCTCCTTCTAAGCCTGTGTACTTGTATACCTTATCTGTGACTTATTTGGGGAGATGGCAGGTAACCCACCTCAGCCTGCTGTCATCCTGTTCTAGCTACCTGGTCACGGCCATCCCCACCTTCGTGTCTTCCTAGAGAGCAGGGTCCATGTCCACTCACTTCACATCCCACGGCCTCACCCAGCACCAGACATTGTCAGAGTTCAAGAAACGTTTGTTGAGTGAACAAGGGACCTGTTATAGCTGGGGGTGGGGTGATGACAGCTAGAAATGAGGGTGGTGACAGGACGTGGGTGATCCTTTAGTCACAAGTTCCTGACCGGTATTCATCTTCAAGATGTGGGAATGAGAAGTCAGAATTCCTGAGAGTTATCAGATTCCAGAAATCATAAGTTAGTCTGTCTTTTCTGTACCACTTTATTTTCACGTCTAAGTAATATTGATCGCCTATATGAGAGTGAGTCATTTTTCTGTGATAGGGTCATACTAACAGTTTTGGGGCTTTTCTTGTTTAAAAAGACCTAAGTGCGCAGTTCACTGTAATTTAAAACAGCTCTGGCCGCACCATGGTTGATTTCCTTTATCTTTCTTCAAACACTTGCACGTTCCCTGGACTGCATTCGTCACTGGATACCTGAAAAGCTGTTTCATAAGGAATGTGAAGCTTAGCAGCATTGACAAGCTCTGGAGCCGGGTAGCATGCACATGTGTGGCGCTCAACCTGCCAGCAAGTGAGTACTCAGTGCAGGTCTCCCCTCTGCAGCGCGCCCTTCCAGGACACCGCGGGGAGTCTGGACAGTGTGCCTGGGGAGTGGCTGGCCAGGGCCGCATTATGTGCAGGGGTGACACACCACAGACAGGCCGACCCTCGCTCACGTCGTGACACAGCTCCTGTGGGGCTGCCTGTGCCTCTGCGGCTATCCCACTACAACTGACTGCCCGAAAACACCCCTTCTGCAGCTTCCCACGCGACACCGGGGGTGCTCCCAGCCAGCAATGCCTTCATGTCGATGATAAAGTTCTGATTCTGGCAGAATTATAGTCCTTTTTCCTGCTTTACCAATTTCTCAACTGAATTTTCTCAGGATTCAGAAAAACACATATTTCCCAAGAGCTGCTGGGAAACAAGTTCTCAGGGAAACACATCTAGGAGACCAGGCCTGCGGACCGGCTGGGCCTGTAATGACAAGCAGGTCGCCTTGGGTCAGCGAGGGAACAGCCACAGGTGGGGGCAGCAAAGGGCAGACACCAGACAAGCTGTTTGCCCAGGTCCCTCCCAGCCAGGAACTTTCCTTGGGCTCAGGTGAACAGGTGGGCACTAAGACCATGTGTTGGGCAGAGAGAAATGACAGGTTCTATTTAGACATATTTTTTATTAAAAACATAAGGAAGAATCGAAGATTTATTTATATTTAATACCTAGTTTTGCCATCGTGTAGAATTTGCACGCACAACCATTTTTATCCATCGATGTCTCCAGTCCGAGAGATTTAGAGACCACTGGCTGCAGGCCCAGGTGGGGCCTGGGAGAGCACCTGGGCTGAGGCAACCTGTGCCCTCAGAGGGATCCCCGCCCAGCAGCCACACCTGGCCTGGCACTGGGGGCCTTGGCATTCTGCAGGCTGGTTGTGGTCAGGACTGGCGTGATGTCCCTGGGTGGCAGCCACCCGTGGGTCCCGCCAAGGCAAAGGGCTTAGGCAGGGCTGATAAAAGGAAAGGAAAGTTGTTCCCTACAGATCCAGCTTCCCACAGAAGCTATCAAAAATGGACACTCGTTTCTCTGAGACGCAGACGCTCTGCTCTTCAAACTGCTGCCGGAACAGCTGACCTCCTGACTCGGGCAGCCCATCCCTGTCCCAGCCCAGCGCTGACAGTGTGTCCCAACGTGTCCCCTAAGCTCCCTCCCGCTGGGGCCTGGCAGCTCGTCCACCTGGAATCCTCGAGGGCCCACATTCCTCGTCCTGCTGCGAGGGGCCAGCCGTGTGGGTTGTGCTGCCCATGGCGGATTGTGAACGGGGTCCATACCCTCTTCTAGGACCCTCAGCTCACAGAGCTGCCGGTGCTCCCACCCGCCCTGCCCGCTCAGGGAAAGGCGCTGTGCTCTGTCCCCTGGACACACCTGCATTTTAGGGGAACTGAAGGACCTGCACAGCTGCACCTGCACGGGCAGTGGCATTGCGGGAGGACCCTGTGCTTGAACAGCAGCAGCGTCCATGACAGGCCATGAGCACACCTGGCCTCTGCCCCATATTGAGTCCCTGCCTGATGCGCTGCAAGCATCCATGACAAGACAGCCTGAAACAACAGCTGTCAATGTTTCTGCTCACAGGACGTGCAGAAACACGAGCGACCCAGGGGGAACTGGCTCCCGACAGAAGGATCCAGCAGATTTTAAGTGTTCCGAGAAGTGAGGTGTAGGTGTTTGCTAGGCTGTCACCTGGAGGAGACATTTGGGAGCAAGGCCGTGTGTGGTCAGTACTAGCCCGAGGCAGGACGGCTCTCCCTGCTTCCTGGCTCATACAGAGAGAAGCAGCAGATGGTGTCACAGGATGGCCCTGGACAAAAATGAATAGAAGTAGGCATTGCTGCTGGCTCCTTACAAAACCCCGGAAAGAGCTGGAATCCTAAGGAGCAGAGGCTTCCTGTGAGAGCCCGTCTGTCCCGGTGTGACCTCACCGCCCCAGGCGCTTCTCTGAGAAGTCAGGGGAACTTGGTGCCACGCCCCCAGACCAGCGCTCTGGGAAGTGCCCGGCCCCTCCCAGCTCTGCAGGTAAGTCTCTTGCCTGAATGGGTCCCTCTGTGTCAGGTACGTGGCAAAGCCCGCGTGTTCGTTTGTTTGCATTAACATGTAAATGACTGACAGCCTCCAGGGTACCTGGGAGACCTTCCCTAGGACATGGTGATGGGCGGGGCGGCTGCCCCTCCCGCCCTGGCTGGGATGGATGGCTCATTTATGGGCAGGAGGGCGGGAGAGGAGGGTGGAACTGGACTGGTGGCGATGAGTCAGTCAGGGCAGGACCGGCAGGCGGGCAGACAGGTTTGCCTGCCGTGCAGACGGCAGCCTAGGGACAGTGGGCGTGTCACCCAGCAGGGCCGGCCTTTGCAGCCAGGCAGCCTGAAAGGGCCTCTGTCCCCCACTATCGCCCCATCTGCGGGCTCTGTGCCTGAAACGCCACCATCTGTCACATGGACTTGAGGCTTCAGAGGCTCCAGGTGAAAATGCAAATGTGTTCCTGGGAAGAAGGCATAAGCCGCCCTGGGTCCTGGCCCAGCTGGTTCACCTGGGACGCCTGCTGGCCCAGTGGGCACCCAAAGCCCCTTGGACGAGGGTGCAGGTGGCAGGTTCGGCCCCCACACACCTGTCTGGCCAAGGCCTTGGTCCTGAGGAGCCTTGATTTTCTGACGAGGACACAAGGTTGTGGGAGGAGCAGTGGTCATCCCTGCAGACGGCTGAGTGAGGGAGAGACACATGCTCGCTGCTCGGCTCTGCCTCTGCTGAGTGGGTGCAGGCGTGGGTGCTGCCAGGACGCCACTGTCCTGTCTCGGCAAGGTAGTCCTGCCACAGGGTCAGAGGACAAGATGACATGGAAGAAGAGGCCAAACAGACTCCCGTTATGCAGCCCTAACAGAAGACACTGTGACACCTGCTGTGACAAATGCCCCTGCAGGACACGCTCCGTGGACCCAGTCAGGCACGAAAGGACAAATCCTGTGTGGCCCACTCGTGTGAGGTCCCCAGAGGAGTCACTCACAGGGACAGAGAGGAGAACAGAGGTTCCCAGGGACGGGGGGAGGGCGTGTTTCATGGGGACGGAGTTTACTTGGGAAGATGGAAAGTTCTGGAGATGACAGAGGTGATGACACAGTGTGAATGTACTCAGTGTCCCTGAACTGTGCACTTGAAATGGCTAAGATGGTGAGTTTTCTGTCACGTGTATTTTACTACAGTAAAAAAATCCAAAAGTAAAGATAAAAAGCAGATCTGTGAGTGAAAGTGGGTGAGTAGAGATGGAGGGGAAGGTGGGGGCAGGGGAGGCCAAGTCTCAGTTTGGAGGAACTGCGGTGAACAGGTCCGGACCTGTGTCCCCCAGGGCAGGTGACATGGCTGCCTGAGGTTAGGGTGGCGCCCAGAGCAGACCTCTGCCGAGAGGAGCAGCAGGGAGCTCGCTGTCTGTTCTGGGCGCGTGCTTGTTGGGGCCCGGGGTGCTGAGGGGCCCTGGCGCCACCTGAGCTGCCACCTCGGCAGGCCCGCCCCGGGAGTCCAGCTGTCTGAGAGCTCCTGCTCAAAGGGGCGCAGTTTGGCATCACGCAAACTAAAGTGCACATGTCCTCGTCCCCGGATCCCATTTCCAGCTCTTGACCCTGCAGACAGCCTTGGGCATTTGCTCCAAGCGCTGGTCACGGGGGACCCAGGCGTCCGCAGGCTGCGGCAGTGAAGCCGGAGGCTAAGTGTCGCCCCACCGGGCAGCAGCGTGGACAACGCGTGCGCACCAGCCCGGGTGGTCAGAGACACTGAAAGACTGTCCTCCACGGACTTGTCCCTCGCACGTCTCTCTAAGGGCAGGTGAAAGACAACTGACCACGACTGCCGTTGGGTGGGGGACTCATTTGTTTGAATATTTACTATGGGCTTCTGTTATTGTCACAACTTAAAGCATTGTTTTTAAAAAACATTATTCTTAAAAGGACATTATGGCAAAGACACATGTGACATTACAGGTAACGATGCCGAGGTGTGGACCCCCACTTCCTACCCACGTCTGCAGTGCCCGTGACGGGCTGTGAGCCAGCGTGTGTGTTATGTACGCATGTGCGTGTGTGTGAATGTGTATGAGCTGTGAGTGAGCGTGTGTGAGTGTGCATGTGTGTGTGTGAGTGTGTATGAGCTGTGAGTGAGCGTGTGTGAGTGTGCATGTGTGTGTGTGAATGTGTATGAGCTGTGAGTGAGCGTGTGTGAGTGTGCATGTGTGTGTGTGTGAATGTGTATGAGCTGTGAGCGAGCGTGTGTGAGTGTGCATACGTGAGTTGTGGGTGTGCACACTCGTGTGTATGACTTGTGTGAATAGATGTGCAAGACTACATGTATGTGGGCACGTGCATGTGAGTGCGTGTGTGTTAATTGTTTGAGTGATGTGTGTATGTGTGTGTGTCTGTGTACCTGTGGCCCCGCCCTGTCCTGGGGGAAAAACATTTATGGGGTCACAAGGACAGAGGCCTCATGTGCTGTAAGTTGGCCCCACCTCCCCTCACCTGTGGGCACCTGGGCAGCAGCCCTGAGCTCCACGTCCCCATTGCAGAGGGGACAGCCATGGCCGGCTGAGGGGCACACGGTCACATGCTGACCTGCTGCCAGCAGGAAGGCCTGCAAGGGTCCCGTGACAGCAGTACCTGGCACAGGTGAGTGCTGACCGGGATCTTGCTGCCTCGGCCCTCAGTGAGGGAAGGGGCCGTGGGTAATTCCAGGTCAGGCCCAGAAACCCCTAGTCCTGGGCTGGGCTGGGCGCAGGGTCCCCCAGGGCAGCCACAGGCCGGTGACACCTACAGGGAGGCTGATCTGCTCTGGAGGTTCTTTTCTAACATGGGGCTGCCCGTGGCGAGGCCCCACGAGTTGCATGCTCTGCCAGCCCCAGCCCAGGGGGGCCTTGCCATCCCCTCAGCCCCGGGGGCCCCGGGAGCTGTACAAGGGCCCCCATCCTGTTCCCACTCAGGGTTGAGCTGGGCCTGGTGAACACAAGGCCATTGTTTTAAACCACCAACCGTCCTCGAGGCTGTGAAGGACTTGCACTTACCTTAACTCTCTTGTCTCAAAGGAACCCCCAGGCCGCAGTGTCCTGTGTCCTGGTTCACAGTGCCACCCAGCCCTACTGAAAGTCCCCACAAAGCCTGTTACAGGAGTGAAGGTAAGGCCGGGCGCCTCCCGTTCTGCAGGTGAAGGCTCCAGTGAAGAGGGAGTCAGGGGAGGTGGGTAGTGGCGAGGGAGGAGGGGAGGGGGTGCTGGACCCGTCTGAGGGCCACTTCCTCAAGCCCCTCCCACCGTGAGTCTCCTCTCTGAGGAGCACAGCGGGTCTGGGATTGAGGTGGGTGGTGACTCTTAGGGAGTGTCTCAGGGCCCTCTTCCTGCTCCCCATGGCAAGCTCGAAATTCCCCAGAAATCACCTGAAGTTTCTGTGAAGCCAAAACACACAGACGTTTCCCAGCAGAAAACCCCACAGGGCTCACCTGACAGCCTGTTTCCATGAGGCATTTACCCGCCCTTAGGCCAGAAACTCCCTTATTAAGAAACATGGGGGCCACCGCAGTGTGTGGGACTTCCTGTTCACATCCTTGGCAAAGAGCTGCTGCCAGGCTGGAGCCACCTCCCAGGGAGGCCAGCAGGGGCCACAGGCCACTGTGGGGGGCTGGGTCATGGGTCACGGTCATGGTGTGGCCCTGGGCCCCACAGCAAAATGCCTAGCGTCTTGCCAAGGCGTTTACAGAGTGACATTACCTTTGAAGTATTGGACACATGAGCGTGTCACATCGTTTCTGAGTATGAGAACCACATTTAACACCCTCAAATTACCGTGGCCCCTCAAGTAATAGCAATTATATTTGGTTGTTCATTGAAGGAGAGAATTCCAAGGCGCCCGAAAACCAGTATAGATTCACTACCGTTTAAAAATGAGTTTGCATTTTGTTACGCAGAATAGCATACACATTGTGCGTCATAATTATAGGATGTGTACTATGGCCCACAGTCCACACAGCCGGTGTGCACAAGTTTGCGGGTCCCAGACCCCCTCGGATGTCTCTCTGACTGTGGCCCACCAGGAGGCCCCCTGACCCAGAGCTGCAGGCCCAGGAAGCACCAGGTACGATGAAACTGAAGTTGGCTGTTGGGGGTTGAATTGCGTCTCATCCCACCCCCACCCCCCACCCCTGCCGAGAAAGATATGTTGCATCCTAGGGCCTGTGAAGGGGGCCTTATTTGAAAATAAGGTCTTTGCAGTGATGAAGTTAAGATGGTCACACTAGATTGGGTTGGGCCTAAATCCAATGACAGGTGGCCTCATATAGAGGGAAATTTAGACACAGACACGAAGGGAGAAGGCCACGTGACTGAAAGGCAGAGACTGGGTGATGCGCCCACAAGCCAAGGGTCACGGCCACCACCAGAAACAAGGACGCAGGCAGGGGACAGCTGTCCTCCAGAAGGAGCTGGCCCTGCCAACACCTGGATTCCAGAACTTGAAGAGAACAAATTTCTGTTGTCTTATGACACCCACTTGTGCTGATTTGTTATGGCTGCCCTAGGAAACTAATACTATGGTTTTGTTTTTTTATTGAAATAATTGTAGGTTCATATGTGGTTGTAAAAACTAATACAGAGCTCTCTGTACCTGTTGTCCCGTTTCCCCAGTGGTAACAGCTTGCAAAATGATAGCCCTATGACGACCTGGGTACTGACAGGCACACAATCCACCCGTCTGATTTCAGGCCCCCGGTTCCCCGGTTTAGCTGTACGTGTGTGCGCTCACGTGCATTACGTTGTTTAATTTGATCACCTGTGTAGGTTCCTGCACCCACCACCACAGTGAGGACCCCGCCCACCCCTCCCACCCACCCCAGCCCTAATCCCTGGCAGCCACCAGTCCTTTTTCTCCATTTCCAAAATTTTATCATTTCAAGTGGAATTGCATAGTGTGTGACTTTGTGGGACACTTTTTCACTCCGCCCTGTCCCTGGACACGCCTCCAAGTGTTGCAGGATCTATGGCTGTTTCTTTGGATCGCAGAGCTGTGGACGGACCGGTTGGTTTTGCTGACACCTGCTAAAGGACTCTGGGCTGCTTCCAGTTTGGACCCAGGACAAATAAAGCTGCTGTGAGCATTTGTGTACCGGTTTTTCTGGGAAGGTAGTTTGCGTTCAGATAAATGCCCAGCATGGTTTTGTTCTGTAACTCCCTAAGTGTGTCAATATTTGTTAGAGAAATCAGAAGTACCCAGATTATGGGCTCTTAGAAATTCTTGGTGCCATGTCAGCTGCTCCTGCTGTGTCCTATGTGTCGTCCTCTGCTTTCTTCGTTTTACTGCCTGGTTTGCCAACTGCGTGGACAGACATTCTGACCCCGACGAGGTGGGTGCTGGCCCGGGTCACTTCCAGCACCCGGACAGGAAAGGACAAAAGGAGCGGGAAGAAGGGGAGCATGCAGACAACTCCCTGCTGGGCCCTTCAGCGGGACAATGAGAATCTCATTCACTCATTCAGTCATCCGACAGCCGTTTGCTGCACACTCGGAGTGCCGGCTGGTTCACGAGCTCTGGCTGCTGGAGACGGCTTTGCTGAGTGTCCCAGGACGAGCAGGACAGTCACCCCGCAGGGGCTGAGGGAGGAGGCGCCTCCAACACTTCAGTTTGCATCTCTGTAACCCCTCTGGTTAACTCTAACGTGAGCATCATCCCTTTTGGTCCCTCAGAGATGAAAATTCCATTGATCATGCCCCCCGTCAGGGGACTTCGGACTGTGGCCCCAGACCAAATGCAGGCAGTGGGTCGGTGTCTGTATGGCCCTGGGGCCGGGAATGGGTCCTCTGTTTTTATGAAGGGTTGCAAAAAAGAAAACAGGCGAGGAAGAACGTACAACATACCACATGTGTCACAGAAGCCTGGGGGTACCTCTGGCCCTCGACCCAAGGTTCTGGGACCCCTGCCTCCTGCAGTTAGCACCTCAGGGGCAGTTCCAGTGTCCCTCGGACGTGGACATAGGTTACTCTCTTAGAGTTAAGTATATAAGATTAATGAAGAAGGGAAGAAATTATAAGAAGATTTGGGAAATGCCCACATCCAGTAAAGTGAAAATGTGCCAGAGAGATGAGTGTCTGAAGAAAACTATTTAATGGGTCTGGGTGTAAGGGAGGAATTAACAGGATGGTAGGGTAAACACTGGGAAACACAAGCAGTCACGGAGTCAGGTCACCGTGAGTCGTGGACCTCGGGGCTGTGCGTACTGCAGTGGCGTCATGGGAACTCACGCAGCAGAGACCTCAAAGCAGTTACTGTCTTTGCTGGGGAGCCCGTCGCGGTACAAAGAAGCACACACCGGCTGCTTGGACAACAGACACGATCATCCCACGAATCTGGAAGCCAAAACCCCAGATCCGACTGCTGGCAGGGCTGGTTCCTTCTGAGGCCGTGAGGGAGACTGCTCCAGGCCTCTCTCCTTGGCGGGTTGATGCTGTCTCCGCCCTGTGTCCTCACACGGTTGTCCCTCTGTGTCTCTGGCCCAATTTCCCCTTCTTATAAGGACCAGTCAATATTGGGTTAGGGCCCCCCTAGAGACAATGACCCTAATGACGCATCTTCACCTGATCTCCTCTGGAAAGACCATCTCCAAATATAGTCGCATCCCGAGGTACTGGGGTTAGGCCTCCAACATATGACACAGTTTGGGGGACACAGGTTCAGCCCTAGCTAACATGGCCTCAGGAAAGTTGGAGAGCCTTTGCTGTAGAAGAAAACTGGGGTGATCCTTGAGTCCAGGAAAGGCAAGTCCAAGAGCGCAAGCTCGGTGCGCACCGACAAGGCGTGCGAGGAGCTCAGAGCCGGAGCTGTGCGTTTTGGAGGCTGGGCTGTGCACGCAGGGACGCACCATCAGGCTTCCCACCGCGCGGAGAGAAAACCCTGCCATCTGGAAACCAAGCAAACTGAACGGTAACAATCCACAAAAGCGCGGGTGTGATCACCAATGTAGGTGCTGGGAACCTGGTGCCAGGAAGTGGTCGCGCTCTGATCACAGACCCGGCCGGCCCGTGAGTTAGAGCACAGGCACGAGGTTCAGAACAAGCATCCTGTGTGGTTTGACTTATTCGTCTGCTTGTGGGTCTTTGTTGCCTTGTGTTTGCTATGGTTTTTAGGACATGTACCTATAATATATTGAAAAGTGGACAACCCGAGTCAGGGCCGAATGAGCTACCTTTTTAATGGATGCGTAGTGTTCCGTTACATGGCGCTCCGTTGTTTAGTTCACCCTCCAGTAATGAACACTCAGGCAACTCAGTTTTTGCTACTCCAATCAGTGTGTGTGTGGTATGTAACTTCCCCACTTGTGCACATGTATCTGAGGAGTAAGTTCCTGTTAGTAGAACTGTTGGATCAAAGGTTGTGTATACTTTTTTCTCTGAGTACTAAGAAATACTTTTCACACTGACATGTGCTACTGATTAAAATATATGTAGATGCCACTGTGTCTAATGAAATTGAAATTGGTTTAAAAGAACAAAAAAGGGAAAGAAAGAGTGATTTCTTTTACATTCATTGTCCGGAATAGACAGCACACGGACACAGAAGGTAGAGGAACGGTGTACCTTGGGAGGAGGGGGAGTCGGAGTGAGGAAATGTCCCGGAATGGACAGTGGTGGTGTGTACAGCTCAGTGAGTGTACGAAAACTACCTAGCTACACGTGAAGAGGGTGAATGTTATGTTCTGTGAATTAAATATGATTAAAAATCTAAAAATGAATGACTTACAGCTAAAAAGGTAACGTGTCTTTGAAATCTCTGCATTGCCCTCAAGAAAGGCGGCCCTGTTCATCCCCCCAGTGGCCCAGGACTGTGCCCCCAAACCCTCCAAGCCCAGCTATCTCAGGACTGACAAGGGTTGGCAGTCTGTTCAGTGAAAACCACTGACAGGGAGCAGGGAACCCAGAAGGATGTGTAAAGCACCCCCAACTCAACAGTCCAGAGCAGACCTGGGCACTCCCCTTGGCCACGCCCCATCTTCTCCAGCCTCAACCAAGAGACCCTCCCCTCCTGTTCCCTCTCGCAGTTTCTTCCTCTGACCTGTTCCAAGGTACCTAAATCTTCTCAGTGGCCCAAGGCCTCTGGCCAGTCTCACAGCTGGAATGACTGCTCAGGTCCATGAGCATCTCTTCTGGAATCACCCAGGAAGATAAGCCCCGGGCCCAGTTTCCTGACTTCAGTGGGCGTCTGGCTCCAGGCTGCACCACCTGCCTATGTGAGGGTGGGTCCCACCGGACCGAGGCTCCCGTTGGCAGCCTGTCCCATTCATGAGTGTGACACGCCCATCCTGACTTGCTGCTTATTAGGTAATCAGCTGATTCTTTATCTTCTGGTTCCAGGGAGGAGAGTTTGTTTTTAATGATCTTCCCAACACTTGTCCCTGGCGTCACTGTCATTTCTACACTGAAGATACCTCTTCAGGGAAGCAGACTGAGCACACAGACGCAGTCCTGTTGGTGGGGGGAGGCGTCCCAGCCGGGTCCTGTTCCGGAGACTTCAGGCTACGTTTTAAAGAAAATGCTGGAAATTGGCCACGCTGCTCTTAACCTGCTGGGATGCAGCTTACATTCTTATCGGCCGAGAACCCAGGAGTCGGCTTAGTCTGTGGAACGAAGGAAAATGGGTACTGGGAACACCAGCAGTTCTGAACAAATGCACTCTAGAAACAGTTCTCTTCCAGCTGTCGACGTAAGAAACGTCCAAACCTGTGGAGAATTTTAATGAGTTTATTTGAGCCTAAATGACGACAGTTGCTGGGAGGCAACATCTCAACAGACTGAAAAATGCTCCAGCGAAAAGCAGTTTTGCAGCTTATTCTATACATTAGAATCAAAGGAGGAGACTTAAGGAAGGTTACATGGAATCCCTGGGTGGTAGATTAAGGGGGTGGGAGAAAGCAAAGCAGAAGAGCCTCTGGGGTTGGATAAAAAGTAGAAAGGAGAGACAGGTACTTCTTTACATCAGTGGGCACAGGACAGTTAATCATTAACATTACAGCACATAGAGATTTTATTCGGGAAGGAGATAACAATAGGGGTTCTGTGGTCTCTTGCTCAGTGCCACGGATTGTGCCCTGAGGGATCTGGAAAAAGGGATGACTGACATTACAGGGCATGTTATCTTAGATGCAGAAAGACAATACATAGACAGGCTCTCTTCAGGTAAAGACTGACCTTTATCAAGAAAGCTACAGGCCAAGGATGTGACTACGGGCCATGACCCACTTTCAGTTAGGAATTTGTGTGTTCAGCCCATCCTGTGTGGTTAGTTTCCGTGTCTGAGCCACTCTGAGCATGTCAGGTTTAGTATGTGGCCCCTTTCTCGTCCACACAACCCAACTGGGCTGAGGTCTCCCTCCCAGGGTCCTGGGTTCCCTAATGACCAGAAAACCCCCCAGTCAGGACAGAGGAGGGGCCCGCCAGCTGACGGATGCCACTGAGGAGGATCTGCCCTGGAATGCCAGCCGAGCACCCTACATGACTCGGCTTCAGCTGTACCTGCAACCCTTTGGCTCGTCAAGTATTTAAATGTCGTCTGGTTGGATTGTGCCCCTCAAACGTGCGTTCTGCTATCACCACAGCGACTTGCCACGTAAGCGAGGAGGGTGGCCTGGGGGATGAGGCCGGGGCAGCTGCTGTAGGAGCAGTCTGACAGCCTCGGGAAGCACAGAGGGTCAGGGACGTGCAATGTGTCCTGGCAGTGAGAGCTGGGGAGGGCGGTGGCGTCCGGCCTGCCAGGTAACCCTGATGTGGACCGCTCGAACCAGGCAGAATGGCAGCCATTGTTACATTTTCCTTAACTGGACAGAGAACTGCTTGGCCCCACGGGCAAAGCAACTATGAGAACATTATGATTTCATTTCTTATGAATGAACAACGTAATTGCCAGGATTTTCCTACTTTGAAACTATTTTTACTCTGAAGAAAGAAACAGTACCCGATGAAGCAAAACAAGGCCTGTCCTTATTTGCAGTCTGGAAGTATGGCTGTCCTAACTGGGATTTCCTCTTTGTCCAACAGTGTCGGTGTTTCTGATTTCCTCATGTCTGAGAAACCATCAGTGACGTTCCTGTATTGTGTCTTTTAATATGAGACTCCTGGGCAGTCAGATAACTGAGGCTAAGAACCACGGGAGCTAAGGAGGGGGAGGGTGGGGTCTGCGGATCCAGGGGGGGAGGTCAATCACAGGAAGGAGGGAAGGCACACTGCCCGTAACAGGGGTTTGCCACGCCCCGCGGATAAGTCTTTCCCATGTGAAAAGTGATCTGGGGTGATATGTGGTGATTGCTCTCTCCTCGCATGGCCCCCTACCTAAACTCTTTTAGGCACTTAAGGGAGAAAGAAAAGCTTTTCCTGAATCTGCTGGGACTTCATTGTCTTCAGCTCAAAAGAATCACATGCCCAAAATGACATGTTTTGGGGCGGCATATGCTGATCCCCCTCAATTACGTATCATATTGTATTAGTGAATAAATGCTGATTTTCTTACGAGTGATGATAGTATTGAGATTATGTAGGAAACTTTCCTTATTCTTCAGTGAGGCATGCTACAATATTCAGGGGTGAAGTGTCACGATAGCTGACTTGCTTTCAAAGGGTCACAGAGAGATAAAGCTGTGGGAAACATGGTAGCAATTGAGGAATGGAGGTGAAGGGCTTTCATGTGTTCATTTGACTAGGTTTTCAAACTGAGTGTTCGCCCCGTGTCCTGTGTTTGTGTTAGTAGCAGAATGTACCTCTTTGGCATAAGGATTACTTTGAGCCAATGATTTCTGAGGAACTGCAGAGGCAGGAGAAGCTCTGAAACCTAGCGGAAGTTTACCCCTTTGTCAGGGAAATTTACCTGTCGAGGGAAATCTCCATTTGTAAGTGTGTCTCCCTCAGTGCCAGGAAGTGGAGGGCGATTCTAAATTCCAAGAAACTTATCACTAGAGACGGCAGGGGACTGATGTCTGCAAAACCACCTAACCGTTTACCTTGCTTCTCCTGATAGTAGGGTCCCTCATCCAACATCTGTCGTCTTTACCTGAAGATGCTACTGAAGGTGGTGGCTTCTGCTACCTCCTGCAGCTTCCTAAGTGTTCCTGGGTCTCTCCCTGTGCACATGAGCTGTTCATGCTACTGAACTTCTATTTGTTTTTCTCCTTTATTTATCTGTCATTTATTATAGGGAGTCTCAGCCAAGAACTCAGACGGGACAGAGAAAATTGTTCCCCGTACATGTATGTATACACTCATGGGACACACGGTGAATACAGTTTTACAAAAGCAGGATCACTACACCCACTGTCTCAGTGATGCATCTTGGATATATTTGATGATAACTGCATTATTATATTTATGGCCCGTATGGTATTTCCTGGGAAGGAGGAACTGATTATCTGCAAAGTTATCCATAGCCTTGTAAGTATTATACCTTTTGTTCCTTCATTTTTGCTGTTGAAAAAAATACACAGAGTAAATTTGAAGATCTAATTGGGTTTATCAAGCCATTCATGAATCAGGCAGCCTCCTATCTAAAAACTAGAAGGGCACTCCAGCACAAAATCGAAGGTTTTTTATACGAAGAAGCTCGGGGGGCAAGGAAGCTGTGAGCAGAAGAAAAGATTCTTTCTAGACCAGGACTTCATCTTGGGGGGCAGGAGGGAGGAGGGGAAGGGATGGCAAGTTTTATCATGCAGATTGCCTCTTCTTTCCAGGCAGCAGGGGTTGGGGGATGGAGAGGGCCCATACAACGAAAATTCCAGACTGGTTGATTACGTTTCTGGGACAGGTGGAAACAGGAATTAGCTCAGGTATTAAAATCTAGGTTTCATATCATGGGACTTAGCACAAGTGATGCCATTCGGGGCCTGTGGTTTTTTTTCTCTCTCTTTTTTTTAACATTGCACTTACTGTTTTAAGGCAAAATTCTGTAAATGTTATCCTTGGATCTAAGGCAAATTTCAGTTTGATAAAAATTTCCAAACTATCATTCAGGATCTTCACCCGAGGTTGCTGGACTCCTGGATGGGCTTGGCAGGGTGTGGGCGTGTGCGTGGGTGTCTACTGATTTATTCAGGTCGCTTGCACATTTTGCTGGGGAGAAGCCTGAACCTCTTGTTAGTTTCTTGAAGAGGCCATGACACAGAAGAGCTATTATTTACTGAGTATTACTGTGTGCCAGGCACGGAGCTAAGCACATACAATTAACCGCCCCATCAAGCCCATTATCCCCATTTTACAGGTGAGGGAACAGTCATCGAGTCTTCCTAGTCTTCCGTCTTCCTGCAGACCGTAGCGGTGTCATTGCTTGGCTTCCCTTGCCAACCAGAGAACCTCTGCACAGGCCCAACACTTGTCCATCTTTGTCTCTCTTTATCGTGGTTCAAAATGCTTGCTTCCATCAAACCGACATGCTCACTCTCCCTATGCCGTCTGCTTCTGCACGTGGCCTCCTCGGTCCTCTCCAAGGCCGTTCGTTCCCTCCAGTGTAAATACTTGCTGTTCTATTTTGAAGTGATCATCCTCTGAACCAGCGTTCCAGTAGCACCACCGTCTGGGCTGCTACTAACTTTGGAATAAATCATTAATCTTATCTTGAAAGATTTTCTCGGTTGTTTCACAAAGAGTGAAATATTACCTAAATACTTGTGTTATTTTTCAGAGTATTTATTCCTGTTCTCCCAATGTACCATGTGCCTTTCATCAGGGCTGGTACCTTGTTTTTTTCTCATGATACAATTTACTGCACTGACAGATGTTTTTAGTAAATATATGTATATATTTTTTGGAGGGCGCAAAAAGTTATTTGTGGCTAGCCTACCACTTACTATTTAAAGTTCATGTCTCTGTTGTCTGCATTTCAAGATTAGCTCACACTTGCCGTAGGGACTTTTTAAATGTGAAATGTCACATGATAGCACTGTCAACACTGGAAGGGAAATAAAACTCCATCAACCTGCTGGTAGATATGGTTACATGTGCCAGTGCCAAACTGTGCATATATCTGAATGAAATTCCAGTCTCTGCTGAGATTATCTTAGGTTTTATCACGAGATGTCCATACTAAAACCAAATATTGTGATTCCTTACTTTTCAGCAGTCATTTTATCAAACCTACTAAATGAAAGAGGATCAGGTAAACAAAATTTTGTTGTTGTTGTTGCTATGTGGTCAAAAACTATGTGCCGTAACACAGTGAGTGTTTAAGAAACCCAAGAAATGAAGATACACAATATAAAGCAATGTTCAAAATGTAGTTTGCAATTACGGTTGCCACACGTTATCGTCCCAGCGGTAGGCGGACAGCGTAGGGAGCAATCTTGTGCAGCAGAGGAAACTAGAGCCATGGCTACTTCGGGTCCCAGACGCCCGAAAGGAAGGTGTCAGCCTTTACCCACAGAAGCGCTCAGGGTCCTTAACCCAAGCACGTCAGGGCTCCGATGAGCGAGAACTCGCGAGGGCCGTTACACGAGCAGGTGCCGGAGCCAGGGCCGCAGCACATGGCAGCGCTGCGCGCGCACAGCGCAGGGCAAACGGGCCCCGCATGTCCTCCAGGAAGGGCTGAGGCCGCAGACGCGCGTGCTCGGTGTCGCGAAGGGCGGCAGCAGGCGCGTGGGCAGCAGCCGCACACCGAGACCTCCGGCGCGGAGGCCTCCAACCACACTCCGACCTCCCGGGACCCGGGGGCCGCTGCCCGGGCGCCGCCACCTGTCCAGGGTCAGGGGTCGTTCAGTCCGACACCTCCGCACGCGCCGCGCGGATCTCCCGCGTGGAGCCCGTGGTGGCACTGGAGGCGCGGAGGCGCCAGAACATCCAAGTCGCGCTAACCTAACGCCGGGGCAGGACAACTAAGGCGACGGGCTCCACACCGCGTGCCCGTCCCTGTGCTCCCGGGGCGGGGACTCGGCCGGAAGCAGCGCTCCGCAGGCGGCGCGAGGCCCGGCTGCCCAGAACCTTCGGGAAGGCGGGGGCGGGCGGGGCGCATGCGCGGCGTCAGGCTGGGCGGAAGTGGACGCGCCGCCGCGTTACGCACTTCCTGTTTGTTGTTGGAGAAAAGGAGAAAGGAAAGCGCGAGGAGCCGCCGCCGTCAGCAGCGCCGCCGCGCAGGAGCCGAGGAGACCGGGCCGCCGCCCCGCCGCGCCTTCCCGCTGCCGGTCCCGTGTCCTCGGTGAGAGCCGCCCGGGCGGCCGCGTGTGTGGGTCGGGCCGAGGGCCTGGTGTGGGATCGGGGGCCGGGGGCCGGGGGCCGGGGCCTGGGCCTGGTGTGGGGCCGGGGCTCCAGGCCGGGCGCCGGGGCCCGTGGCTGGTGTGGGGCGGGGCGTGGGCGCGTCTCCCTGCCGCCCCCTCCTCCGGGGTCTCCGCGGCCCGCGCCGGCGGTTGGGGTGCGGCGGGCGGGCTCGCTCCCGGGCCCCTTCCCGGGTCCGGCCGGCGCGGGCCGCGCGCGCCCGGCGTCTGTCGCTCCCGGCGGCCCGGCCTGCGGCGTGAGAGGCGGACTTGGCGGCGTGAGAGGCCGGGCGCGGCGCCGTGTGAAGCCCGAGGCAGAACAGGCAGCTGTGCTTCGCGGCGCCGAGTTGACGGGGCGCGTCCAGAAGTCGCCGCAGATTTTTCCAAAGTTGGCGGCTGAGCGCAGTTCCCTGACTTGCAGCTTCACTTGAAACGCCGCTTGCTTTGTTTTACTTCAGGGCGCACCGCCGTTTGTGTAACTGAAGTTCTTACCCTTTTCCCGAGTACGGAAAGGATGCAAGAAGTGCCCGTGGCACCGTCGTCCCGAGCAAGGCTTCCCAGGTGGTGTGGTTGTCGCGGTCACGCGCGGAGACGTGGCCCCGACTCCCCTCGGAAGCTGCGGGGCGGAGGCGGCAGCGCCGGGAGAGGCGCTGAGCGGCGCTCCGTGCGGGTCTCAGTTTTCGTTTCAGTTGTAGATTCGTTACAAGATTTGTGTGGCTACGGTCTTTTAAGGACATTTATTTGATTTAGTGGAAAGGTTAGACTTCAGTGGCCAGAAGGGAAAAGTAAACTCTTAACCATTTGAACTTGTTTGCTGGCCGTTGATAATCTTTAATCGCACTCACTCTAATAGTTGTGACTAGGGAGCCGCTTCGTGACGGCTGCGAGGAATCTGGGCCGGCTCCTTGGGGCGGCTACTGCAGACTTTCCGTGTTTCCAGTCGAGCCCTCAGCTGCTGTGGGGTTAGGACGTGTGGCGTGAAGAGCTGCGTCCTGTCTGACGAGCGGTGGAGTTTTGGGTTATGCGCGGTCTGAATTGGGGACTAAATTGGTTCGTGTAGTGGTTTGTAGGTGTGGGTGACTTGGCAGGAAGCAGGAGGACAAATGGGGTTGAGAAGTTGGTGTCTGAAATGTGCCTGACTAGGCCTAGTGTGCTGCAAGTTGGGGACTGAAGAGCCTGTAAGAATGGGACATGAGTTCAGCACCCTCCAGAGTGTCGGTGTCGTACGCTTGTTTGGGGTGTGAAAGGGGCGGCCTTGGGAGGCCTTTCTGGCCGGCAGGCGGGGCGGACAGTTGGAGTGACACGCTGAAGACTAAGTTTGTGGACTGGCGGTTCAGGCCCCATGGCCTGCAGCTAAGCGCGCACAATGCCTTTCCCCTGAGCAAGCCCAGTATTTTTAAGTGGGAGAACCAAGGGGACAACCAAGAATATTTTCTCTTGTAATAACTCTGATTTTGGAGAGTTTCAAGCAAATTCAATTGTGCCGTTCACCACCACTGACAGCTTACATCCTAGCAAACACGAAAACCAGGTTTGTGGTGGGATGGTCTGTGTATTTTTACCATTTTAGAGAGCACTTTCAAGTTTGGCACAGTATTTTTAGTTCAGCTGTTTTGGGATTGCAGTGTAATCCTGACCATGTCACCTTAGTGTGTGTGACTGGTTTTCTTCCACTGGGAGACACTGAGTGTGCCTGCCTGCATGCTGGAGGTAAAGGTCAGCCCAGCCGCCGAGCTTGCCAGCGGCCCAGCTGGCAGCACGTCACGTCTCATGTCTGCTAGTAAGGAGTCAGTGGATATGCTCTGCCTTTGTGCTTGGAGTTGAGGGGCTAACGATTGAAAAAAGTTTATTTCTTTTTGTCTTCTCATTTCCTTGGAAGTGATTCTGGAATTTAGGATGGTGTTAAAAGTGGTTAGGTTTAAATTTGTCCGGGACACCACCTGCTGGTGAAAGGCTGGTAACTGCAGGCGTATTAGTGAATTCGAGTGGGCTCAGGAACAAGATTGAACAAATGTAGTTTCTCTTTGATGAGTAGAATTTGAGAGAACTTGAAACTCGAAAAAAGGGAGGTAAATGAGAAGAAAACCTAAGTTGGTGAAGATAATAGTCCTAGAGATGATAATGTAGAAACAAAAGACAATTTTAAGGTCCACTTGGAGAAATGACTTGCTGGGTAAGTCAGGTAGTAAAAATGTGAGGATTTTATTATATTTTGATTATAAGGTTTTTCTAAACTTTGTATGTTTAGGAGGACTTTAAAAAAATTACAGTTGAGCGCTTTTATTTTAATATCCTACCTAAGGAAGAAGTACATTTTAAAAAACCTTATTTTTAAGGTGGGGAAAATTGATTTCTTTAAAAGTAGTTAAGGAGTGGCCGGTTACCTCAGTTGGTTGGAGCGCGGTGCTGGTAGCACCAAGGCTGCCCGTTCTGTGCCTGCATGGGCCCCTGTGAGCTGCACCCTGAAAAAAAAAGTAAAGAGTAGTTACGTTTCTAAGGTTTGCATCATACATCAAAGCAGAGTAGGTTCTGTCTTTATAGCCTTCAAGGATATATCCTTTATATCCTTGTTTCAAAGGCTATATCTTACCTAGGCATAGCTTGGTTTTCTCTTAAAGTTTTTACATTATCCAGAGTTTGTGAGGAAGTTTTTGTCCTTTCTAAATGAAAAACGACGGCCACCATTGCTTATGATTGTAATGCAGTGGGACTGTTCGTACGTACAAATACTCGAGGTATTTTAGGGTTCTTTTTGTCCCCCCACCCCAACCATCAGTTCTGTATCTATGGGTCTGTTTCTGTTTATTCATTTGTTTTTTAGATTCTATACATAAGTGAAGTCAGGCTGTTTGTCTTTGACTTGTTTCACTTAAGATAATACTCTCTAGGTCCATTTATGTCACAAACGGCAAGATTTCATTCTTTATTATGGTTGAGTAATAGTCCGCTGTGTATTTGTACCACATCTTTACTCATTTAGCGATAGACATCTAGATTGCTTCCATGTCTTAGCTATTGTGTTTTAGGCTTTTGAAGCTCAGTTGCAAGCCTTGGCTGTCTTTGGCAGGGTGACTTCCTTGGGCATTGTGTGATTTGTGCCCTTTAAAATTTCCCTCTGACCTTTACCACCAGGGGCATTTATAGTCTCCCTTGTGTGTGCGTGCTGGGCAACCCTGTGCGTCCCTCCAGGGTACGCCTTGAATCTTACTTGTGTTTCTTCGTGCCCATAGCATTGTCCCTGACCCAGGGTGCTCAGAAAATACAGGTTGAATTGGATCCTAGGTGACGCTTGCCAGTTGAAAGAATGGTCTGGATCTTGAGTCCTGGAGGAAATAACTTTCCTTGTTTGTCTCAGCAATACTGAGAGTGTTGGGTCAGAGGAGGCTATATAAGTAGATCTGATAAGGAATGACAGTTCACATCTGTGTTTGTTCTGGGAATTCATCAGCGAATGAAAGGACAAGTGAGACATTTCTCTAGGTTTATCATTTCTTTTTAAACTTCTTGCCTGTTTCTATTCCATTAAGCAAATAGTAGTGCAGCACATTAGTTTGATGGCACAACATCAATTAAACATTTAAAAAACATTTTACTTAAATTTGCTCCTTTTCTAGGTCAATAGAAGTGATTATTTTTTCATTTGCTGTTCTCTTAAGCTAAAGATAGGGCATGTCTTCAATGGACATACGACCTCTCAAATTAATGTTACCTAAAACAATGTGTAATGAGTGACAACCTATGGGGAGACAATAATGAAAAAGCGTTCTGGAAGAACTTTTTATCCCCTTTCAGCTCCATTTTCAGGGGAGTCTCGTGCATTAGAAAGGAGCAAAGTTTTTTTTGAGTTTTTCTGCAAGCAGAATAAGGTTTCTTAGATTCTAGATAGATACTTCAGAAAGTTCTCGTGGTGGAAAGATGGTCAGTTACGTCCAGTAACACCTTATTTGTGTGGGTGACCAAGATTTGGGATACAGCGTAGCCAAAGGCCTCAGAATATGGGGGTGTCCAAGCCCACACACCCAACTTGAGAAGTTTGGGGAGACCTGTAAGGCCGTGAAGGGTGATGTTTTTAACAGTCATGTTTGGCACATGTGTCGTACTCGTGAAGTTTCCTTAAGAACCCAGGCGTGTGTAATGACTTAGAAATTCCCCTTAGAAAATTACTAAAATCAGTTTTGTGACTTAAAGGTACCAGTTGAGCTGAGCATAAAACTTGGCTTTTTGGAGCCGACTCTTTGTGGGGAGTCACACGTAGCTGCACCTTTGCGTAATGTGTAGTTAAGGCTTCTGGGAGCTACCTGGGCCGAGGAACGGCACCTCTGAAGTCACACACCCTGTCGATGAAGGGAGGCAGGTGATGAACGGAGGCAGGTGCCTCCCATCCCGCCTCCCCCAGGGGCTGACCCGAGGGTGGTAGCCTCTTCTTTCTTTGCCTTACCCCTTAGGGATCATTTCTGCCTGCAGCTTTCTTTTTTTTTTTTGGGGGGGGGGAGTGGAGAGTTAAATTTGTACGGCTTTAGTGGTGTCCTAGGATATTCTGGTTCCATTTAATTAACACCGTTTTTTGGAGCAAGAATGTTTGTAGCTAGAGCTTTGGTCTGCGTACTGGCCTCCATGCAGTTGAGGAGGAGTATGGGTGTGGTTTAAGGGGCTGTGTTCTTAGAGAAACTTTAACGATCCAAGGAGTAGAGAAGCAGAGATGGTTAGATCGGCCAGAGAAAGTCTAAAGTGAATAACGGGAGTGTTTGAAGGTCACCCAGAGGCTGCTTTGGGAACCTGAAGGGGACCTTTCTAGGACCTTTTCAGTGATACACAGGAATAGAAGTTGGTAAAGGCAGTTTTGCTGGGAAATCTGTGCGCTTTTTTCCCCTTGGTAATGAAAGGAAAATCTCAGCAGCTTAGCAAGGGTGATGTAGGCTTATTTTACCCAGAATTCTCCTGTCAAGAACTTGATGGTTAGGAAACATGGAAGTGCAAAGAATCATGTTTTAATTCGCCTGTGGAGTAATGGCCGAAGGGACGCTGCGTGGCTGATCAGCTGGACAGCAGGCTTGTGTTTCGGTGTTGGCAAGCGGTGCGCACGGGCTGCGGCGCACAGCGCGGGGAGTGTGGCGGGAGCCCCCAGCCCCGGCAGGGCACCCCGGGCACTGTGTGTGTTTGGACCCCAGCTCGTTCTTGTGTTTGTAAGGTGTGTGGATGGGCAGGCCTGGGCCTCAGGAGTGAGAAAGGGGAGATCGTTAGTCATCTGCAGACGGGGGACGGAGACGCCCTGCACCCTTGGTGGGCACTTGTGCAGTGGGGCAGAAACTCCTCTCGGCTCCAGCGCACATCTGCTCCGATGAGCCGAAGCTTTGACCACAGGGCTTTTTCCTGCCATGGAGGGACTGCTTGAAGGAACCTCAGTGAGCTAGTCTGTTGTCACTTGCAGGGCCCCGTGTAACAGGCGCAGGCTTCTCCTGAGGGGCAGGCTAGGTTAGGACACACAGGACTAGCGCTTACTGGCTGTGCGGTGACCGTTCAGGGGTTTGTGAATTTGGTGCGGTTGTCAGAATTCATCCTGGTGAGTGGCAGGCGGCTTAGGGTTCCACATTCGAGATGAATGTTTCTGTCAGTTCCCTGGGGTGCGTGTTTAAAATGCAGATCCCCAGACCGACACACTCTAGGGATCCTCATTAGACTAGGTCCCCTTTCTCACTGTACTAGGGGACGGTCTCTTCGACTGCCGTCTGGTAGGTTTGTGTGTGTCTGTGCCCCTGCGCCCTTGGGAGCAGCAGACCAGCAGCTCCCTGGGCTGCACTCAACCTCCCCTGAGTCATTTCAGCCTTGACCTGCACTCAGCTTTGTCTTCTGACTGGCTTTAGCACCGTTTCCGGCCTTAACGATGGGTGATGCCCCAGGGGCACCCCAGGGTGGAGGAGGGACTGGGGAGAAATGGGTAGAGTTAGGCTCCCCCGGATCCCAGTAAAGCTGCTGTGAGATTCGGTCAGAAACGTGGGGAAAAGCCACCAGGTAGGTGGAAAATGGGCAAGCGCTGTAGACAGGCAGTTACAGGACGCATGTGCCGATGGCCCTTGGATATGAAAAGACGCTTGGCTTCCTTAGCACCGACAGCCCATCAGGATTCATGGAATTGGTGGGGAAACTCAGCCCAGGTTAGTAACTGTTTCTGAGGGCCGGGAAGACGCGAGGCTGAAGGCACTGGTCAGAGTGGCAGTGGGTACAGCCGCTGTGCAAGGCAAGGCAGCCAGTGCCTTTCTTAAAAATACGTAAACATTTTTTGATGCAGAAATTTCTACTTACCTGGAGTGACGAACGAGGCAGCCTGGAGCGTCTTGGGTGGGTCTTGACTCCTCGCGCCGCTCCCTCCTTGCCACCCCTGTGTGTAACCCTAGATGGTGTGTGGTGTGTAATCCCAGATGGGGACTCAGCCTGGGCCTCAGGTCTCCCAAGGGAGAACAAGGGCGCCTGCAGTGTCCCCTAGGGCTCAGCCGGTGCCCGACACAGCGCGGGCCCACATGGAGCCAGGTCAGGGCACTGAGGCGCAGTGCTCTCTGCCACACGGCCACTCGCATTTTAAAAGGGGAAAGCGTGCCTGTGAGAACAGTGTTTTTCCTGCAATTGTCCTGCCAATTCCTAAGCCATTTACGGTGTAAGTCGGGTGTGCAGGCCTAGTGTCTACTTCCCCGCTGGCAGTTCAGTTGCTGTTGTCTCCACTCTTGACACTTTTTTGGTTCATATGTGTGTGTGTGGGTGTGTGTGTGTGTATATGTGTGGGGTCTGGCAATGCAATTAAGTTCATGAACTTGTTGAAACGACATTGCTAACATTTTTTGGTATCAGAGGGGATTACTCATTGTGAAGTTGTACCAACTGAACAAACAGTTAACCAGTTTACTATTTGGAAGTGCCGAAAAGCCTGCACATGAAGAAGTTAGACAAAAACTACCTGAACTTTTCGCCAACAATTCATGGCTCTTGCATCACGACAATGCACCAGCTCACACGGCACTGTCTGTGAGGGAGTTTTTAGCCAGTAAACAAATAACTGCATTGGAACACCCTCCCTACTCACCTGATCTGGCCCCCAATGACTTCTTTATTTACCCGAAGATAAAGGAAATATTGAAAGGAAGACATTTTGATGACATTCAGGCCATCAAGGTAATACGACGACAGCTCTGATGGCCATTCCAGAAAAAGAGTTCCAAATGCTTTGAAGGGTGAACTAAGCGCTGGCATCAGTGCACAGCTTCCCAAGGGGAGTACTTCAAAGGTGATCACAGTGATATTCAGCAATGAGGTGTGTAGCACTTTTTCTAGGATGAGCTCACGAACTTGTCAGACGTCATATAACTTAATCTATTCCAAATTCCCTTTTCTTTTTTGAAATTTAGGTATACTTGACATAATGTGTAGGTCAGAGATGTACAGTGTGTTGGTTTATCTATTTGTATGTTGCAATCTGATTACAGTAGTTTAGCTGACACCTGTATCATGTCACATAGTCATATCACGTTACATGTCATGTCCTTCTATATTTTTATTTCATATGAATTTTTTATTAAACATTAGGGTGACATTGGTTAGTAAAATTATATAGGTTTCAAGTGTACAGTTTTATACTACATCATTTCTCTATTACATTGTGTGCTCACCACCCAGAGTCAGTTCTCCTTCCATCACCATATACTTTGCCCCGTTTCCCCTCTTCTTCCCTCTCCGCCCGTTGCCGTCTGCTAACCACTAAACTGTTACCTGTGTATATATGAGTATTTATTTGTCTTGTTCATTTGTTGTTTCAGTTTTGTATCCCACATATGAGTGAAGTAATACCCTTTTTGACTCATGAATTTTTTTATTTGCCAAGTTCAACTTTGCCTGGTCTACCAAGAATTCAAAAAATAATAGAGATACTATTTAAATGCTTCAGTTGCTCCCGTTATTTCACTGAGTTTATTTCCATAGGCAGTAGGTACATTCAAGTCACATGTAGTGTTACTTGGCTGAACACAACATGGAAAGAGGGATTTTAAAAGTGTATTTCCAGTAGTGACCCCAGGGCCAGTAGGTAGTGATGGCTTCCTTTGAAGTCCTGATAGAGAATTATTGACCAGCAGAGATTAAACAGTTATGGTGACGGACAAGCAGCAAGTCCCAGCCAATCAGAATATTCGTTGAGCTGCCAAAACCTTCCAAAGACTTCGTTAGTGATTATAAATCCTTCACGCACTGACAGTCACCCTGCTGAGGACAGCACACACTGAAACGGACCTTTCGCTGTTCGCCCGTTCGAGTAGGTGGGAACTGCAGGAGCCCCTGAGGGTCTGTAGTTGAGACCTCGCTTCTGTGGGCCCACGGCTTCAGTGAGCGCCTGTCTGCTGAGGCCTGCAGCACTGAGATCTAGAGAGAGGATGGGGTGGGTCCTGCCTGCGAGGAGCCTGTGATCTAACAGGTTTTCAGACAGGACAGTGTCATGTGTGAGGATGTGTGTATTACACAGGCCTGTGTAAGGTACAGGCCAGTGTAACGAAAGGTACACGGAGTGTTTCCTTGGGAGGAGGTAGCAGCGTTGGGGTGAAGGTGAAGCATGCACCTGGGAGGTGTGAGGGTCGCATTCCAGGCAGAGGGGACAGCTCAGGCTACAGTGAGACGGGGCATGGCATTGTCTGGAGTCAGCAGGTGGAGTCTGGTTTGCACCCTGGGTGGGATCAGAGGGGGTACGAAGCCAGGTGACGGTTTGTTTGATGCTGTGCGTGAGTCTGCATCGTCCTGGCAAGGTGGCGTGCGCTGCTTTCTGGTAGGTAGCACACTGGTGACATTCATTTCAGGACTTAGCATCATCTCAGGAAAAACAACTAGCATTTGTAACCTGTTTTTTTGTGGATATTGCAGTGTTCATCACAAGTTAGTTTTTTTAATGTTAAAAAAAAGTAAAGGTGATGTGCATGTGAAGTGAGAATCAGCCCAGAAATTGGTCCCGCCCGTCACACTAGGGCCTGGAGGGAGGGCGTGCGTAACAGGCGGCCTGATGTGTGGTGCTGGCGTGGCAGCCGTGTGGCGGTGAGGGTCGGAACCAGGCAGCGTGTAACTGCCGAGTCCAGGTGCTTGGCTGTGGAGGTGGAGGGAGAGGCTAAGTCTTAGAAGCTTCTAGGTTTCCGATTGGGTGATCTGGGCAAGTGGGGTGCCGGTGACGGAACCCCCATCCATGAGGAGGACCGAGGACAGTCTGAAGTACCCGAGGTGTCAGCTCTGGGCTGGCTGTCCCCCTCACCTGTGGCGGGAGGTGCTGTGGGTTTGAAACCACCGCCCTTAGAGACGCTGGCTCCGTGGTTACACTTACCATGTTTGTTACTGTTTACTATTTGCTGCCCTTTATTGCTGTTTTTGTCTTCCCCCTTTTTTTCCTGCCTTTTGTGTTTTAATTGAACGTTTATATGGTTTGATTTTCTGTCGTTCCTTAGCCTGTTTATGCAGGCAGGCCTTGGCGGTACTGTGGGCGTGGATCCAGAGCGCCGCGAGGAGGTGAGTATTGCAATAAAGCGAGTCAATCGAGTGAGGCTTCGTCTTTTTGCTGGTGGAGGGTCTTGCCTTCACTTTGTGAAAAACACAGCATCTGTGAAGCACCATAAAGCGAAGCACAATAAAGTGAGCTCTGCCCGTACTCAACTTCTTACAGGGTTGTCGTCGAGTTTGCAGTACATTTACAACTAAGCCGAGTGTACTTCATGGGTGCCGCAGTACTGTGTAAAACCAGTCCTGTTCTTCCCTCCCTGCGGTGCCAGTCATTTCACTCACACACGAGCATGTGTGACAGGGAGCGCGGTGCCGTTACCATCAGGTCAGCTGGGAATAAGGGCAAAACAGGTTTGTATGTGATACTTCCTCTCCCACGCTCTTTATGGAGCTCGGAGCTTCTGACCTATGTCGTTGTCCTTCTCTCTGAAGAACTTGGACCCTTTCTTGCAAGGCACGTCTCCTGGCAACAAATTCTCTGCATTTTTGTTTGTCAGAGAAAGTGTTCACTTCTGAAGGATGGTTTTGTAGGATCCAGGATTGTAGCTGGTGGAGGGTTGGAATGCTCAGTGCTGAATGGCATTCTTGACTCCCCAGCGCTTCCAGTATTGTATTCACCCCACTCTTGAGTGGGTGTAATTCTCATTGTTGCTTCCCTCTGGGGGAGATGCTTTGTCCTCTGGCTTCCTTCAGGGTTTGTCGTGGGTTTTCTGAGCTGTGACCAGGATGCGTCTGGGTGGAGTCTCGGGGCCTTCCCCTGCGTGGTGTGTGTTCTCCAAGCTTCCCGGACGTGTGGCTTGGTGTGTGACCTGAGCGTGGGCAGTGCACACTGCCTTCTGGACCCCCTGCCCCTTCTGGTAGCCCCCAGTAGGTGGGTAGTTGTCCTAGGCTGTCAGATGGCCTGTTTTCTCCTCATGCTTTTTCAGTGTTCAGAGTTTCTGTTGTCAGACCAGATTCCCGAGCCGTGGCTGCTTTACCCCAGCTCCTCAGACATATGCCTCCTTTCTGTGGGTGTTTGCTCTCTAGCGGTTCTTGGACTCCTGGAGATTCCACTCCGCTCGCATTAGCTGTCTGTTCTTGCCTGTTGTGTGCTTTTCCCACGAAAGCTTTCTGCGCGTACGTCTTAGTCCTAGGGGGTCGCTGCCAGGAGGTCGTTGCTGCCCCAGCTCCCACTGGCAAGCGGAGGGAACCTGTGCTGTGCGGGGCGGCGGGCGGGGACCGAGCGTGGTGCCCACAAGCCCTGTGGTGCCGGTGCTGCTCCTCAGCGTGCCTACTGTCACGTGCTGTCCTGTGCAGTTCCGCAGCCGTCCCTGCCTTCCTTGGATTTGGGCATTGTTTTCAGCAGCTGAGGGAAGCGCGTTGGCTTTTGGGTGCAGGACGAAGCCACTGCCTGCAGATGAAGCCACGTTGCTCTCTGGATCCTGGGTAAGGTGAGGAGAAGGCAGGTTGCCTGGGCCTCCCAGCCTCTCTGAGGGCCGTGCTCTTCTGGCATTGCCTGTGCCCGGTCATGGCAGTTGGACATGGGCAGTGAGGAGCGGTCAGAAGCCACAGTGCCGAGCGTGCTGTCTTGGTGGGTGTTGGTAGTGGCACGTCCCCGGTGCCCGCCAATGCGCGAAACAGTAGTATTGAGATGTAAAGAATGTCCTGTGGCACTGAGCTTCTGAACCCTACGTCCCCAGCATAGCTTGATGGCATAGGCTAGTGCCAGGGGTGCAATCAGGCTTTGGGTTTTGAATTTACTGGACCTTGGACTGTTGACGCAATTCCTTTGAGCGCCTGTTTCCTCAGCTGTGGTGTGATAGCATGTATGCTTATTGTAATGCCTGGTATGGCACATAGTCCAAAAGTCCTAATCAGCACGTTCTAAAGTTCTCTGGAACGTGTCGTGTGGCTTGCGTCCAGTGCGGGCGCACTGTGGCCCTGCCCTGCTGCTGCTCACGTGGTGCTTTCGTCTTCAGTGCCTCTGCCTCTGCACAGACGGGCTTCTTTGTTTTTCGTTCCTGTACATGGCAGTGCTCTCTCAAGCTCTGTGTGCCTCCCCTCCATCCTCTCTCCCCAACACTCCATGTGTCTTAATTGTATGGGACTTAATTTTACGTTTACATGTCTGTCTTGTCTAAACTTGGTGATTTATTCCCTAAGCTGGCGTGTGACTTACACATAGTAAGTTTGTATGATTACGTTCACTCAGTAACATCACTGTTTTCACTGAGACCGAGTATGTTGGTGGTAGAATTGGTATTAAAAAGGCTTTGATTGGTTGGAACAGGGGGCTGCCATAGCTGTAGGTGGGCAGGCTGGCAGCTGACCTGAAGGCCTCTGCTGCACAAAGGGAATAACGGGCGGCAGGACGTGACCGCAGGCACAGAGACGGGGCTCAGCCAGTTACACTGACCATGGAATTCCAGTGGCTGTCCCAGGAGAGTTGACAGGGTACTGATGGTCAAGTTCAGAGGGAGAGATCGGTGGCCTTGCTATCTGCTGTTGGTGACAATTTGACTGTCCCCGGAGCATCAGTGTTGGATTCTCGTACTAAAAATTGTAACCGTGACACCAGCAAAGCTGGGCCTGGGCCTGTGTTCTTAGCGGACCTGCGGAGGAATGGAAGGGGGTGTGAGCCCAGCGTGAAGCGCTCACGAAGGCAGAGCCGCTGAGTGTTTGCAGACAGCCCCGTGGAGCAGAAACTCAGCCTGCCTTGTGTACCAGGGACCAGACCCCGGGGAGGGAGTTCGCTGGGGGAATGCCCCGCTGTCCAAAGCCAAGGGGTGCACCGTGAGGCAGAGCAAGGGCTCGGTGACCGCCACGGCCCAGACCTCACGTGCCTCGCGTGCTGCTGTCCCCGCCTGCACGTGGAGAATCACCTCATGGGCGCACAGTGGTTCTCTAGTCCAGCATTTCTTCTGCATGGGTTAGCAAGTTCTGGAAAAGAGAGTCTTAGCTCCTCAACTGGTTGGTTACAACGTGGTTTGTACAGGAAGGGCAGAGCACTAAATCCTCGATTCTTCTGCTGGTGCATAGCTTTAAATCCTGGTGCTCAGTCATTCTTACTGACGCTCAGATTCACTTCTGGTCTGTGGGTGCTCTGACAGTTCTGTTCCCATGGCCTTTTGACAGGGCTGTATTTTGTCTTTCTGACTTACTTTTTAACATTTTATTTTAAATCATTTTAGATTTACAGAAGAGTTGTAAAGATACTGTGTTCCCCTGAAAAATAAGACCTAGCCGGACAATCAGCTCTAATGCGTCTTTTGGAACAAAAATTAATATAAGATCTGGTCTTATTTTCCTGGGAGCAGGCTGGCAGATGGAGGGTCAGCCAGGGTACTGCCATGCCCAGGAAGTCCACATGTGCTCAGGGTTTTCGGAAGTCCCAGCACGAGCCCTGAAGACGTCTGTTGGATGCTGATGGGGGAGGCTTTCCTATTGACCTTAAATTAGAGTGGGGGCCGGACAGGACTGGGCTCGGGCGTGGGGAGGGGGGTGAGGAGCAACAGTCTGTGCAGAAGGCGCAGCAGAGGGAACTGTGGGCTCTTCCCAGGTAGTTGGTCTCATTCCGTTCATGGGATTTTCTTCATTTAGAAGGAGGAAGAATGGCCACCTGTGGAGCGCTTGTAACTAACTGACGGCGATCAGACAGGCCCTCAGGCCCTCAGTCCAGGTGACTGTCCCTGGGCTGGGTACATCTTCCAGGGGTGGGAGTGGTGAAGTGGCCACGCACTCACCGCCTGGCAGGCATGGCCTCCTGAGTTCAGCCCATCTGCACGCGGCGGCACGAACTGCCTGAGGACCTGGTGGCCACATGATCGCCATCGCAAGACAAAGCATGTGGACATCAGAGAGCGTGCGCTGTGAGTTGGTAGCACAGCTGTCTGAGCAGGGGCAGGGGACGCTGTGGCTGTGGCGGAGACGGTTCAGCTGTTAGGAAGGGGGGGCTTCGTCCAGAGCTCTCCCTTGTTCTGTTGGGAAGAATGGGCTGGCATTGTTTCCCCCCTTCTGTCACTGCTCAGATGCCCCCGCAGAGCCATGTGGCAACAGCTGGAGCTCAGAAGGGAAGAGCCCCGCACAGTTCTCTGCCTTTGAATAGAGCTGAAGGGGTGCTGGTTGTCCTGTGCCTCTCGGCTGCTCCTGTGGCTGTGGTGTGGTCACCGGTCAGCTATTTGGTGCCTGAGGATTTCAGATGGCTGTACCCTCTTGGTCACCAGGCTTGGCGCTTTCTGTGGATAGCGATTTCCAGGCTGGACTCCGTGCCCTTTTATCGTTGGGTGCTCACTGTCATGTCTTGTAACTGATTGCATTTAAAACAATTTCCCTAATATTTTATGGTGAGCAATGGAAGACACAGGACAGTGAACACCATGCCCCCACAGGTCCATCTTCCAGTTAATACTGCGTTGTCTTTGCTTTGTTACGTGTCTGTCACAGCGAATTGGATTTTAATGTTAGGCTGGAGGAATTACAAGAAAGCAGTAACCATATCATTTCTCCCCCTAATTTGTAATTTAAAAAAAGTTCTGGGACTCTTAGTGAGAAAAACGCATATTTAGATATTTTAAATGGCAACTCTTGTAGTCTGTTCTTGTAGTCTCTTCTTACCTTCTAACATTTAGAGCTTTTATTACTGTATTGGAGGTTATATGTTCTTTTGTGATATGTAGTTCATGTACATGTAAATACATGCTAATCTCCTTCATGATCTCTGTGCAACCCAAGGTTTTCTTGAAAAACAGCTTTGTTTCCACAGTTGTTTCTTTGTGATTTTGTGAGATTGTTTTCTGTTTCTGTTTCCACTGTTTTTGTCAGCATTCCAAAATCCTTAGGTGTTTCAGTCTGCGTGACCGTTCGGGCCTATATGCTTGGTAAGGATCTGCGTTTCTAATGGTTAGCTGCAGGGCCCTACTTGACGTCTGTTACATCAAGTTTGTTATAGTAAATGCTCAAATCTTAGAAGCTTAACTTCTCTGCTTAATGATATGATTGCGGATGTATCTTTCAAAAATGTTTTTATTTATAACAACATGTAAGTGGTAAAACTTTCAACATATATAACGTAATGTCTCAAACTGACAAAGCTCCACTTAGTTTTTCCCCAGCGTGACCTGGACCCTGCTGACCGTGTCAGGTGCAGTCAGTGGCGTTCAGCACGTCCCCAGGCAGTGTATCCGTCGCTGCCAGCCATGTCCCTGAGGTCTTTAACCTTTGTCATTGAAACTGAACAGCAGAAATTAAACAGCATCTTCCTCCCACCCCATCCCTGGCATCCTGAATGTTTCTTGTTACCCCGTAATGCCCTTTTGATTGGGATGTTTGAAGGCCATGTCAGGTTCAGGTTCTTTTATCCTTGTGAAGTCATTGTTTCCGGAAACGCTCAGCTCATGTTCCAGCGTGACCTTCCTGAGTCTCGTTGCTGCAGGAGGTGTCTCAGTGTTTGCCAGCACTCTTGTGCTGTGAGTTTGAATTTGTAGCTCTTGGAAACAACGTACAGTGGGACCTTGGTTTTCGAACGTCTCCATTGACGAACATTTTGGTTTACGAACGCCGTAAATTTTATGGAGCTATGGTATCATTAGATAGTAGAATTCATGCTAAATTTGCAGTTTTAGGGGTTGATTTTAAAGGTCTGGAACAGATTAATCCATTTTGCATTACTTTCTATGGGGAAACCGTGCCTTGGTTTTCGAACGTTTCAGAACTCAAACGGTCTTCCAGAACGGATTATGTTAGAAAACCGAGGTACCACTGTAGTTTTAGTTTTAGCAAAATTAAGGTGCGTGTTGTACACCTTAAACCTACACAATGTTAGGTGTCCAGTATATCTCAATAAAGCTGGAAAACAAAACAATTCATTTTTAGGCAGTCCTTAATCTTTATAGTTATTGTGTTTATTGAAGTATTTGAGTTAAGTGAATTAATTTGTAGAAAGTAGAATTATCACAAAATTATTTCTTTTTTTGTGGTGAGAACATTTAGATGTGGTCTCTTGGCAGCTCTAAGTATAAATATAGTACTATGGACGAGTCCCCGTGACATACGTACATTAGAGCCCAGAGCGTGTTCGTCTTGTAACTGCCAGCGCTTGCCTTTGGGCCAGCGTCTCCCTAGTAGTGGTCCCCACCCCCATCCCGGTGACCATTCTGCACAGAGGTGGCCAGAAGGCGGTGCACTGAGGCCCTGCAGTGTTTGTCCTCTGACAGCTCACTTAGTCTAGTGCCTCCCTCACGTTGCTTGTCAGCTAGTGTTTGTCCTTAGTTTTTGCAGTGTGCCTGCTGTCTGTCCTTCCTGCCACCCGGACAGTGCCCTGGAGCTCTGCGTGACTCCCAGATGCGCGAGGGCCGGAAAGTAAATTGACCCTGTAGGTTGGAGTGTTTTATTATTCAGCCTTAAAAAAGAAGGAAATCCTGCGATTTCCTTTTGGGAGAGCGTGGATGAACTTAGAGGATTCATGTTAAGTGAAATAAGCCAGACACATACTGCATGATCTCGCGTACTGTGGGTCGAGCTCACAGAAACAGAAGAGTTGTTACCTGGGGTTTAGGAGGGGAAATAGGGAGATGTCTGTCAAAGGGCACAGACCTAACTTCCTAGCAGGCAGCATGCGGACTGTGGCTCCTAATTACCATCTGCTCGAAGTTTGCTGAGAGGAGATCTCGTGTTCTCAGCGCTCAGAAGAAAATGTGTGTATGTGAGGTGGTGGCTGAGTGAATGACATCGCCTCACGACCACACACCGCGCCGTACCCCTGGGACCTAATGGGTGCTGTCCATCCGGGGGCCGTCCAGCCTGGAGGCGAGTAGCCTCCAGTTCCCTTTGGTCTCGGCCTCCTGGTCTGTTTCACTTTTCCCTCTGTTCTGTGCACTTCCCTGGATAACTTCCTCAGCTCTAACCCCATATCACTGACTCTTCAGTTCTGTCTAATGTGCTTTTAAATCCCCTTGGCTATGTCAGTAATTCAGTATTTTGGGGTCCTTTTCTGACCAGCAGGTTGCCCCCACAGACTATGTTATGAATACTTAATCACATGCTTCCGTTCAGGTCCTTATTTTCGATTCTCGGAGGTGTTCTAACTCTTCCGATGCTTTCCTTGCATTAGACTTGCATTGTCAGCTCTCCTCAGCAGGGGTTATGTCTTCTGCTGGAATCTTGGAATCTTTCTGACCTGGATTGTAGCGACACTTACTTCTCCAGTGCTGCTTTGCTTGTTCACCATCCTGGGGTCCTGTTTGAGATTTTAAGGAGAGCGCTGCAGGTTAACGAAGGTGATGACGCTCCGTTCTATGTGTCTGAGGCTCAGGGCTCCATGTTCTCAGAGCGGCCTCTTTCCCTCGTTTGCAGTTCAGTGGAAAGAGTTTTTCTTGACCCTCCTGGAGGAGCCGAAATCTCCAGGGTCCCTCCCCCCCAAATACCTGGTCACCAGCCCCTCTTGGCCTCATTTACCACTTGTTTCTGGCACTGGAACCTCTTTCCTGGGAGCTCAGCTAGCTGTCTTTTCAATGTGTGTGTTGGATCGTATCTGACATGTCCAGGTTATCTCGAGGTGGGGGTGGGGGCGGGGTCTGTTTTGGTCCATCCTATGGTGTCTGAGTTATTTCTCATATTGGGGCCCCAGACTGGTCCCTGGGACCTTCACATGGAGCCCCGCTTACACGATGGGGGAGGGCCTGTGCACACTCACGCCGAGCTTATCGTGGGCTGCTCTCCACACAGGAAAGGAGAAACAACGCAACTGTGCGTCTTGTTTTGAGAAATGGAGCAGTTCTTAGTTGTGGCGTTATTTAACCCCTGACATGTTCAACCTCAGCAACGTGGCCTCATGTCTTCGTTTATAATCAGAATGTTTCTTTTGAAAATCTGAACTAGCGTGTCTGGGAAGGCTGCGGGAAGCCTAGTTTCAGTTTTGGGCACAGTGGCTTCACAGAAAATCTCGTTTGGGTGAAGTTACTTGGTGTTGTGTGGAGTAGGCCTGTTGTATGTAAGTGTTTGGTTACTTAGTAAAGGGATATAACCAGTCAAATTTAAAAAGTAGATTCATTAGACTGCATGCATCTTAGAGAAGCGGCACGTGTGTCTGTCCTGTTTGGTGGGCGTGGACGGGTGTTCCCTGTCCTGCCCCGTGAAGTGCCGCCGTAACCCTGAGGGACAGCAGTCTCGGGTGGGCACTGAAGGCATGGTCGGGGGAGACCGACCAGCCACTTAATGCTGGGCAGGGTGAGTGACAGCACAGCCCTTAGTCGCAGCCGGCTCTTCTTGTCCTCTGGGGCCACGGGAGGCCGAGGTGCCTGTGGTTCCGCGCTCCCCTTTCCCTCCCCGGGCCCCCCCGTCTTGCCTACTGCCTGGTCCTGGAGTGCACTGAGTGAAGGAAGTAGCTGACGCCCCCCAAGCATGGCTGTGTCCAGAGCGCAGGCTGCTCGCAGAGGGCCTGTCTCAGTCACCTGCTGGTTCCGTTTAGTTGTGTTATCGTTAGGCCGTTTCAGAGCTTTTTTCCTGTATCAAGAAGGGTCTGAGGACACGAATCTTGTAATCAGTCCCAGACCAGGCCCCAGCCCGACAGGCTAGTGGTTGGTGCTGACGTCCCCCTCCGTCTCTTGCTCTGTTCCCACCCACACAGCCCTGACCTTGGCAGTGTTGTCATTGACCGTGGTTTTCTAATTGCAGGAGCCGTTCCAACAGCAGTTAAAACATGGTGGATTACTATGAAGTCCTGGGCGTGCAGAGACACGCCTCCGCCGAGGACATCAAGAAGGCGTAAGTACCGCGTTTCCACGTAGGAAGTCGGCGTTGGCACTGGGCGTTGGAAGTCTCCCTCGTTATACTGCCCATTAAAGTGCATCCAGTGGAGTAGAACAGTCTTTGTTTGAATGCCCAGTTTAACCTAACAGATTAGCTTTTGTCTTCTCAGACCTCAGCCCAGCCTGCCACTTGTCACTTGGGGACATGGTCACATGGTTTCCTCCTTTGCCTTGGGGCAGTGGATTCTGTTTCTGCTGGAAGGAGATCAAACTTAGGATGTAAAGAAATCCCCAAGGGCCGGCCATTGGACTTGGAAATGGGGTTGGCCTGGCACTCGTAGGGTATGGAGCACTTCCGTCCTTGGTGGGGTTGCCTGAAAATCCCCGCCAGGTGACCCCAGCCTGTTAGACCCCTCTGGCACGTTCAGTTGTCCTACCTGTACCTTTGTGACCAGGGCCCGGTCCGTCAGAGGGATAAGTCTTGTCACAGGCGGCTGTCATGGTGAACTGAATCTATTTCATTCATTTGATGTTAATGTAGAGCATAAAATGTCACGAGATAGATGTTACCGGTCGTAAGCGTAGCTGGAAAGGCGAATCCGCAGTGAGCCTGCAGTGACCGGGACTTAGGTTTCCGGGTGTGTTGTCGAGCCAACTTTCTAAAGACACAGACGTCTGTGCTACTCGACTTCGTAGGTCTGCAGATGGAAATGAAGGGATTTTGAACCGAACAGCTCATTTCAGTGCTAAACTAACAGCAGCTTGGCTGCATGCTGGGCCTACCTGGAGCTGCTTATGGGCCTCCATCCCTGTGTCCCAGCTCAGAGCTGGGCCAGGGCACTGAGGAGGCGGGGCCAGCGGCTGAGTCACCAGTGGGCTGTGGGGTTACTGCCCGTCCCATGTGCACTAGAGAGTGTGACTGCTGCATAAACAGCAGAGGTGCACAGTGCCTAGCAACAGGGAAAACGTGCCTTCTTAGGTCAGGAGCAGTTACCAAGTGGCCGGTGTGCTTACCTAGAGGACGTGGGTGGCTCAGTCTCCAGGGTGACTCTCGGGTACGGAGTTAGGAAGTGCTGTTGCTTCAGAAGGAAGATTTTCCCGTTGTGGGTGCAGTTGGATGACTTGACAGACTAGATTTATATGATTGATGTTTAATGAGCGAAACGGCAGCCGGGTGGTGCAGGTCCACCTTGTAGACTCTGGCCTCGTTTGTGTGCAATGACCAGGAAAAATTGGCTTCGAGGACTAAAGGTACGTGGCTGTCCCCTCCTTCCTCCTGAGGACACACCCTGTGTTTGAGTCCCAGGCCTCTGAGTGCTGGTCTTCACTCCTCGGTGCTAATTAAAGTGCCCGTGAAAAGGGTGAAGGTCGAGGTTGACAGACACTGGACACTTACCCTCGTTACGCTGAGAATCCCAGAGCTCGTCTTTCACAGGCGTGTGCAGGGGAATTCGCCCGGGTGTCCGTGTACCCTCGGACCGGCACGCTCCTGGAAGCCAGTTCTTTGTCCTCGTCTTCTTTGTGGTCTGTCGTTTTCTGGGGAGGATTGGTAGCTGTCGGGGTGGCTCTGCGAGGCCATGTTCAGGCCCACAGTGGTGTGAGGATTGTGCTCTTTCCCATTACAGGTCCCAGCTTTCATCCGATTTTAGTCAGTCAGGCTGAGCTTGCAATTAAAATGCTGAAACTAAGTTGAACCACAGCAGCCAACTGTGAAGAGGACTGGCTGGTTCTTACTCTAGTCTTAGATTTTTAAGGGCCATTCCCCTGACCGTTCAGTGTCCCCTCTGTTGTTAAATGCGGCTGCTTTTGGTTAGTTAATTAGAAGAGGGTTTTTGTATTTCCAAAGCATGTGATTGTGTTCATTGGAACCTTGGTCACAGAATCTGGAACCCAGAAGGGGAGGTTTGGGGAAAGACATGGAATTCTTGGCATTCTGTGGCCGAGATGGCCCCCTTTGCCATGCTGTCATGTGGAGTGGTGGGCTGTGAGGACGTGTGGGGGTGACCCCCTCAGTGGCCCTCAGTGCGCTGCTCAGTGAGCAGGCTCCTGCCTCCCGCTGCTCCACCTCTGAGCTCGCACTGCACACCGGGCCTCAGGTGCTTATTAACCTTTTCCACCTCTACAGGTTGGCTGTGTCATGTGCTCTAGGTTTTAGAATTTGTTGATTTCATCGGGGGGAGGGGCGGGGAAGGGAGGTTTTATCATTGGAACCAATGCTAACCCCACTAGTTTGCAGCTCTGAAGCTGTTTCTTGCCCAATTATGTTCCAGAGCCCATTGGATTTTGGGATTTTGGTTGTAATCAATACCCTTTTACTCTTTTCAAGATACCGGAAACTGGCACTGAAGTGGCATCCAGATAAAAATCCTGAGAATAAAGAAGAAGCAGAGAGAAAATTCAAACAAGTCGCTGAGGCGTATGAGGTGCTGTCAGATGGTGAGTAGTGCTTGCCTGGGCGCGGGGTGGGCGGAGCTGCTGAGGTCAGCGCAGAGCACAGTCTGACTTCTCTTGTGAAGATCTGACTCCTGTGTTCCTGGTGGACGCTTGGTACAATTAGCCGTGAGTGCTGCAAGCTCCCTGGTTTCTAGTGACTTCTCCCAGGGTGGCTGTTTCAGAGAGTGCTGGCCCCCTGGTCTGGGGGCTGACAGCACAGAGGAGGTCCTGGGAACCTCTGGGTCGCTCGCTGTGCCGGGGTGGGGGGCGCCCGTGTTAGGGCTGTAATGACCCCCCCCAGGTCCATTGCCCTTGAAATGTGCTAGCTAATACAGTGCTTTTCATTGCTCCAGAGGACCCTGCCTAGTGTGAGGAGGTGAGGAGTTGCGCGTACAGCTGCCATTGAGACTTGTAGGTGTGTTTCCTGAGCCCAGGTCTAGAGCGCAGGTGCTGGACGCGAGTGAAGGCCAGATGCATTGGCTTCCTTTCCTGAATTAGCAGAAGCTGGCGGTTAGCAGTGCACTCTGCAGGTCTTGGGGAAGAGGAGACTTATGCTTGGGTTCTGGGGTGAGGAGGACAGTGTGGAACTTCATCCGAAAACAGTGCCTGCCGGCAGCTGCCTGCCAGGAGGCAGTGCGGGGCGACCTGGCAGGAGTCAGGGCAGAGGTGTTTGAAAGGGCAGGGCTAAACAGAAATTCATAGACACAGACAATAGTTTAGTGGTTACCAGAGGGTAAGGTGGGTAGGGGGTGGGGGGTGGGAGATGAGGGTAAGGGGGATCAAATATATGGTGATAGAAGGAGAACTGACTCTGGGTGGTGAACACACAATGGGATTTATAGATGATGCAATACAGAAGTGTACACCTGAAATCTATGTAACTTTACTAACAATTGTCACCCCAATAAATTTTAAAAAAAGAAAAGAAAAAGAAAGGGCAGGGCTGCTTCACCTACCTCGGAGTGGATGCCTGCTGCCAGTCACGGTGTCTCCGTAGGGTCGGGGTCACTGTTGAAAGACATTTTTGATTTTGGAACGAACTCCATTTAACCGTCACCCCATGCCAACAGTTAACACGTGACCACCCTGGTTTTATCTAGTAACCAACCCCCACACCCGTATTTTAAAGGTGGGCCCGAACATCTTATTTCTCAAGTAGCTTCTGTTATTTATGGAAGCACATACACACCGACACCTGCAGTCTTACTGAAATGCAGCACCTAGGCTCTTAAACCGCCGGTCGGCTTTGAGCTGGACCGCTGCTGAACACCATGGGACCGGTATCTTGTTGTTTGTGTGCCCACCTAGTACTCCCCGTTTGGTGGGTCACATCGACCAGGACATTAGAAAAACAGTACTAAACCCAGATTTGAGATGTGGCAGAAAGAACCTTGAAGCTCCCTTAGACGTTGTCCCCACCTTTGCTTGTGAGGGAGCTCCTGTTTCTCCTGGTCTCTCGTGCAGCCTTCAGCCCCAGCTGGGCTGTTGGGAGCTCCCTTCTCCGGTACAATTACTGTTCTTACCCAGATCTGGTGAGCAGAAACTGGTTGGGAGGCATTTGCTTTCATGCCTTTTCCCCGATAACCCCTGTCCTTTGCACAGTTTTGTAGAACATGAGATTCTGGGGGAACACATGATCTTTTATCAAAAGAACCTACCAGTCTAAACAGGGCTGCATTGTAGTTCTTTTTATTCTAGGCCGTAAGCGGTGAAAGGACAGGAAAGCTTGTCGTGATGACTAGGTGGGGCTGTCTCCCAGCAGGGCCTGAGCCTATAGGCGTGGGCCTGGCCCTTTCTGCCCTCACCGGGGCCCTGTCCTGGTGTCTTCGGGCCACAGACCTCTTGCCCAGTTGGACTTTGTAGGAAGAAGATGCACTTTGTGATGCGATTTTAATGTAGCAGGCATGGGCTCTGGGCAGGAGGATGAAATAAATATTTCAATGTTTATAATCACATTTTAAACTTCATAATACATAAACATTTTTATGAGTTGTTTTTAAGGAAAGAGATTTAGGCGTCCCCTCTCTGCCTTTTCATTTAAAGTGGTAAGCCTAACTCTTTAAATGAATTGTGAGAATTGAGAGCTGCATTGGTCTTTGATTTACAACTTTGGGAATACTTCATTGAATTTTGAGGGGAAAAGAATTTAGTCGTTATTGACTTTTCTTCTTAAATTTATAGCTAAAAAACGGGACATCTATGACAAATACGGCAAAGAAGGATTAAACGGTGGAGGTGGAGGTATGTCAATGGAGTTTTCTTTGTCTGTGCCCAGTGCCTCCGGCAATGAGGCTCTGGCAATGAGGTCTTGATGGGGGCTGAATTCGTTAGCTCTTGGACAGTCGGGTTTTAGGCAATACAAATGCAGCCCTGCAAACAGGCTGAATTGGGGGAGAGGAAGGAGAGTGATAGCATTTGAAAAACCTACCAAAAATCTTTTGTTAGAGTAGACATTTTATGTTGATTTGTAGATAGGAAATAATTTACAGTCTTAACAATAATATATTGTGAGTTTGTACCCCTAGATCAGTACCTGGTATTATGTCAAAACATCCTTTAACAAACAGATTCTAGAAAAACTGAAATAACTACCTGGGGTGGTGAGGCCTGAACCTGTGTTTCTGATGAAAAGGTCCTGTAATGGGCCGCTGTCCCGCCAGCCCCTCAGTGGGTGTTTGGGAAGAATGCCCCAAACCAACCAAGACAAGTGTGAGCAGCTGTTCATAGGCTTCGTTTACATGAAGTGACACAACAAAAAAACAAAATGGGGGTGCTGCTAGTGCCGGTGACCCACTGTGCCGTGCTGAGACAGGAGTGACGAGGCAGGCGCTGTGGCGGTGCCCTGGACGCTGCAGTCCCCGCGTGCCGGTCAAGTCCAGGCGCACACTCGGGCCTCTGAGCCTCACTCGGGCTGGGGAAATACCTTCTTTTCTCAGGTCAGGGTGTCTCCTGTTCTAGAGGCATGATTGTTTGCCTGCTAAACACCAGAATTGCTAACTAAGGCTGTGCTCTGCTCGTGTAGGCGGAAGTCATTTTGACGGGCCTTTTGAGTTCGGCTTCACATTCCGGAACCCCGATGACGTCTTCAGGGAATTTTTCGGTGGAAGGGACCCGTTTTCATTCGACTTCTTTGGTAAGTTCCTCGTCTGGGCTGTCATTTACTCCAGTGTCTCCATGACTCAGCAGGCAAAGTGGTGGTGATGCCGTTTTGGTATTTGGGGTTAGTTGTCAGAGCTCATCGAGTCTATGGATTGCAAGTGCTTCCCTGTTCGGAGGGTTGCGGTGTCGTTTCACTTTGAAACTATAGTTGAGCAAAGAGCAGGATCTTACAAAGTTTGAAAGATATGTTTGCTACACAGTGCATAAAACACAGAAATGAAAGAGACGAGTCATAATGTGAACAGTGTCTGTTACTAGTAAGTTGGTGTCTCAGGAGACAAGGTTGTGTTAAGGTATAAAGCTGTTCCTAAAGACACTTGTGAAATGGTGCAGGATGCAGCCTTTTCTTCTCTAAAGTCTGTATTAGGGTTCTCCAGACAGAACCGGCGGGGTCTGTATCTGTTTCTCTCTCTGATTCTGAAGAAATTTAGTCTAAGGAGTTGGCTCACTGGATTATGGAGACTGCCTGACACAGTCACAGTCTGCAGCGCTCATACCCAGTTCCAGTCCGAAAGCCAGCGGGCTTCAAGAGCCCGCGTCCAGTTACACAGCTGGGAGGCAGGAGAATTCACTTTCACTTGGCGGAGGGCTGGCCGGCCCGCCTTCCTGCTGATTGGATGAGGCCCGTGCACACGGGGAGGCCAGTCTGCTCTGTTCATTCTCTTGATCTAAGTGTTAACAGCATCCGAAAACACCATCAGACACACCCAGAGTCATGTTGGACCAAATGTCTGGGTACCCTGTTGCCCCTTCAGCTTGTCACATAAAATTACCCATCCCAAGTGAGCCTCTTGTCAACTGGGAGTCCCTACTCATCATCTCCTTAAAGTGTACATAACCTCCAACGAAAGACAGCAGCAAGGTCATCATCCTGCCTGACAGCTGTCACTAACCCTTCCCCAGATAGGTGAGGGCCTAGACTCCAGTCTTCTCCTTGATCCCCCACAGGTGAGACGCTGTGATACAGAGCTCTTACCAGACCTTACTTGATAAGCGGGGAGAAAGACAGACAGAGATGTTTGCGTAATACTTGCAGATCTGTGCACAGACCACCTTCACCACAGACTCAGGAGAAGATACTCACGGGGATCAGAGTCCTTGGTCTGTGACAGCTCCGCGGTCATAGCTGGGTGTGGGACCTGCCACCTCCTCTCCTTTGGCCCGTAGCTGGTGGGGGAGGGAAAGGGCTTGGTGGCACATTTGATTATGTTCACATGTTGTAACTAAAATTTATTTCTGAAATATATGTGTAATGTTTATCCTTCAAACTCAAAAATAATACAAAGTGCACTCGCAGTACAAGAATTTGGAAGACAGAAGCGAGGTGAAAGGAGGGGGAAAGCCTGTTTCGCCGCCAGTTAAAAGCCCGCTGTCACAGTTTTCAGGCAGCACCGTTGTGACGTGTCCTCGTGCTTTGTGTTCTGCCTTCTTCTGAAGCTTGAATTCTGTGACCCTGTAAAAACACGCATCTAACATCTTCTCCTTGTATTTACCTCCTCCTGTATTGGAAAATGAGGTTATTTTCAATTTTCATACTCTCTTGGTGTAGTGAGTTATTTCCATGTTTGAGATGAGTTGGTTTTCCTGAAGTAGAATTGCTGGGTTTGAAGGGTTTTTAAAAATTGCATTTAGTTGAAATACAATTTCTGAAAATTGTATTTTCAGATACAATTTTAGAAGCTCATGATAATGTGGTCCCAAGTTGAAAATTGTAGAAGCTCATGGTATGTATTCCCAAGTTGCTTTTAAAAAGGGCAAAAACCAGTAATAGCCAGTGATAGGAGGCTCTTACTAAGGATTTTTCTAGTCTCAACAGTGTCAACTTTTTAACACAAAAGCATGATCAAAAAAAAATCTGTTAGTGTCACTATGGCTATTTTAAGTAGGACCTTTTCATTTTCACAGTTAACTTTTATGACCTTTAATAGTTGAAATTATACATTAAAATTCAGTGAATTTCTGAATTGTAGAAAGTCATGTTTAGGTCTCATAATATCAACAGAAAAATGAGCAAGATAGATTTTTAAAAAATGGTACAAGAAAACATAATTTGAAAAGCCACTGGCCTTACTCTCATAACATACTTACTTCTAAACCAACTTTTAAAGTAGGTTCTAAAGAAGGTGTTTTTATAATGATGAAAGTGTTAATTTAGCTTAGCGTGTGAACATTTTAGAACTACTTGCCTAATTGTGGTGTCACACGGACACGTTTCAGTTGCACTCAAAAGACTTGCAAATAACATGGGAGGATTTAGTTGCTGTGGGAACCTAAAGACATTACAGCCAGTCTCTGGCAGTGATACAAGGGAGTCACGCGTGGGGAGGGAAGTCTGAAACTGGTCCTCGGAGGCCCTTGTGGTTGGGTTGCTTAGGGGAGAGGGAGAGCGTTGTTACACAGTGGGTTTCACTGCAGTGATCCATTTCTGACCTGCGGTGCTCAGTGGTGGGCGGTGTGCACCTTACTGACACCTGACTGGCACGCGGGTGTGGAGGCCGTGGGAACAAGGTAAGAGGGGACTCACTAGGTGCGTGCATGTCATTTGAATAGGTTGAAGTCTGGAGAGACCCGGAAATTTGTTATTAGCTTTAGATAAAGTTTACGAATAAGTCCTTCTGTTCATATTTCTCAATATGATATTGGGACTTGGAAGCCCTGGTTTACAAAGTAGCTTATAAATGGATTTCTTAAACAATTTTAAAGGGTGGCATTTACTGTGGAGTGTGGGAACTAAGTTGTGAACTCTGAAATTTGGGGGCGAACTGCCTTCTTGCGGACAATAGCTCCCCTCATCCATTACCTTTTTGACTGACACCCCCTGCTGCCCACCTACCAGGGGGCTGCCTCATGATTGCACATTCCTTCCTCCAGCGCTTTGTCCTTTCTAGAACTTGCACAAGCCATCAGGGAGCTCCTGGGTAGTTAAGTGGACCCTTCCTTTTCCAGGCCTGCACTGAGCAGTAGATGAAGCTGACTGACTGGTTTTTATTAGGAATAGCTCTCCTCTGTGTTCCCGCCTCCGTTCTCAGTGGCCCTGGCCTGGCTGGCAGCCACTCATCACCCCTGGAGGCCAGGGGCCAGGCACACTTACCTTTGCCATCGTTTGTGACGTTGCGGAGTTAAGCGAGGTGCTGTGGGTCACGGCGCACTGCGTACAAATCCGGGTTGCATCCGAATCTCAGGTTCTACTTGGTTTCAGTGCTCACCACGTGCTCCCTTGCATTCACTCTGTCGTCGTCTTTTCCTGCTCTGGTGGCTTCTTAATTCCCTGCTTCCTCACTCCTGGCCTGTCTTAAAAGCACGCCAGACTGATTCTGCAGTCTGTGGCTGCTTTTCTCCTTCTCCGGCATTCATTTCTGTCTTACCATCCGTCAGGATTCCTCCTGTGTTTCTCACAGAATTCCCATTTCCCCGCAAAAATACAGCACCAATTAATTTCATAAAATTTCTAAAAAGTTTGTGTAATTCATATTTTCAGTAAATGCTCATTGATAACCAAAAAAAAAAAAAAAAAAAAAGCCCTGAACTGTCGGGGCTAATCTTGCTTTTATTTTCAGGAGCATTTTGGTATCTCCAGTAGCAGTACTGACTCCTACCTACTTGTGTTAGTAATTTTTATGAAACTAGAGCACAGTGTTACTCCTGAAGCTAACATTTATTCACATTGGACGTCCACTGAACCTTCAAAAAGTTCTTTGAGATGTCAAATGTACAGAAAAGTTAAAAGGAATTCTCAAACATCCGTGGCCCAGAATCCCCAGCTATTAATTCTGCCTCCCTTGCTGTCACATGCTGTTACAATAAGTGTTAGAATCCATTTTGTTCATTTCTGAGTTAACGTTGGAGTAGGAAGCCTAGGCTGATGGAGCGCAGCTGCCCAAGGACCTAAGTGAGAACCAGCCCGGCTCAGCCTTTCCAGGGCTGGCGCTGGGGCAGCTGCCTGAACTCGCAGCAAAAGGCTGGTTGAACAGCGCCCTGTCCTGATTGGAAACGTGCACGAATGATCTGCCAACAGTCTGGGGTTTAGTCCCTCATGAGTCCTGTCTTTAGTTGAATTAAACGAGTGAGTGAGACTCCTGGGTAGATGGACTTTCCAGCGTATTTGTAGATATGTTACATCAGTATAACTTCGTGGTAAGTTTTTGTTCTTAATGGGCACTGACCCGTTTTCCCTTATTGCAGTTCTCCCATGAAAAAATAAAGGTGAATACAGATTTTACATGGGCGGCTGGTTAGTTCAGTTGGTTAGAGCATGATGCTTGTAATACTCGGGTTTGCTGGATCGATCCCCACATGGGCCACTGTGAGCTGCGCCCTCCACAATTAGATGGAAACAACTACTTGACTTGGAGCTGATGGGTCCTGGAAAAACACACTTAAGAAAACAAGTAAAAACCCACAAAAAAACATTTTACAAAATGCATCTGTTTGTTTTCAGACGACCCATTCGAGGACTTCTTTGGCAACCGGAGGGGCCCCCGTGGGAGCAGGAGCCGAGGCGCAGGGTCGTTCTTCTCCGCCTTCACTGGATTCCCGTCATTTGGAGGAGGGTTTCCTTCTTTTGATACAGGTATCAAGTCCTTTGATTTAATCTCGGGGATCAGAACAGGTCAGTGCTGCGGACGGACTCTCCGTGCAGTTGGGCAGCCTGCGTGTGTCCTGGTGCAGCAGCTGTGAGGGGGGCCAGTGTTCGTTCTGTGTAAAAATCTGTGCTTACCTGCAGTGTTTCAAACCTTCTCAAGGACGTTACACTTTAAAAGCCATTTACTCTTACTATTAAACAGTGAAGTTCCTAGTTAAAAGGAATGTGTTTTTCGGTAAGTAACTGCAAAGTATGCGTAAATAACTGCAAAGTATGCCACTTAGACAATCTTAGTAAATCCTGTTTTATCTAACCTCCTTGGCAGGTAAAACACACATTGAGGCTGTGTCCTAAGAGAGTCCGAGTTGATGGCCTCAGAAGGTGGGGCTGTAACACAGCCGTGTTCTGTGATCTTGGCCAGGCTGTGCCCAGGGGGGAAGTGGGATCAGTGGTGAACGCCCAGCACACGAGCAGTGGGCCGTGGTCTGTGCAAAGACACCAACTCCTGGGGCGTGCACATGGCACGACAGAATTGTGTGTTTACCCAAAGAATTAGAATCTCACGTTTGCAGCTTGTTTTTTCTGATGCCATTTTTATTTTAAATGCTGCATGGTGAGAATTGGCAGTGGTTTGTTCTACAGGCTGCCCTGTGGCATACAGCTCAGTGTTCTTCCCTTCAAATGTGCTCGTAACATCTAGAAAAATCCTTTTGATTGGATTTCAATAAAAACCACAATTTTAGATGTACTTTTCTCCCACAAAGTCTCTCCTTAGATACCACGTCTTACACTAAAAGTAATATGCTAGAGTTTAAGGGAGAGTAAAAGACAGCTGGTTAAAAATAGCAACAAAATAGTACTTCATTTAAGAAGTGTGTGGCTGGCGTGAGGTGTGTGTGTGGGACGCAGACCTCCCTCACCCTGAGGAGCCTGTAAAGTGTCACATGGCTCCGGGCTCACGCTGGACCTGTGCTGTCTGTGTGGTGGCCGCAGCTCCCTGTCGCCGCTGAGCACTGGCGATAGGGCCAGTCCACAGGGAGACGTGTTACAGCTGTGACATACACGCTGGATTTCAGGGACTGATTCTGCAGGGCAGCGTAGCCGCTGGGAAAGGTTCTCCTGTTGTATGTGGCACGATCATGGGTATTCTGGACTAAAGTGTATTGTTCAGATCAGTTTTGCCGGTTCCTTTTTTCTTTAGTGCGGCCATGAGAAAGTTTAAAATGATATTTGCTCCCATTCTATTTGTTTTGGACATCACTGGCTCTAGACAGTATTAGGCCTCGATGGCGGACTTGTGCTTAGGGAGCGTGGGGTATTCGTGCACAAGGAAAGCAGCGCTTGTCAGAGTTTATGTTCGTGTGACTCGTAGGAATCAGGTTTGGAATGTCCGTGGTGTGACTGCCATGGAGTTGAGAGCGGTGTCCGTGAGCTGAGAGCCCTCTGTTGTCAGATCGTTACTGCAGATTTTTATCCCCTGTGGTCACATTGCGAGGACAGTCAGCAGGTCGGGCTTGCCGTCCTGGGGTTGGTTGAAGTCACTGTTCCTGTGAGATCCAGAAGCACGGTGCCAGCCCAGTGTCTCCGTGGTGCATGGTGCCAGGTGGATCACCTATAAATAGGCTGACATGCCAGTGAGATCCAGCGAGCTCAGTGTGAACGGAGACAGAAGAGACTGAAGTGCTCCCTGGGCTCAGGGCCTGGCTTCTGCCTCGCGCCACCGCGGCTCTGCCAGCGCTTCCTTGGCGGCGCCGCCAGGCTGGGGCCCGTTTCTGTTCTCAGGGGCCACACGCTGACAGGAGCTGTCTGCCTCAGTTGTGCAGGAAGTACTGGACCTGCGCGTCTCTAACCTCCGTGTCCCCTTCTCCCGCAGGCTTCAGTTCCTTTGGGTCACTGGGGCACGGGGGCCTCACTTCATTCTCGTCCACGGCGTTCGGTGGGAGTGGGATGGGCAACTTCAAATCCATATCAACGTCCACGAAGATGATTAACGGCAGAAAAATCACCACAAAGAGGTAACAGTGGGCTCTGTATTTCATGGTGCAGTGAGCCGGTCACTGTCACTGGCGCCCCCATCCCCGGTGTGCAGTGGACGTGCTGTGTACACCTGACCATACGCGCCTGCCCCTCAGCCTCCGAATTAGGACTTAGCTTTTTAAATCTTCGCTTAATGTTAACTATTAGAAGTAATTCTATTTAGAGCCTTTTTTGATACACAGCAGTACAATAATGAGTAATACGTTTTGCTGGCGCTGTTAGAACGGTAAAGGGAAAACCGGCCCCAGTAAAACCCGGAGCATTTTGATGACTAGTGTACATGTGTTCCGTGTTCATCTCTAGTGTACTTGGGGCGCAACCTACTGTCAGAATAAATCCATTGGAAGAAAGGTTTATTGTCAGCAGGTTGGCTTCGGCTCTGCTTTTTAGCCTCAAAATCTGTGATTCATGTGTATCTATGGCAGTTACGTCCTTTGAAATATGCATATACATTTATACATACGTTTACTTCAAAAACAAGTTCTAAAATGCGTTTTGTTCTCCAGAATTGTCGAGAATGGTCAAGAAAGAGTGGAAGTTGAAGAAGACGGCCAGTTAAAGTCCTTAACGATAAATGGTAAGGAGCAGCTGCTTCACTTGGATAACAAGTAACTCAACGCACGCGCGTAACAGAGGTGTTAGCTGTAACGCCCTGTGAGGACTAACAGGAACAGTTTGTGAAGATTTCAGACGAACTCGACTTTCAGTATAACATACCTGATCTAAAGTATTTATACCCAGCTCGGAGCCCTGTTGTCATAGACGTTTGATTTATTGTTGGGACCACATGATAGGACCATTTTTTGTCTTTAAAATTGTTGTAAATCTCTGTATGCACTTTGCTTTGTTCTTAATCGTAACCCAAGGTGGTTGTGACTTCCGTACACTAACACCAGCACGGACCTGCTTTCCATTGTGTCTAAGACGTGAGCCAAGTGGTGTCAGCCTGCTGTGAAGTTAGCATTGCCAGACGACTCTTCACCAAAATAATTTCAGTTGTTTTCAGTATTTAGTAATGAAAGATATTAATGCATTAATGGTAATACATTTCTGATTTAATATAAATTGAGGATGTTTTCTAGTTGTGCATGAATGCTGGCAACGTAGTAAGTTTTGACAATTGTTTAAATATGTAATGTTAAGCTTAGGTTTAAAAAGTAAAGTTGGTAAACTGGGTCTTTGTCATTTGCTTAAAAAAAAAAAAAAGAAAAAGAAAATAAATGCGAATGTGTTTGGTGCATTCTTCCCTGAGTGGGACCTGTAGCCTTCTTGTGTCCGTGTGATTCTGTGCCTGGGCCTCCCTGTCACTTCCTCACTGTATGTGCGTCTGAACTTGGTCATGTGTGTGTTTTCCTCCAGTGTTTGGAGACTGTGTGAAGACGGTCCTGTTTATGTGCAATGATGATTAGAGGCTCATGGGAGATTATAACATGGAAACCTACTTTTCTCCAGGGAGGGCAGAAACAACTAGAAAAACAAGAGTTTTTTGCTCTTCACAGTACGTTCTCGTTTTCCAACTTCTGTGTCATCCCAGCTCATTTAAGGACTGCATAGTAACGTCACGGAGCGATCCAGATGTGGGCAAAAATAAAGGTGTTTCTTTTGTTTTTCAATCTGTAAAATCTGTCACCGTCACCTTGGAAAACTAGAATTTCCAGCCAGAGGAATATTAATCAGGACGTTGACTGTATTTAAACTCCCCCACTCAGTTTTGTTTTGGAAATAAAGAGATGAGAGCTGTTGGAAGAAGGGGAGTCAGCAGGACAGCCCCCTGACAGTTAGTGTGGGCCTCATTGGAAAGCATGTGGAAAAGCATGGCACCCCCGTCTTTAAAGAATATAAACCTTGTACTGCTGAAAACAAGTAACAGGTATTTTTTAAAAATCTCACAGGAGCTATAAAAGACTCACAAAATTTAAGTATTCAAAGACAGTTGAAGTAAGGAAAACAAGAGATGCCTAACCGTGCTGTCTTAGCCCTCAGTGCCTTTGGATAGGGGGTGTCTGTCACACGCTGGAAAACGTGTGCAATCTTGTTTCGCAGATGACCATTTTAGTACCAGAAAGTTGCCTTTTCCTTTATGCTGTAGGACCAGTGGTTTGTTACATGAGAAATTCAAGTAAATACCTGGAACTTCTTAGTTTTGCATTTTCATTGGTGGGTGGGGTGAACTGTTTGGGAGCGAGGCCTGCGGTCCCCCAGGGGTAGCAGGTAGATGAGAAGTCTGGTCCATCCCGTAATCGTTCGTTCCCCAGAAGCCTTTCACTGTAATGATAACCGTGGCTTTACATTGGTGGACGTACTTGGGTGGTCAAGACTGTGTTCAGTGCAACTCCAGCTGTGAACAGTTCACTCAAATAGGTGTTGCAGGTAAAAGATGTTGGACACCTAAGGAATCTTTGGTGGAATTTTCTGGAGGGGACCATCCCATTTGACAAAATGTCCTTTGTTCTGCATATGTGTTGATAGGAGTGTTAATTCTGTTAAGTTTTTAATAGAGAACTTATTTTTTGCTGTCAGAACTTGTTCCTTGGATTTTGAAAGCCAAGTTCGTTCCTGGAGCATCGTGTCTAGCGTGCCGTGAAAACAGCTCGAACAGTTAGGCTGCTGCTTCTGGAGTTGGTGGCATCACTCATCGAAGGAATGAGTTGAGAAAAGAGTATTTAATCTACATGACAGGTTCTGGTCATTTGTTCGTCCCTGTACTGTCTGTGCTTTGAAGACCTTTTTGTAGTCTTGAATGCCTTTGAAAACAGGAAACTTGAGCGCTCACCCCAATCGGTGGGCCTGCAGTCCTGTGGGGCTGGGCGCCACCCCTCTGCCCCCTGCCGTCTGTCATCACCTGTGTGCTCACGCTCCTTGTCTGCTGTCATTAAAGATGGGAGATGTTTTCATCCCCCAAGGCAGAGTCCTGAGTGCTGCGGCACCTCCCGCTGTGCTTTTTTGTGCTGTTTGGAAAGGTCCGAGGAGGGACGGATGATACAGCAGCTCCTCTTCCCAGCAGTCAGACGGGCAGACCTCCCAGTGACTAGCACTAACCTGCGGCCCTTGGAGTGTTGTCACAGAGAGAAATCGAGGCGGCAGACAGCCTCGCCTGTCCCCTGCTGCTTGCTCCCTGCTCCTGTGCAGCCTGTTTGTTGATTTTATGGAACGAGTTAGAGGGCCTTGACAGCTTTCGAGCTGGTGAGTTGCGTGCTTCGTGGAGAACTTGTGTCCTCCTGTCCAGCCTTCCGAAAACAGACCGACCTGGTGTGGAGTTGGACCCGGTAGGACTGCAGGGCCCGCTAGGGCAGGTCTATTCCTGCTGCTTCGGGCTCTGGCACGTGCAGCCTCCACAGTGCTGGCCGTGTACACCAGGCCCAGGTGGCGCTGTCCTCTGCCATGCCTGGGACGTGGGCTTGTTCCCTGGAGCACGTACTCTCTCCAGTCCCCACGTGTCTGCTTCCAGGGCTTGCCGGCGTATTGGTTTGTGACATGTGCTTGCACCACCAAACGGCAAATGTTTGTTGAGTCTCAGTCTCATCAGCACTGCAGGTGGCTACACTGGCCTTTTCGAGGCCATTCTCCCACCCCGTCTGCTGCTCTGCCCTCCCCGGCTGTGTCCTGATGCTGAAAGGAGGGAAAACCAGGAGCTGATGTAGCAGCTGATGCTGTGGGACGTGGCTGCTGCTGCTGCTTCCTGTAGAAAAGCCCAGCGGCGGTGCTGGGCCTCTGGCTCGATCTTTACCCAGAACTTGGGTTGTGTGAGGAGGGCCAGCCCGGGCCCTGGGCTGATGGTCAGCGTGCTTGTTCACTTGGGAAGCCTTCCACGCTTGTCTGTCTCCCAGGGTACACTCGGTCTGCACGTATAGCCTCTGGTCTTAGCACGTCGTCTAGTTACCGAGAGCTCTAATGTTTCTCAATTATGGCTGGTTTGTGTACGTTTCTCTCTGTCATCAGTTTGGTGAGCTCTCTTACAATTGCATGAGTCCCTCCTGCTGAGAGCCGTGGACTCCGGTCAGTGTGCTCAGGTTGTCTCCCGTACGCTTGTTCTAGTGAGAGGACATAGTCGGAGCCTGCTTTGCTTAGTCCCTCAGGAAGCGGTAGCTGGCAGGTCTCCAGGCCTCTGTCAGCCAGTGTCCAGCTTTCATCTTTCCCTCCTATTCCCTTGTCAGCTGCGCTTCTGCAGAATATTGCTTGCAGCCTTTTCACAAAGGTGAGTTTTTAAAATTACTTTCGAGTTTGATTTATACAACATTCTTCATTTTTGTTGATTTCTAAATCAGCTGTATTTTTTCTTTCCATGTTCATTCAAGACACTACCTATAAAAAAATCTGTTGTTTGGAAACGGAGGGTTCAGGAACAGTGAGTGGGCTTTTATCTCATCGCGTCTGTGAGCTTTTATTCTGCTGGGTCTTTTCTGCCTTGGTTAAGTCCACTGTCTATTTACTGTATTAAAAAGTTTAAAATATTAACCCATCTAGAATTTTTGATGCATACAGTAACTTATTCTCCTATATGGATATTTTGTCCTTTCCCCAGTGTGAAATTTGACTGAATAATTTGCCTGTTTTGGATTTTTTTTTTTTTGGAGGCAGCTTTTCAGCCTTCTCCCATAGTGAATTTGTTAAGGATTGATTTTTAAAGAAAGGGAAAGAAGACTTTGGCCCTTAACACATCAGCGAAGATCTGTTTTAATCTTCCCTTAGAGATGTGAACATACAGAAGGTGTGGGTTGGCTGTGCCCGAAATGTGATCTAACGTACGAAGCTTTATGAGCGGCATTTTTGGGGGTCGTGTTTGTGCCTGAAAGTAGCCACGTCCGTGGAGTGTGTAGACAGCAGTGTCAAGTACAAAGCTTGAACGTACATTCATAGTTTTCTTTGCCTTTAAAAATTAATGTCATCTAGTTTTGCTTTAAACTTGAAAGAGGATTTCCTGGGAATGTGAGGTGAGTAGTTGTCACTGCTGCAGCTGTGGTCAGGTGACGTGTGAAGGAGACCCTGTCCTGATGGTGTCAGTGTGGTGGTAGCGCACCAGTTCCTTGGCACAGGTCTGGCTTAGCCGAAAGGGTTTAAAATACGTATGCTTAACAGATGGCAGCATTTCAGAGAATGAAAAGAAACGAGAGACTCACTTGTGGAATTTTTATGTGGATTCAACTGTGTCTTTAGAAAAACAGATCTTACAGCTGTGTGACCCTATAAAAGTTAGCATGTCCATTCCATTGTATGCCCCTTTTCAGGATGTACTTCTGTCGTTATGATGGCGCCCCCTGTGTCCTGACGGAGTCGTGCTGCGCTCCGACCCGGTCCGTTACTGCTGCGCGGGGCTGGGCTGGGCGCAGAAGCAGGCAGCTCGCTGGCGGGGCCGTGGGGCCCTGTCCTTGTTTGGGGCACTCGGTCGGATTCATCCTGTTGCCGGGAACTGTACTCGAGCGTGGGGCTCCGGGATCTGTGGCCTCTGGAGATGCGTCCTCAGGCCCCGCAGCGTGGGCGTTACTACTGCGTGGGCTCGGGCGGGTGGCTGCTCCTGTGTCCTTCCTTCATCCTCACCCGCGTGCCCCCGGACCTGCTCCCCGCACCGCAGAGCCTGGGCACCGTCTGACTTGGTTTCCCCTTCACGCCCTTCACCACTATGCTCTTTCGCCTCCTCCAGTAGTTTTGAGAACTAGTCCTGACATCCCTTAGGTTGCTGCCATTGGAGACAGGTGTGGCAGCCCTGGCACCTGTCGTCCCCACATCGACACTGTGCAGTGTGTCCACCTGGTAGCTAGTCGCTCTGTCCTCCCTGGTTCGTGACACTTTAGAACTTGTGCCCACATCATCCATCTCCTGTCCACTCCATCTGAGCCACGGCGTGGTCTGCCATGCTTTCCCCACGTCCTGTCTGCGTCTCCTCCCTGTGCTGGCAGCCGCACGCTTGCTTTTCCGCACCGCTGGGACCCTGGCTGTGGGTCCTGCAGCCGGTGTGTGTGCAGAGCCGGAGGTCCATGACCGACCTCAGCGTGTACCGTGGTGTTGGCACGTGTCCACTGGGCTCCATGAGGGCAAATGCGTCGCACGTGGGGTGCGGGGTCTGGCATGTCTGGCCCTTAGTCTGAACGCATCTTCTACTGGGCCAGCGATGCATTTTTGGGCGTTTGGGTAATCTCAGGTTGTGCTGGTGGCATTCATGGTTTGAGTAAGTATGGGGTTAACCCCCCCAAAAGAAAAACATCCACAACCAAGGCCTCTTGGATTATACATATTTGGGAAAAGTGACTTTCTGTCTGCGGAAGTTTGCTTTCATTTGCATGTTATCAGCCAGACCCCGGGGCTGCATTTGGATTCCATTTGAGGAAAGAGCTGAGTTGTTTGATGAGGGCCACACACCAGCTGCCGGAAGGGACATTCCTGTCATAGCTTCTAGCTGATCTCAGTGTGCTCTGGCTCCCAACGGGCACATCGTGTGTTTGTTTTTAAATTTGATTTAACTTGGTGCTACATGGCAGGGTGTTTTCTGGTATATTTAGTCCTCCAAATGCAGGACGTGTGACTTGGAACCAACGTAAACTTGAGCTAACTTAGGTTTTATTAGTTCATGTACGCACAGGAAAATGCTAGCAGAAATGACACTAAAACAGTACATTCTGTGGGCTGTAGGACTAGACGTGACTGACTTTTCTCGTGTGTATTGTCCTATGTAGTGCAAATTGCTAAACTCAAAGGTGTTCAATTTTAATTGATGGTAAGTTTCTGTAGCCGTGGAATGGGTTAGTAATCTATGGAACGGTATGGGAGGTTTGGAAAGGCTGAGGAAAGAAGTCAGAAATGTGGCTGGCCTTCAGAAAGCACAGTGTTGGGCGTGAGACAGCAGTGGCCGTGACCACTGGTTTCAGTCCGTGGAGTTTCAGGTTCTATCTGGAGGTGCCGTGTACGAATATTTGTGAGACGCTGGCTGGTGTCTTTGTGAGGTCGTCGTCCGTGCATTGACGAGTTGGGGTGGGCTGTTGAGCATGGCGATCCTGGGGGGGTGGGGGGGGCTTGCACTCGCAGGCGTGGCCGCGGAGGGCCGCGGAAGAGCGGGCTTCAGAGAGCCCTGGGCAGCCTGCGGTGGGGTTCTCGCTCTTAGGGTGGTGAGCGAGTTGGCGCCTGTAACACAGTTTCCATAGTTCTTGTTCAGTTGTGGAAAACGGGCAGTGGTATTTTTGTCCTTCCCAGACAAACCTTTGCAAAGGAGCAAATTAGAGATGAGTTCTAAAGTTAAAAACACGGTTGGGTTGGGTTGTCAAGTTTTAAAATTTCTTACAGAGCCATTTGTAAGTGGTTTCTCCTCACGCTCCTTTCTACCTTTCCCTTCCGGCCTGCAGCAGCTGGAGCTGATGTGACCCCGTTCTCACTGCCGGTCTCTGCCCCAGGGGTGTTGAATTGTGCTTGTAGCTGTGAGAATTGTGGATTTCCGTGCATCACAACCAGCAGTTAAAGGCCCCCAAACCTCGTACTTCAGACTGAGATTGGGGGGTCAGGTGAGATGCCAGTCAGGGCATGAAAGAATCTTCTGGAAGTGGTGCATGAGGCAGGTCCACTGTTCGGGTGCTGTCCAGGGCCTGGCGCAGGGTCTGGCCAGGGGCTGTCCAGATGCTGGCTTCAGTGGCTGCATTCTGTTCCTGGGGAATTAGGCAAGGCTGATAACTGCTTCCTTGCTGTAAAATCGAGGTCCAGTTAACCTGATTTTGAGCATGTGGGACAGGGCCCTCTCAGAAGCTGTTTTGTGACCGTGAGGTGGGAGCATTTGAAGTTGCTTTCTCAGCGCCGTGAGTGCGGCTTACAACACGACTGGTTCTGACGTGTCATCCATCCTCCCTCCCTCAGGAAACTTCCCTTACCGGTTACTTGGTCCGTGTTCAGAGATCGCTGTCAGCTCTCCCATGGCTTTCGTGGGCCTTTTCTGCTGCCTCTTCATGCAGTTTGTGCAGAAATGAGCTGGACACCTTCTGAGGAAGTGGCCCAGCACCCCTGGGGATGCCCTCGGGCTCCTGGCGGTCACATCACCTTTACAAGAGTGGTGTCAGGTCACTGACATTAGCGTGTTGTCTTGTAATGGGACCTCCGTTCTCATTTAAAAAGCGAGGAAGGTGACTGCGGAGGCGTGAAGCCTCCCTCGGGCTCTGCGAGCGGCAGTCCGCGGGCACCTTCACTCCGCAGGACAAGCCCACGGCCCCTGGCAGTGGCATTGTGCTGTTGTGGGCGCTGCCGGCTGTCGAACATGTTTGCTGAGAGAGCATCCAGCTCCTCAGGCCACTCCGCGTCACTGGACCACTCAGCACCCAGCAGCGTAGCAGCTGGCGGACCGGGGTCTGCAGCCGGTGCTGGGGCTGACGGGTGGCGCCCGCTTGGGCACCGGAGGGAAAGCAGGACTGCAGCCATTCGGTGCCCGGTGCCTAATGTGGGTGTGGACGGACTCTGGTTTTTCAAAGTAAGTGGAGCCCGTGGCTGCTCACGTGAAGTAAGGCTCATTTTGGCCGAATGCCCCAACTCTGTAGGGCACAGCAGCTCATGTCATCTCGGGGGCAGGGCTTTGTGCCCAGGGGAACCCTCGTGTTTACTTCCAGCATCCAGACACTCGGTGTCCAAGTTAGGAACCGGAGAGTCAGAGCTTGGGTCCGTACCGGGCTTGTGGGGGCAGCTCGTCACCTGACACGGAGAGAATCTGGTGCAGACGGGGTGCCCTCCTGAACTTGGGGCCCCAGTTCCCTAGAGGGCGCTGTGACTGCAAAGGGACGGGCTGCCTCTGCCCCGTGGCCCTGTTCTGCTGGGGCCCCAGTGGCACCCGAGCTGAATGCTGTTTGCAGGTGAAGCACAGGCTGCGTTTTAACCTCTGCGGTGCTTTGCAGGATGCGGGGTTGACAGGTGCAGGAGCCCCAGAACACGCAAAGGCAGGTCAGCTGAGGGCCGCGTTCTCCGAGCTTCAGCCAGAGCGCCTGCACCTGCAGGGCTGGGTTGGTGACACTCAGGCAGGCGGGGTGGTTTGTAAATGTCTGGTGGCCCAGTGATGCCGAGCCTTCCCCCAGCGCGTGGGGCAGGCTCAGTCCTCCAACCGAAGCAGGAAGAAGCAGGAACCCTCAGTCCCACGTAGCAGACGCCTGGGGCGTGTTTGGGTCAGAGGACAAAGGTCAGATGGGCAGCAGGTGGGGCCACTGAGACACAAGGACACACCGAGCAGGGAGACGTGTGGGAGTTTCTTGTGCGTCTTGGCGTTGCGCCCAGACCGCTGTGCCAGCAGAGGCGTGGCTGTGGGGAGGCCTGCCCATGGTGCCAGGCTTTGTGCCAAGTGCTGGCCAGCAGACGGCAGCATTGTTGACTCCTGCCCCCGCCTCCATCCCCACGGCCATGAGTGGCCAGTGGGCAGGGAGCAGGCATTGCACGGACGTCCCCGCCGCTCTGGGACAGACCCGTGCTGTGCCGTGAAGCAGAGCCACTGGTTGTTGAAGAGGCCTGAGGGCCATCTGGGCACGCGTGGCTCTGAACTTGGACACGGTCAGTCAGGACCTTTGCAAACCTGCATGCCAGGCTGTGTCCTGCAGTTAGGAGGTGAGCACGCCGGGGGAGCCGGGGTAAGGAGACCAAGGGAGGAGGCAGGCAGTATGTGGCATGCCAGCAGGGCCGGCACCAGCGCGGGCTGCCCTCGGCAGGACTGGGCTCCCTCTGCCCGCCTGTCTCTCCAGGCACAGCGTCTGCTGACCCACCTGTTGCTTCTCGTTTCTCAGAAGCCACGGCAGGCGGTGGACAGCGTGGGTCGGGGCCACTCTCACTGTCCGCAGTGCAAGCTGCCCCCTGGGGCTGCGGGCTTTCCCAGCGCCGCCAAGAACCAGCCCTGCCAGGCGCACACTGCCCCATGGGGTTTGGCCGCGCCCGGTGGTCCTGCACTAAGTGAGGGAAGTTGGTTGTCACGCTTGTCCTTAGGAGGTCCCTTTGCTCAGGCTCAAGTGGTGTGTGTCACGGGAGGTAGCAGCCTCCTTTTCTGTCACCCTGTCACCGCCTCGTCGTCATGTGTCCCTGGTGGGTTCAGAGTGTGTGTGAATGGTGCACGTGGGCAATTCCTTCCGGAAGGTGCCCGGCCAGAGTTTCTGGGTGAGGAGAGGAATGATTTAACCTTTGCTTCTCACTCCCACGCTTGTTTCCCCAAATCGCGTTTCCTGGTACTGCAGACACCATGACCTGTCATGGGGAGCACGTGGGGTCGGCGAGCTGGCTGGCCTGCTCCATATCCGAGCATTCTGGGGCTCCTGCCGTAACCTGCTGGGGCTGCGGGAGCTGAGGGCGTGGGGTCCTCTGTCCTCAGGCTGGCCACGCAGGTAAGACACTGTGACAAGAGGGACAGCTGGGCACTCAGGGGTGTGTCTTACCCCTTGGAGACCAGACACGAGGGCCTCGCTGTGACCCCCGGACAGTCCCGACGCTGAATGTGCAGTCGGGCTGGAGGTAAGGCAGGCATCACGGAGGCGAGCCTGGGGCCGACTGACTGGGTGACGTTTACCCAGGAGGGGAGTCTTGTCCCGGGAGCACGCCTGCCGCTCCTGGGCAGCCAATCACTTCCTCCCTGTTCTGGAGGAAGTGACGGGTCAGTGATTTGATGGCCTGTGAACGCGGCTTGCTTCCCAGGGTCCAGGAGGGACCTTTGGGGAGGTAACAGGGAGTGTGTCCACTTCAGGTATTTGCGTATTTGGGGAACTTGTTCTCAGAACGTCAAGCTTAACATCTCGGTGACTGTTTTCTGAACAGGCAGCAAACACAAAAGGTACAGAGCGGTTCTGAAACCCAGTGTGTCTGCACCTCCCAGACCCAGGCGAGGCGGGGGTTTAGCAAAGGGAAGGCTGACGCTCGCAGCCCGTCCCAGACTTCGCGCTTCTCTTGTGGCCCTGGAAGTGGCAGAGCCTGAAGCGGAGGTGACTGTCACTAGCTGTGGGTGACATGGGGCTGTGGGGGGGGGGGGGCGCGTCCCTCTGGCCTGTGAATGAAAGGCCGCTGGGTCCAGGCTCAGCCGAGGAACACGGGACAGGTCTGTGCTGTCAGCCACTCAGAAACGTGCTGATGTGCAGTCAGCAGCTTAGTGTGTCCCACAGCTGGAACATACCCTCGCGGGACCCGCTGCCCGCCTCCTCTGGAGGTGTCTCCTGGTCTCTGCCCACCCCACCCCCTTTTCCACTCCAATGCGGCTTTTGAAACAAAGTGTCCGTATCACCGATTGCTTAGCACCTGCTCCAGCTGCACCTGCGACGACAGGCACGTGGTTTCACTTGCGGAAAGCTCAGTCCTGGGTGTCAGACTTCACAGGCACCTTGAGGGGACCTGCCTGCTGGCACTGGCCCCGTGCCACAAGCCCCCCACGCACGCCCTGCACAAAGCCTGTGCCCAGCTGGCCCGTTGGTTTGTCTTCACGCAGCAGCCACGGTGTGTTGGGAGGCGTGAGGTCGGCGGTGGCTCCCAGGCCCCTCAACCACAGGGGGGTCCTCGAGGGCTGGCCCGAGACCAGGATGACCGCTGTGTCTTGGGCTTGGTGTCTGCTCAGCTCAGTACTTAGATGTGATTCTGAGAAACCTGGTGTGGTCAGGGGTCCTCAGGAGGGTATAACACTGGGTTGGTGACATTGTGACCTCGACGTGACATCTGCCAGGCCACATGCAAAGGAGCACCAGGCACTCCCTTCTTGCTTCCAGATCTGCTCGGTAAAACGGCTCCCAAATAACCAACGTTGGTTCCCTTTTTGCGCGGAGGGTAGGGCTGTGACTGGGACGGAGGGCGGTGGCACAGCTGGGGGTCCGAGTTAGGGAGCCACACAGCATGGCTGAGCCCCTGCTGTGCCCCTGCTGTGCCCAGTGCTATGGGGGACTCAGGGTTTATAAAACGACTTAATTTGGAAAACCCCTAAAATTTTAGCAGCCCCAGAATGTGGACACCCCAAAATTGTCGTTTTTCAAGAACTAACTTCTGTACATGGTGTGGGGGGTGAGACCCCCCCCATGGTGCCCTTCTCAGACCCGTGCCCTCACGGTCCCCACAGCCTGCGCTCCTTTTAAGGACGGGCGCCGCAGGGACCCGTGGGCCAGCTGGTACCCGTCATGACTCCTATGAGGTGTCGTTCACTGACACAAAAAATCTGTTTCAGCCAGGCTCCCGAGGACGGTGCCACCAGGCGCTTCCCAGCACTGCCTGGCACAGCTGCTGACAAGTGGTATCCCCATAATTGTAAAAGCCCCTGAGATGCCAGTTCTTAAGGTCCTTCACTCCAGGGACCTGAAGGCTTCCTGTTGGTTGAGGGGAGGGGATGGCAGCGGAGCTAGAGTGGGACGACCGTGGCGCTGTGCCTGGGGGTGAGCGTGTGGGCATCCTGCCTCAGGTGACGCTTGACAGGAACCGCGGCCCTCACACTCACGTGTTGGGCTCAGAACCTTAAGCATCGGATGTAACGGTGTTTGATGGCGGTGCTCACATCCCCACCTTGCCCCCAGGAGCAGAGTTGTACGTGGCACAGGGAACGCTCCGGCTCTGCTTTCACTGTCGCCATCAGGTGGACAGTTACGGTTTTGTTACTGGGCTTGTGCACGTGCACGGTGGCGTCAGAAGTTTCCGAGGAGGAATCTGAAATCTGAATATTGCCATTTGTTCTATTCCTAGCACCCACCCAGTGTGCAGAACTTCTCTTTTTTTAAAGACCAATAGAAACATGATGGAGTGACGAGGGACTTCCCGTCCTGGGTGCATGGGTGATGGGCAGACAGCCAGCGCAGCTCACGCAGGAGGGGGCGGGGAAGGCCTCAGTTACGGGCAGCGGCTCCGTCTGCGCGCTGGGCTTGTTCAGTGGACGCACAGTGTCCTCTGCGGGTTCTACAGTCACAGCTGCCTGGCAGTGACCCTGAAGGCACGACCAGGAGCCTGTTCCTTCCAGAGCTGCCCCACTGGGTTGGTTCTGATGGCAGCTTTGTCACAGGGAGACCAGCCACCGACAGGTTTCCACGGGACACGTTGTGCTCTCAGGAATCACAGATGTGCCTTAGGGGGTGGGGTGAGTTGCCGCTTTCACTGCATTTTCACGTGGCTGTGTTTCCCCTTTCCTCTCGGAAGGGTCAGCTCGGGCCCCAGCAGTGCACTTGGCTCCCTTCTTCGGCTCCAGGACTGCAGTAGCAGCAGATGGCGATGGCCCAGGAGAAGGGGGCTGGGCGGATGCCCGCGTGCCTCTCTGCAGTGCCAAGCTCACATTGTCTCCGTCCTGTGCTTTGCAGGTGTGGCCGATGAGAACGCCTTCCTGGAAGAGTGCAGGCAGAGAGGCCAACACGCGCTGCCCTCACAGGCCGCCAGCACCAGCACCAGCGCCCGCCCGCTCAGGTCCCACAAGCCCGCTTCTCTACCCAGACACGCGTCCCCTCCCTATGTCTGTGAGGACGAGGACGAGCAAGGCAGACACCGGGCCGCCGGCAGCTGGGACCCCTCCGTGTTCTCAGCAGGTGTGCAGAGGGAAACCGAGGTGGGGCGCCCCCACGGGGATGCCTCCCTCACCTCCCAAGGCCAGAGAGGACAGAAAATGCCCCTGTGCTGTTGTGTCCTGACCTGATGGGTGGGGGTGGGGTGGGTGAGGGGCTCAGCGCAGCGGGGCCAGGCGCCTCCGCTCACCCCACAAACTCCCCACAATTAAAACGGGGTGCCAGCCTTCGTGACAGTATGAAGTGTGTTGTCTTGGGCACAGGCTGACAGGTGCTGCTTTTACCTTCAATGCTCCTGTTTGTACCTTCCAACGTAGTGCTTGAGGTTGGGGGCCTTGGGCTGCACACATGCCCGGGCCACCCGTTACGCTGTTGGGCACGGCGGTCTCCCCGCCAGCAGCTTTGTGTTTTCTTCACCATATGTGCCTTCGTTTGTGTTTGGTTCAAAACAAAACGCAGCAGCCACTCACGGGTCCTGTCGTGTTTGATGGGTGCCCAGCACCCTGCCGCCCGGCTCTGCCCTCAGCCAGCTCCTGGTAATTTCCTACAGAGGCCAGGAGGGTCTTTGAAGTGAGTTCCCACAGAAAGTTCTGGATAATCTCTCAGCGTGACTGTGCATGTAGGTTTGACCCTGACTGAGTCCTAAAGCCCAGAGTAAACTGTGTCTGGATCATCCATCAGCTTGAATCCTTTGTGACCATCTTGGTTCTCACCACTGGGAGCCCCCAAGCAGGTTATGTGCTGGAGGGAACATGAACCCTTGGTCCTCTGTGTAGGGGTGGCGTCGTGAGCTTAATTCTGTGGACCTGGGGCAAAACAGTATTGTCGAAACAGTGCGTTCCTCTCCCAGAACTTTCTGTTGGAAATCAGTCCCTTAAGGTCCCTTGTGGTCCTTCTCCGCTCAAGCAGAGGTGTCTGTTAGGACAGAAGGAAATGTGCCATCCACCTGAAGGTGGGGGTCCTGGGGCTTCGGGCCTTGGCACAGCCCCACCCCCGGGACTGCAGCCCCGCCAGCAAAGCAGGTGGGCCGTTTGGAGACACCAGCCTTTTCCTGTGTAATTGAATGAAGGTCCCTTGTGGTCCTTCATTTGCAGTTGGAAGAGCTCGTCCTGTCTCAAATGGGCATGTGGACGTTCACCCAGGATTAATTGTCACCTGGAACTGAGTGGTCCTAGGGTAGGCGGGGTGGGGGACGCTGACATTCAGGGGTCTTGGCAAGGGGCAGGGTTATAGGTCCAGTTTCTCTGAACAAGTACAGTCCAATGTGATTTAACGGGCTACATCCGTTTGATTGGAAGGACAGCATAAACCTGGTGGGGATGTCCCAGATCCCAAGAGCAAGTGCCAGCCCAGGCCTGCCTGGCCGCGTCTCGTTTAAACATAGCCAGCCTCCCGAGCAGGGTGTGGACCCATCGCCAGCAGACTGGCCCAAAGGCCCAGCCCGGAGTGCAATGCGAGGCCCTACTCCTAGTGGACTGCTCCTGTCGCTCTGGCGTCCCGAAGAGCACACATGTTGAGAGGGAGATGCTTTGCCACTGCTGGAGAATCTTGTTAAAATAGGAATTAGTGGAGGAAAAAAATGAAGTAATTCTCTGAAATCCTGTGTTTTGGTCAGCTCTTAACTTTGGTCACTACCAGCTATTGTTTCAAGGGGGGGAACCAGTTGCCTTATGAAGCCCAGCATGAATCCTTGCACTGGTGAGGCAGGTGACAAGCTTCCATTTTCCGGGTCCTTCTCCATGGCTGTAGGGGTTGGGGGTTGTCCCTGTACACCTGGAGCTCAGCACCATCCAGGGAGGGCTTCTGGACCCCACCCGGAACACCACCGGGAACGCCACTGGGGTCAGCCTCCTTTTCTGTCATTGCCTTTTTTTTTAAATCAAGTTATGAGACCATAGAGTGTCAGAGTGAAATCCCAAAGAACTGAAGACACGGTGTTCATACAAATACATAGTGAGCTCGTGCGAAAGACTGGGTGTTACCTTCTTAGAGCTGGCGAAGCTACCTTGAAGGAAGATTCAGGAAACTCAGTGGAGGAACAACTGGGGTGAAATTGCAGAGAGGTGCTGAGCTGGTGGCTGCCCTCCAAGGCACGTCTGACCTCCCAGCAGAGTGACTTCCTCCGGAGGAAGCCATTTGCAACTCCACCCAAGTCTGCGGACTCTGGGCGTGGGCCCCGCAGACACCAGAAGTCCCTGCATGTAGGTGGCCCTTGATGGCTCCTGTGTGCTCTGGTGTGACCTGGAGGGGTCACCCAATCATCATTTGCCGTATTTCCAAGTCTTAAAAAGAAGCACATATAAGGAACCTGGTTAAGAAGGAACTGTCCGGTCCCCCCACTTCATGCTTCCCCACTGGACGGAGGGGCCCCCTGCACTCTGGTTAACAGTGGCATGTGGAGGCAGCCTGCAGTGTCTGTTTTAGTGGTTGTTTTAGGCTAAAAATGAGTTTTCCTGAGTGTTCCCCCAACACTGACTTGCTGGTGTGAGGAGGGCCCATATTTACAGCTGATACAGTTCAGCCTCAGGACGCAGTGAGGACCCCCGGGAGGTCTGCGGCTCCGTGGGGCCGGGGACGGCTGTTCCCGCCCGTGGCTTGTCCAGGCCGCTCTTGTCCGGTGCAGGTGGTGGGGAAGGTGTAACGCGGATGTGATTTGCTGGCATTTGGTTCTGTGAACGGGCTGTTACATTAAATTCTAAGCTCCCGTAAAACTCGCTCTGCTGCATTTCAGAGGTAGGGTCCCTGAGGTGTATCATTTCACGCCACTGGGGACCAGCACCAAGTTGGAAAAGATTGGTGTTTTTCACTTAAGAATTACACACCTGCTATAGGTTTATGAGAACATGTGACTGTTAGAAGGGAAAATCAGAGTTATTCCATGTGAAAAAAAGTCTCGTGAGTGAAAGAATAAACGTGATCCTTTAACTTTTGTTTAGTTTTCTTTCTTGCTTTGCAGAAAACAGCTTGCCCCGCCCAGAATGCTGCAGAGGCTTCGCTTTGGCAAAGCCCAGCCTGGTGGCAGCTCATGAGCTAATGCTGGTGTTAACACTGCTGTTCGCTTTTGAACTTTGTAGCTTTTTAATGAATCTAACTTACTGCTCTATGTGTGTTTCTCTGCTAAGAACTTCCAGCTTTTTATGAGGGACCTTTAAAGGACGCCATCACTGGTGTGAGTGCCCTGAGCAGACTGCGGAGGTCGGCCTGGGAGCCTTGGGGGTGCAGGGGAAGACAGCAGGGCTTCCTTTGTTGTTTTGGGGGGACTTGGGTTTGTTTTTTTACTTAAACGTTGAACATTTTAAGGAAATACGAAAGTAATTCTGCTTCACAGTGGACCCCACTCCCCTGTCCTGGCAGACCACACGACGGAGTCTCTGGGATACCGGCCGCAGGGCTGCGACCCTGTGACTTCATATTCTAGAGTCCTTGACACCAGGGAGCAAGGGGCTCCTCATCAGAACGTCATCCCTTCCTTTTGGTCCAGGCCTTGGTGGCGCTTGTTTTGCTGAAGGTTAGGGAGGTGCAGTGCCCCCTGTGGCAGAGTGAGGTTTGTCCCGAGTCTCCTCAAGGTTGTGTGACACACGTGGCCACACAGCCTCAAACCCAAAGTGCATCCATTGGTTGCTGCAGAGCCCAGTGGTGCCGTCCACACACACACAGACTCGTCATCCCCCTCGATTTGGGAACCTTGACAAGAATGCAGTTCACATCAGGGCCCGCGAGGATCGGACGGGGACAGAGTTTCCGTGCTCCCTTGTTTCCTTCATGGCTTTGAGGAGGAACTCCCAGGCTGCCAGCTGGCTCTGGCCTGGTGTCTGCCGGGGGCTCCCTGGGTGGCCGGGGCTGTGGGACCACAGTCTGCTCCTCGGACTGCTGGTCGTTAGCTGGGGGACTAGTGTCCCCACGAGCCTGCAGGGGGCACGTGCGGGGGGAGGTGTGCATCCAGGGTAGGTCGCACGCACCGCACCATGCCCTGTGTCATCAATTCCTTTAGTTTGTTGAGGTCATTCTTCTGCGGTCCTCTTAAAATTAAAAATGCCTGGAGCAGAAATGGCATTTAAATAAGAATGTGAGTGAGGAATTGATGCCCCTTCACCTGCGTTCGTGGGGTGTCTGCATCCCGCTGGAAAGCCCCTCACAGCGACCCGGCATGATGGCAGATTCTTCCACCGAAGACCCGTTGGGCCCGAAAGTGGCCCCTGACTTGACCTCCACTCATACCTACTGCTGGCGTAGGGCATATAGTCACATCTGGGGCGGGCACGGGACACGTTCCCGCACCGGCTGCTTCCGTGTCTGCTGCCTTGAAGAGCGTTCTTTTCCTTTGCGTCCTAACGCCTTGGCCCCAGCTCCCTGGCGTCCCTCGCCCTCGGTGCTGTGGCCTCCGCATAGCTCAGTCTTTGTCTCCTTCCACTCACAGTGTGAGAAACCTTCCTGGACACGTGGCCTGGGTGGTGCGGGTCAGGGGTTGTGGTGCCTCCTGTGTGGTGGAGCCTTGGGCAGGCGGCACCTCCGAGTCCCCATGGTGAGTTACCTGAGTTGTTGGTGAAGGGCTGGCGAGTGCAGGGCTGAGGACTGAGGGGCTCCCGCAGCCTCGAGTATTTGGGGCGTCCGCAGGGAGGGGACCCCGCTCGGCTCCCAGCTGATCACAGGTGGACGGTGGTCAGTAGCCAGGCATGGGCTGCCTGTCTGGTTGTGACACAGGGACCCCTGTCCACCTGCGATGGCAATTCCAGGAGGTGAGTCCCTCGAGTGGGCGGCTGAGCATCATGCCCACAGGTGGTATCTGTTAACAGATTGTCTGAGGTCACCTTGTCATTTAAAATTTGAGAATGCTTTTCGATGACCCTGTCAGCGGGCCTGTCAGTACCCTGGCTTGGTTCTGATGTTCGTGCTTCACAATCGGACCATTTAAATCCATCTTTGCTCTCCCAAATCCAGTACCCGCCGTTCCTGGGCCCAGCACGGCCCCTCCGCCCTCCCCTGCAGGGACCGACCCAGCCCGGGCTCACAGCCACCTCTTGGGACTGACACCAGGTCCCTTATGTCTGGCTCTTTGGACGAAGTTCTCCCGAGGGGGAGCGGGGCATTCATCTGTCTGTCCCTTTGGCATCCGTCGGGCGGTTGTTGAGTTTAAGCAGTGACCGGGGAGAAAGGCCCCTCAGTGTAGGGACTGCCAGGTGGGACCCGGGGGGGCCAGCAGTGGCCATGGGGGAAGGGCAGGTAAAGGGGCCCTGCAGCCCGGGGCTGCTGGCTGCTGTTGGAATAACGTTAACTTAGGTTGTCATCGCACAATTTAAGAAGCCAGCTTGTGTCTGTCACGCTTTCAGTTGGTGTGGGCCAGAGAGAAGTGAAGATACGTGACTTTCCTGTGTCCCTTTGACTGTTCTTACCGTGGGGACGGTTAGCACACGGTTGTGTCTTAGCGGGGAGGCAGCCGCAGTTTTCAGTGTTTCACAAGCCGTGTTTCCTTAGGAGTCAAAGAAGGCGGCAAGCGGAAGAAGCAGAAGCAGAGGGACGAATCCAAGAAGAAGAAGCCGACCAAAGGGCAGCACTAGACGCACGTGCGCCCGCCCAGCGCCCGCGCCCGGCCGGCTGTGTGTGCACGCGTTAGGCAGCGGCATCTGCTTCCCCACTGTCCCAAGGCCACACCCACTCACAGCACTGGGGCGCTGATCACGGGTCAGTCAGACTAGGGCTGGCGGGAGCCTGGGAGACGGACGGGCGTGATGGCCAGGTGGGGAGGGCAGGGTGCCCCGGGGCGGTGTCCTCGGGGTGGACGAGGGTCTAACCCATCTTCTCACCGGGTCAACCGCTGTGCAAACTGCTGGGATGTCTAGCTGTAGAGGTGCGATGGTGAGGTGCCCGCAGGCCACCAGCTGTGCTCAGGAAGTGACTGTCCTGTGTCGCGCAGTGCTGCGCTGGGAACTAGCGCTAGGTAAGTGTAGGGTGACATGCAGGTGACATCATCACACCCGAGCCATGGCCATCGCGCACTTCCCTTCAGTTTATGGAGCCAGACCTGCAGCGCGGCCTTGGCGAGTCACTTCAGATGTCATTTCCTGGGTTTATTACTTTAAATTTGATCTTCTCCAAGTGGTCCACGTTTGACTTCAAATATTGTTTAATTTTTGCTAAATCCTATTTTTTTCTTGGACCCATAGTTCTTAATAGCATGTTCACAGAATTCTACAAAATTTTGTTCCATAATGCTGTCTCTGGCTCTGAGTTTAGGGTCCACTGGGGAAAAATATACGTGCTATTTTCACGCACGCGCGCACACACACACACACGTCCGGTGGGTATGCTGAACTCAGTATTTCAGTTTGTAAACATTGATCCTTTAAGAAACCACCTTAATCTAGCAAGGTCCTCCCAGCCTCCCGTGATTCTTTCTTTGCATGATCTGCTCTTAACCCTTTGCGTTCTGAGCACTGCTGCCCGCCGCTGCCGTCTCCTCTAACACAAGACCCTGTTCCCACATCCTCTCTTCCTTTGCTGTCTTGGAAACACTGGCGTCGTGAAAAGCCTGACGTCATTAAAAAATGCGAGCAACTTGAATGTCACAGTGTTGAAATTCCGGGTTTTGTGGTAGAGTCCTTGTGGCCGTGCCACGGCTTAGGAGCCAGAAATGAGAGTGTCGTGTGACCTCCAGATTTGGTGTTGCTGGGAGAGGTACGCACTGTGCTGTGAATTGTGCTTGCTGCGGAAAATGTAAGCAAGAAAGCATATCGTGTTTTCAATGCCACCTACGTAAATAAAGTGTAAGCGTCATTCGACTTGCTCACTTGCCATCATTTATAAACATCACCAGGTTGCACTGTTGTTAGCAATTAAAAGTCAGAGCAGTTCTGCGGCATTTCAGTGAAAGAAAACATTCCCACTGAATATCTGTGTGTAGAACCAGCAGCCAGTGCTGACACTGATGGAGACACTGGAGAGAAGTGACAGGAACACGCCTGCCCACTCTCCTGGCTGTGCCTGGTTATCACAGTGACCCTGACGGGACCAACCCAGCTTCCAGGCGTGTCCTGAGTCACAGCCGGGCTGTGAGGAGGGGGCGCTGTGACAGGGCACTCCAGGAGTAGGGGCGCCTCCTGTGGGATGCGATGTTCACGCCAGAACTGGCTCCTGTGGGGAGCTGGGGAGGGGGGTGGTTCCAGGCAGGGAAGACATGTCACTGGAGGCGGGTCACACAGGAACCGTGTCTGGGGCGGTGTCTTCCATGCGCAAACAACTTTCATCGAGCTGCCGGGCTCCACATGTTCACGTGACCCGAAGGAGCCAGCTCCTCAGTGAGCAGGGGAGGTCCCTGCCTCACTGGCCACCAAGCAGAGGGGCAGAACCACACGTGCGCCTGCCACCCCAACCCTGGGGCCACAGTGCCTGGTTTAGGTGGGTGCATTTGCTGTGTGTAATGAGTGAGTCAGTTTGGGGACTCTGCTGGGGGTGATTGGGGGGGCCGGGCAGGGGGAGGGTGGGCTCAGGGAGGTGGGCGGGGCCCACCAAATGTCCTGCTCGGACCAGACACCAGTGGGCAGGTCCACTGGTGAGGTCACCGTACCTCACCAGGGGACAGCGGGCACAAAGCTGTCTGTGCTGGGGCCCCAGCCCCCCTGCTCTCCTGACGCCAGGTGGGGCCCTGGCCAGCCGAGCAGCGGTGACCCCTGCACTGGGCGGTGGACGCTGCTGATCACGGCTGTCATCAGCCTTAATTCTTTGGCTTTGTCCCTGGGGTTTCAGAGGGTTTTGCTTGATCGACAGCGTTCATTCTCAGTGAACAAACAATTCAGTTTTTATGGTATAAAAATGATTGTTTCTCTGACTGACTAGCCATTACGCAGTGACACGGGGTGGCCCCAGATGACACAGGACAATGAATCTTCCTGCTCCTGAGAGACTGAATTTGACGTATGGCGTGGCAGTCGGCCGCCTGGGTCTGGATGGAAAGGCCGGGCTTGTAGAAATCCTCGTTCTGGAAGTTCTCCCTTCTGCACCATGGGGTCCAGACAGGAGGGGCCGGGCCCAGGGAGTGGGTGAGAACCTCAAGGCCACTGCCCCCCGACTCCCAAACGCTGCCTGTCCCCAGGGGTGGCACACTTGGGAAAGGCCTGTCAGGGCTCCAGGTCTGCACACGGGTCAAGTGCCACTGTCACGCGGGGTGGCTTCCCTTCTGCTTATTCCTCTGCCCCTGGGGCCACTGTTGTCCACTGTCTTCTAGGAGGTCAGAGGTCAGGCCTGGGACAGCAGAGCAGCTGCTGCTCCTCAGCTACAAGCTCCACAGCTCACATTATGTTCACATCTTGTCTTTTCAGTGTTCCAGTTGGTTTTAACATCTGATTTGCTGTTTTCAGATGTTTAAAATGTGTCCTCGTTTGCCTGATAAGTGCTTGTCAATCGTGTTTAATTTTTAAAAATCTTACTTCTTTTTTTTTTTAACATATAAAGATGCTATTTATTTTAAGAATGTGCTACCCTCAGGTATGAAGATGACACGTATATGCATTTCCCATAACAGAAGGTCCAAGAGCCACTAGCCACATGGAACTCATTACAGTAAAATAAAAACTTAAGTGTCAGTTCCTTGTACTAGCCACACTTAAGTACTTGATAGCCAGAGAACTTCTGTGTTATTGAATACTTCACAAGCCAGGACACAACAGTTTAGAAGGCCTCACATATTTATTACTGAACCAATCTACTAGTGCAGAAACATATTACAGAGAAAACTCATTTTCCCTATAATTTCCCAATAAAACACACCCAACTGTTCAGATAGTAGTGATCTTTTCAGTGCCATGGTTAAGATCCAAGCAATCCTGACACAGCAAAAATATGTGGTGCCATCTCATGTGCGATTCCTTATAGACCCAGCTTGGTTCTTCTCCAATGTCTCCTCTTGGAGTTGTACCTGATTTTATTACCAGTTTTCATCCGAATCCATTGGGGAATGGGCCGATTCTGCTTTTGTTTCTTGGCCCGGAACTGCTTGATCCTGAAAGTCTTGTGAGAAGACATGGCGAGGAAGAGTCAGCCACACACCCTACGATGGCGACGAATAAAGAGCAAAAATCTTACTTTTGTTCATATCACCTTAAACCATATTTTGTATCCTAATTTCTAAATTTCCCCTCAGAGGTTTAAAAGCTCTTATTCACAGTGGCATTTCCTCCTTTTTCTTTTCGATTTCCTTTTTGTCTTAATACGCCCTTCATTGTTCACCTCGGCATACATTTCTATCTCCCTCGATAGTCTGTTTTCCTCCTGCTCTTCTGTTTGTCCTTGTCCTGTGATTCCTGCCCATGAGGCCCCTGCAGCTGGCGCACGCCCACCCCTCCTCTCAGCCCCTGGGCACTGGTCGGTCCTCGTCCTGTGGCTGCTCTGGCGGGTCTGTAGCCACTTCGCAATCAAACCCAGTAAGAGCCTGTCCGTGAGTGACACCCGGGCCCCAGGTCTTCAGTTGTGTTCAGGATGGACGGTGGCACCAGAGCGAGCCTGCCATGTCCAGCGGTGGACCCTGCCCCTCGTCCCCAGCTGGCCGTGGTCAGCTGCAGTTCCACGTCGATGGGGATGGGTCCAGCCCCAGCTCAGGATCCTTGTCTGGTCCAGCAACGTCGGCCCTGCTACTTCGGCCCTGCTCTCTGCCTGTCCTCTTCTTGGGTCCACCCGTCCTCGTCTGAGCAGGACAGACGTGCAGCGAAGGAGACCCCAAAACAGTAGTCTGAGGGAGGAGGAGTGGCTCCCAGGGCAAAGGGCAGGCCACAGGGGCGCCCTGCTGCCCAGCGTCCTTGTGAGGCCTGGAACGTCCCGTCCCATTCGCTTAGGCCATCTGCTACAGCTGACTGCCACCCTGGCCCCTCCCCTCATCCCCATGTCATCTGTACAGGTGAGTGGTGGCCCCTGGAAAGGTACGTCCCCGTCCTAGCCTGTGAATGTGACCTGTATGCAATTGGGTCTTTGCAGATGGGCTCTCCAGAGCAAGCATCCTGGACTCGGGTGGCTCAGCTCCAGCGACAGGCATCCTTCCAAGAGGGAGGTTTGAGGTGCAGGCACGGCTAAGACACTGGGTGACATGGCCCCAAGCCAGGGACGCCTGGGCCCCAGGAGCTGGGAGAGGCACAAAGGACCTTCCCCGGAGGAGGGAGCCAACCCCGTGGCACCTTGGATCTTTGCCCTCTGGACCCCAGATAGTGGCGGGACGAGTCAGTGTGTCACAAGCCCCAGTGTGTGGTGACTTGCTGTGTCCGCCCCAGGATGCCGACACTGGCATGCAGACCCTGCTCTCGGATATTTGGCTAATACGTGTTTTCTGTGGCTTAATACTTAATCTCAACTTTAGAAACCTCATATCAAATACTTTCTGAAAAATTTCCATGTAGTTCAGTGGGAATTTTTCTTCATCCAAGGTCTTCATGTAGAAAACCACACATGAATGCAGGTGAGTCAGCGTGGGCAACATGGTGTTTTATGATGCAATCTTTGCTGTGGCCACAGGGTGGCGCCTCCACCAAGGAAAACGGGACTGTGCGCAGGGAACCCGCCCACCCCAGGCGAAACACGCAGGCACTCATGCACGAAAGGCGGGCAAACACGTGCGCGTTCATGATGCAAATAGTTCCATATTAGAGCGGCCATAGGGTCACCGAGTGCTCTGTCATCTGGATTTAGGAGCTGGAAAATAAAAGTGTCGTCTGGAAATAAATTCATCTTCCCACCTTGATGTGCTCTTTTTTTTTTTTTTTTTTTTTTTTAAATTGGGGAAGGGGAACAGGACTTTATTGGGGAACAGTATGTACTTCCAGGACCTTTTTCCAAGTCAAGTTGTCCTTTCAATCTTAATTATCTTAATTGTGGAGGGCGCAGCTCAGCTCCAGGTCCAGTTGCCGTTTTCTAGTTGCAGGGGGCGCAGCCACCATCCCTTGCAGGACTCAAGGAATCGAACTGGCAACCTTGTGGTTGAGAGCCCACTGGCCCATGTGGGAATCGAACCGACAGCCTTCGGAGTTAGGAGCACGGAGCTCTAACCGCCTGAGCCACCGGGCCGGCCCCCTGATGTGCTCTTAACTCTACTTTCTTTTACTTTTTATAGTAGCTTTGTTGACAAACTTATAAATACCCAGCATGTTGGGAAAATACACGAGTAAATATGATTTGCTAGCTAAATACACTTCACTAGAGCCAGGCATTCTTAGGCACAATCTCAGTCGTTCCCGTCGTTTTAGTGCAGGGTCTACAGACACATGAGAGTAACAGGTCCAACCCCCCAGCTGACGACGTGGCCAACGTGAACTTCCTGTGTGTGGACCCGCCTTTGGCTGTGCTGTGGGCTTTTCAGAGCTGACATTATAATCTCCTAACTCCCATCACATTTATCACAGTCAGTTTAGAATGAGCTGGGAGTGACTGGGGAATGTCTCAAATGTCAGAGCATTAAATTAAACTGTAAAAGGTAAATTGTAATCTTTGGCAAGTGTTTCATAATATGGTCCTTTGAATGAAATGCTAATTGCTCTGAAACATACACTTTCATTGCCACTTTTAGGGACACAGGTTAACCATGTAAAATTTAACATTTTCTTATGCATAGCAATGTATTGTAGCTGCCCCAAGAAATCATGGAATTTGATGTCTAAAATATTACCAAGGACTGCTGGAGTCGTCGATTTAAATATGGTATTGTTAAAGGCGTGTGTACATGTGTATACACGTGTGCACACATGCGTGTATACAAGCGTGTGTTCATATGTGCATATTTATCATTTAAAATTTTAAAAGCCATTTATAAAGAGTTCAGTCTGACAGATATCGTAGAAAATATTGAAAGCTGAAGTAAAAGAAGACAGGAATCCTTTGAAACAAATGATCCAAGTGGTGTGAGGTGACCTGGGGCAGTGGACACCGGTGATGCGGCCACGACACTGCTGGCGCCTCGTCTGTCATACACCATCTGTGGTGACTAATGAGGAAAACAGTTATTAACAATTTCAGAAATTTCCCCAAGCTGAGAATCTCGTCTCCTTTCTCGTTTGATTCTGGTGACAGTTTCTGCTTCAATGTGTTAATGTCACTCGCATTAAAGAAACTGTGACAAACGAGTCTGGGTGGTGCATGTGGGGGGTGCTGGCAACTTGTCCTTTTTCTACTCATTTTTAGTTGGAAACACATGTTTCCAGTGTGGACCAGTTCGAGTAGCGGTGTGTCTAGCTCTGCCGCCTCTGAAGCATCCAGCAAATGGCTGTAATGCATTGCCTGCATGTATGTCGCTCGGGAGTCAGGCCTCGTGGGTGAGCGTGCATGCTTTGTTGGGAGCCCACAGAAAGCTGCCTGCCTGCCGTCTGCAGCCTGTCGTGGTGTGCGGGCAGAGGGAAGTGCCCTCGTGATGGGGGCCGAGCGGGTCCCCGGTGGGACAGCATGCGGAGTGTCGCGTGGTAGCCCCAGTGTGTAGCACGTAGTGTAGTCGGGTCCAGCTGGCTGGTCCAAGTCGGCAGCCGACTGAAAAAGCTCAGTTTTCGCTGTTGTCACATGTCTTGGGTGTTAGCCTGCACCGGGCAGGTCATCAGCGTAAAGTGACAGTTGTCAACAATGCACTATGACAACAGGTCGTCGTCACATTAGGTCATCATCATGGTGGTTACCATGGGGAGAAAGGCTGGAAGCTCCAATAAGGAGCTCCCCTTAAAGTGGAAGATGAGGCTGAGCCCACGCCAAGGGCCTGGCCGTGCGCCGGGGTCTGGTGCACCAGGATCTGGATGCAAGGCACTTGTCTGGGGACAACCGGAAGCTCCTGGAGGCCAGGCTGGCGGGTGGCGTGAGGGCACGTCTGCTGGCCCGGAGCCTGGCGGGGACCAGGGGGCGATGAATGAGGGTGAACGGCCCAATGCACGTGGGGAGCGTGCGCGGGAAGACCTGTCACCAGGCAAGTTTAACCCAGTCAAGACCAAGATGTCGTCTACAGAAGCTGCTGGAAGAGGGAGTTCTGGCTGATGGCAGGAGGGGCTGCTGGCCGCGAGGGGCCACACCTGGAGGGACCGCGTGCTGACGGGCCCAGAGGCTGGTGGGCTCCCTGCACCACGCACACAGACCTCCCAGAACAGGGTCTAGCACCAGCCCCGCCCCCAGGAGCCCCGGGCACAGTAAGACCAGCTCGGCCTTGCTCTGCACAACTGCCTCACCCCTTACTCACCTCCACACACCTTTTTATTGAAAGAAAACCGTCATCTGGGGAGATGGCCCCACGACCGTGCCCTCAGTGGTCCTCCAACCTCTTTAGACAACAGTGGTCTGGCTTCTGACGATGGCTGCTCCGTCCCCGTGCTGACAGTGGGCGTGGAGACGAAAGCCAGGGTCTTTAGAACTAGAAGTAACCTGGGCGATGGTCCTTTCTGAGGCCCAGGTCACAGCTGGCTGCTGGCCCCTGAAGGCGCCTGCTGTGTGTCCTGGGGGCAGGTTGTTGGTGGGAGTTCCCTAGCAGTCTTGAATCGTGTCCCCCCAGAAAGGCAAGGTGGGGTCCTCACCCCAGGCACCTGTGGATATGGCGTCCTGTGGAAGGAGGGTCTTCACAGGTGTGACCACGGTCAGGAGAGACCTGAGTGGAGGAGGGAGGCTCTGAATCCAAGGACTGGTGTCCTTGTAAAGAGGCCGCGTGATGACAGAGGCAGAGGTTGGCACGATGTGTCCACAAGCCAAGCATTCCGGCATCAGTAGGAGCTGGAAGAGGCAGGAAGGACCTGCCCTAGAGCCTCCAGGGGGCTTGGCCCTGGGACACCGAGGTCTCAGGCGTCCAGCCTCCGGATGGCTTCTGCCCTCCCTCCCTGAGACACTGTCCTCACAGTGATGCCCCAGTCAGAAATCAGTCCCCTCAGTTGTCTTTTCGGGTTATTTTGGTGTCATTCTCAGGGAGCTGGCCCTGGACCAGTTACCTGTTAGCGTCTGACTGTAACACACAGGGCGCTGGGTCCGCCTCTGGGTGCAGAGCCCACCTCCTCTGCCTCCCCATGTGGCCTCAGGCCAACCCCGCTGGTGCCCGGCCTTCTCCCGAAGCTGCCATCCGGTTGAGGGCTTCTGTCCTGTCCCGTTCGTAGTCTCAGTCTCTATGCGAGACGTGTCGTTTGCTCCTGACCGTGAAGATGACCAGGTGGCAAACTGTCTCTGTCCATAAACATGCTCGTGGCGCTGCCTGCCAGAGGGCGGCAGGCAAGCGAGACCAGGCCCGAGGGCTGTGCCATGGGGGCCGGGGGTCCCGTCACTGCAGCTCTGCGCCTGTGGCAGGGCTGCCAAGCGTCCAGACAAGCACACGCTCAGCCCCAGCAGCCTGGGTTCCAGGGGCAAGAGTGACATGGCTTTGGCTGTTCTGGGCCCCTTGAAATTTTGTGTAAATTTTAAATCAGCTGCTCGATTTGTACGGAACCGTGAGCTGGGATCTGGGGCCGTAGAAACAGGACAAGTCTTCTGATCTGGGAACACGGACGCGGTTCCCATTTATTTAGCCCTTTAATTTCTTTCAACAGGATTTGTTGGATTCCGAGTGTAAGTTTTTTGCATTTCTTCTGTTAAAGTTATCCTTAAGTATTTTATTCTTTTGATGCTGGTATGAATGTAACTGTTGTCTTCGTTTCCAGATTGCTCGTTGCACGTGTGCAGACGCTCCACTCACCTTTGTGTCGGTCTTGGATTCTACGACCTTGTGGAACTCATTAGTTATCACACTTTTTTAGTGGATTTGTTAGGATTTTCTATATTCAGGATTATGTCACCAGCAAATAGAGATCATTTTATTTCTCCCTTTTCAGTTTGGATGTGTTTTATTATTATTTTTTTCCTTGCTTATTGCTCTGCGAGAACCTCCACTAGACCATCAGTAGCAGTGGTGAGAACGGACTGCCTGTCTTGTCCCTGATCTGGTGGGGAAAGCTTGCCGTGAAGGGGATGTCAGCTGTGGGTTTCTTGTAGAAACCCTTTGTAAGTCTAGCAAGTTCCCTTTCACTCCTACTTTTTTTTAGTGTCTTTATTTTGTTGCAGGCTTTTCTGCCTTGAGACGATCATGTGATTGTTTTTTTATTCTATTCATATGATGTGTTTTTTTAATTGCTCTTTGAGGGTTAAAACAACCTTGCATTCCTGGGATAAACCCCTCATGGTCACGGTGTAGACTTCTTTTTACATGTTGCTGCCTTGGTTTGCCCAGTTTTTTGTTGAGGATTTTTGTGTCCGTATTCATAAGAGACATCGGTCTGTAGTTTTCCTGTGACATCTTTGTCTGGTATTGGTATCAGGGTAATACTGCCTTAAAAAATGCTGCAGACTCTTTAACAAAAACTCCCAGTGTCTGGTTTAGTGAGGTGCTCTGGAACTTTGCTGGGCGTCAACATGAAATTTGCTAGAACCTCCAGGCCATTTTCACAAACCTTTGGGCTGTGACATTCTCTTTGGAAATGATTTTTTCATTATTGCAAAGACTTCCAAAGTATATTTAGGCTGAAGTATTAAAACTTTGACCACTGGAGGTGGCTACATTTCCTCTCATGTTCAGTAAAATATTTACTTAATGAATTAATGAGACCGTCCTCTGCAAATCCCAGACTTGTCAGAACTGTTTACACCCCCCAACTTTGAGACTTCCTCCGAACTAACGTTCTATCTGCAGTTTCTGCTAGATGCTGTTTTCTACATTATTAATATTAACAACAATAATTCCTCAGCTCACTGAAGGTGGGTTTGTGAAGCCTCTCATGCATGTGATATCCACACACACCTGTGCAGTTACCTCATTTCATAGATGAGGAAACTGAGGCCTGGAGATGGTGCCTGCCCTGATGGCCCCAGCTGGGCCTGTGGCTCCTGGGCTGACATCCCTCAGCTCTGCCCCTAACTCGATGCCCCCACCATCGCCCACACAGCCTGGTGTCCAGAACCCCTGCCTGGCTGAGTGCTGTGGGGCTTCAGGCAGCTCTGATTAAATATATGCTTCAAGGGGGATTGAACGGCAGGAAGGCGGCTGCCCCCACCTTTCTCTCCTCATCTGTCTCCCCTTCCACCCTCCCTTGTTCTGCATTGTGAGCTGTAGGAGGAAAATCACGTCCCTTAAGAAAGGACGAAGCACAGAAGCCAGTTCAACTCACGTCTAATCAAAACCATTACAATTTGTAGCTAGGAGTCCTGATTATGCCTCTCCAGCGGGTGCCCCTGGTCCCACCCTTGTCCCTGATTTTTTCATTTAATTTTTTTCCACTTTTCTTCCTGATTTCTAGGTCAGAGAATTTGAGACTCCTTCTTGCTTCAAACCGGCTCAGGGGTTTTGTCTGGTGTGAGGTTTTCCTTGGAGGGCGAGGGATGGGGTGTCCTGCCTTTCAGAGTGACCGAGATTGCACTTGATGGCATTCTCCCTGGTTCTCCACGTTCCCAGCCCCCACGGTGCAGGCGAGGGGCCGGGAAGCATCCTTCTTGGCCTCTCGTGAACCTTCGCCCCCTGCCGAGCGAGGGTTAAGGGTCATTTTTCTCAGCTCCCCTCCTCTGCTCACCCTCTTTGTGCCTGAGGCACAGAAAGAAAGCCAGGGAAGACCTCAGCCCTGGGCCTCTGAAACAGCTTTTAGAATCACAGGTCTGTCAGTTTTTGGAGGAAAGACTTCCTGGGGTCTCCCGTGCTGATGTGGGGACAGTGTCAGCTCTGAACTAGAAAGACAGGAAGGAAGGGAAGGGAAAAGAGACGCGAGCAAGGAGGCTAACTGTTCTGGAATATGGCGGACCTGTCTTCGCCCCTTTGAAGGGAGAGAAACCAGTGACTGGTCAATATTCACATTCTCCCCTGCATGAGCGGGGTCAACGAGGTCCGTCCCTTAGTGCCACATCCCCTTGGACCGTGTGTCATTGCCACAGCCCTCTGATGGGTCCCATGGCAGTGCGTCCCTCCTGTGGTGGGGGGATGGCTTTGTCTGACAGTCCCTTCCCCAGGAGGTCATGACCTGTCTTTCTCCAAAGGGAATAATACCCAAAGGCTGCTTTTCCAAGAGAATGAAAGCTGAGGGGCGGCAAGGCATGGCAGGGTTTTGATGGCCCCACGGAGGAAGTCAAGGTAGTGCATGTGTGTCCGTCTGTCCTGCCGTCAGGGGCCCATGGACTCACCCTGCTGGCCTTGCTGACGGTGTGCCTGGGTCCCCAGTTCTGTGAAATCCCAGCATCCATCCAGAACCTTGTGTCAGCCGCTGCCTTCGGGCGCCAATGTTTAGACCCTTCTGATGGAAGGCGAGTCCCTGAACTCCAGCTCCCTTCCTAATTGCAAATCCCCCCGTGATGCAAACGCTCACTTAAGAACTTGGAAAACACAGAAAAGATGAATGAGGACAGAGTGCTGGTGACCTGGAGACAGGGTAAGTGCCCTGGAAAACTTGCTTCCGTCCTTGCTGTGGCATAGACGTGCACGTACAAATGTCATTCAAACACATGCGGGAACCGCATGTGACGGTTTCGAATCCTGCCCGTCCACTTAGTATGTACCGCGGACCTTTTCCCGTCATTTGAACCTTCTCGAGAACGTCGTCAAACAGCAGCGAACCTCCTGCCATCGGGAGGCATTCCGATGTTTTGTTCTCGCTCTTGAAGGTCAGCACGCGAGTTGACGCAGTTCAGGCTGCTGTCAGCTTACTCCCTGGGTGGCGGCTCAGACGCAGGGGCAGGGCTGGGGACATAGAATCCTGACTGGCTTCCCTCTGGGACCGGCTTGGGGGCTGGTCTGGCTGCGAGGATTCCGTGGGGTCTGGATGCCGGGGTTGGCAGGGTCCACAAGTGTTTGCTCTGCCACAAGTCAGGTCACGCCCACTGGAGTCGCCCAAGTGGGACGGAGCTCGCCTCAAACGGAGGCCACTGGGAGTGGCAATACCAGCTCTGGGTGGGAAGCACAGTGTTTGCATAAAGTCTCCTGCGATTGTCTGCTGCCTGTCACGCGAGCGGGCGGAGGCAGCGGTGACCTGTGCTGTGAGCAGCTTCAGTACTGAGGGTGACCTTCCCAGGAGCTGTGGCCACTTTGAAAGTTCATAACCACGGCACTTGCCATCAGTAAGTGTGGCGGGACTCGCTTCCCCACGGTTTCAATATCGGCAGGTGGCTGTTTCGGGATTATGTTCCTGCTGCTTTCCAGTTTTTGTTTGTACTTAAAAGTGAACAGACACAGCAGTATCCTGGTTCACGAACACCTCGTTTGGCGAACACTGCGGTTACCAAGGCCGTGCACCGGAAGTGGATGCTTCGGTTTCGCACGCGCCCCGGAAGTGCAACCCGGCACGTGGCTTCCGCTGCGCCCAGTGCAAGACCCCGAGGCCCCGCCGCCCGCCCTTTCCCAACATTTCAGAACTGGACTGGCCTTCTGGAACGGATTCCGTTAGAAAACTGAGGTACCACTGTATTGTAGTGAAAAATAAAGGGGCAGAGTTACTTAAAATAGCGATGTCTTTGGGTTCCCGCTATGCATTTTTATCCCCATGAGTGGAAAATAGGTGCCGTAGCTTCGGCTCTGGGACGCTCGTGACTGCTCGGAAGCCGGCTTCTCCTCAGAGGTTTGTCCCACATGACGAGTGCGGCAAGCGTGAGGCTTGCAAGGCGAGGAGTCGTTGGGTGGTTCTAACAAGAGCCACAGACCTGCTGTATAAAATCTCTTTCCTTTGGACTAATTGCGGGCACAAAAGGGTGGTTCCGTGGCCAGTGTGCCGGCAGCCACGCGGCTTCTCCGGTCCCGTCGTCGCCACGGTTGTTGGTTGTGTTCGTAGCTTTGAAGCAGGCTGGCTGAGCTGCTTGAGTCCGTCTGGCGTCTGCAGAAACGTAAGAGTGATTTTAAACCTACATCGTCACTGAAGGTGACGTTTTCTTGCACTTGAGGGGAACCCACGCGTTTCAAACAGACGAAAAGCGCCACTGGTGTTTCAGGCGGGATGGTTCTTTCCAGGCGTGTCAGGAGCACCACCGGCGTGGGATGGCGGGAAGGAGCAGGCCCGTGAAATCCGCTTCTAGGAAGGTTCGCGCGCAGGGCCCTCCGTGCAGGCGGGGGTGGCCCGCGAGGCGCCGCACGCCCCTCTCCGCTCGCTGCTGGGTTCGCTTCAGCACAGTGGCCAACAGGGCAGAGTGTCCATGGAAATGTCCTCACATTTTTGTCACCACCCAGCTGCACATGCCGTGAGTGGGACACGAAGGGCCCAGGCCGCGGGCACGGTCCACTGTTCAGGGGCTGGGCTGTCTCCAGTCCAGGGCACAGCAGTGAGCTCTTGGTTTTTCTAGAAGATTCCCTGTGAGCTTATTCTGGCGGCCGGCATGTGTGTCAGAAAGCATTAGGCAGACCCCCCGGAAATCAGGGGGCCAGTGGCCCAGTGGCTGACAGGGGCATCCTGGGAAATCCTCACTCGGGGTGGACACAGAGCAGACAAGAACTTTCCCCAGTGCCTCCCAGTTAAAGGAAGAAAGGGTGGTGTTTGTGTGTGACGAGGACGTTCAGAGTCACAGGACAGGACACCAAATGCAACGGCTGGCGGAGACGGCGCCTGGCAGCCTGGGGGCCGGGTCGCAGTGGGGCCGCCAGTACTTCGCCCATGGTGGTGGCCGCCCCGACCCAGTCCCTTTACTTTCTGGAGGACAGGTGTGGGCTGGGTGTGGCCTGCAGGTGTCAGGTGAGCCGTGACTGCGGCAGGAGAACGCTGGAGGTGAGACGTGACGGCCCCAGCTGCGTCTTTTCTAAAAGACAAATGAACCGTTATTTCAATAGCGCGACTCCCACCCACTCCATTTACGAAACGTCAGTGGCTTTTAGCGGCGCGTGTCCTGTCCTCGCAGCGTGGTGCGAGCACATTGTCTGGCTTCTCCACGCCCCGCCAGATCGCAGGACAGGAGCGGGGGTTCTCGACTTGCTGGCGGGGCTCTCGGGCTGTGGGGGCGCATGGAGAACGCGGGTTTGCACAGTTCTGCAACCAGCTTGTGGTGAGAAGATGAAAGGGGGTTGAAATGAGCCATGTTCACACGACAGCCCCTCGAGTGCCATCAGAGCCCCCTCTCCTGGTGCAGACGCCAGCAGCCTTTTTACATGTCGCATTATTTTTGTAAAAAATATTTGCTGGTGAGAGATGATGTGATTTTAATTCAGAACCTGGCACTTTGTAGTCACATCCACAGGGCAGTGTGGCCGCGGCTGCTGCTCTAGAAAAACCGGGTCTTGCCCCCAATTTTTGCTGACATTTTATGTGTCTCAAAGTCACCTCCTCCAGCCTGAGCCCATGTAATAGTTCATAAAAAGCCGTGCAGACATGTGGACATACGAGCCGCTCGGCCTGGCCCCCCTCCCTCCGGCTCGGTAGGCGGAGGTGGCGCCCGATTGGCTGCAGGTTGCCAGGACTCGGTTGCTAGGATCCTGCCTGTCTCCAGCTCCTGCAGGAAACGCGTCATGAATTATGGATGGTTGATTTTCTCCGGAGGCCTGATCTGTAATGCAGATGAGCTCCAAGTCCCCCCTTTTCTTCTGGCTTCTTAAGGAAAAAAAAAAAAATTGGAGTTTTAAATCAGAAGCTGGCATTTACGAAGTCCCAGTGCCACTAGCAGAGGCCCGGCCAGCTGATGTTAATTCTTATGCAAAAAGAGGGCCAGAGGTCAGTGTCTGTTATTTGTTCTGGAAAAGCTTGTAGGATTTTCACTGACCTCTGTGACCCTTTGGGGGCATTCTTTTATTGTGTGTGATCAGAGACAAAAAGGGATATAAACACGAGAAGTGGCATTATCTGAATATCAGACACGTTTCCTCCGGCCCCTGGTGCCAGGAGGGGGGCGGGGCAGATCCCTGGCTGCCAGATCAGTTAGGACCTGTCCCCCACCTCCCGCCCAACCACAGGCTACAGGCAAGGAGGCTCTTCCTGAGGACGCTCGGCCTGCCCTCTGCCCGGCTGGCGCTGTGACCACAGGAAGCTCTGCAGTCGCCAGCCCTCCACAGCTTTCCATGGGAGAGGGCTTTGTGCGCCCTTTCCGGGGAGTGTCACATTCCCAGGGGCCTGTGCTGCTTGGATGCCTTCCACACGGTGGCCTCAGCAGAAAGGGATGGCGCAGTCAGAGGGCTGGGATCCCGTCTGCCCCTCCCCACGAGGTGGGGTTTTCCTGCCCGCATCCAGGGACACACGTCCTGCACGGTGGGGACCCATGCGTCCCGGCCAGGGCACTGGTGATGCAGGGTGCTGTCCTGTCCCCTGGGGGCCGTGCAGGCAGGAGGACTCGGGAGTGTCAGAGGGCCGCGTGCTGTGCTCACACGGAGGGGACTTCGTCCTGCTGAGGGAGAGTTCCAGAAGGAATCCCGTATGCTTGGAGTTCCAGGCCCCCGTCGGCCTGCCGTGGCCCTGAGTAACTTACCAGCCGGGCGGCAAAGGTGTCACCAGGGCCACCTCCCAGCTCTACAAACACCTGTCCTGCTCCCATCGCCCCCATTCTTGTGAACGCCCCTGAGACAGAGAGACTGGGACAAACCCTGTGAGTGTCAAAGAGCTCTGCCCTCACAGGGACCCCGGCCAGCGGTGCAGCTTGGGACCCACCCGGCTCTGAGAACGATGGGCCAGTGGCCTGGGGTGCACTGGGCTAGGTCGGCAATGATGGGAGGCGCCTGTCACCACCACCCCAGCCCGCAGTGGAGGGACCACCCCACCTTCATCACCAGAAAGAAAGAGGAGGAAAAGAACTTTATTTCAAATGCACAGCGTCTTTATCTCAGAATGATGGAGAAGCGGGTTAGGTGAGAATTGCATCTGTCACCCCCACGTCAGCGTGTCTGCTGAGCGGGGTCAGGGCACAGCAGCAGAGCAGTGATGGGATAACCTAAAACTCCTTCCAGAACACGGTACGTGTCTGAAGTTTGATCCTCTCTTTCTTTTTACTGAGGGAATGACGGATGTTTTGTTTTCAGAATCTAGTGATTCTTTTCATGAACAGCCTCAGGTCACATTCTGCTCAGGGTTACGTGGAAATGGCAGTGGCTGGTCACAGCTGTGGGAGATGGTGTCCTCTGCAGGCTACGTCCGTGGGGTCCCCACACGCTGTCACCCCTGCCCGGAGGCGCTGGGCCGTAGAGGGAAGGCCCAGTTTGCTTCCTGGCGTCTCCCCCGTGGCACACGGGCAGCACCCTCTTCACCATCGGAACGTCACTCACATCTGGAGGATGTCATGGGTTTAAAAATAGCCCCTGGAACAAGTGGTACTGACCCAGCAGCCAGCATCCCGGTGGTCCTCTCCCTTCTCAGAACATGGGAGCTGGGTAACGGCCCCCCTTCTGCAGCACGTCCGTTGTGGTCCAAACACGAGGAAAAACGCTCAGGAAATGTGGGTTTTTTCATGAAGATGAAGTGGCCACAGCCTGCTGCCGACATTGCTCACCGATCTGTGGGTGTGAAATCCAGCCTCGGGCTTCGCTCCACTTCCGGGTCTCCCCTGGGAGGACAGAGTGCCATCTAGCCGCTGACTTTGAAGTTGGTGACGGCCACAGGAGGAGGCGTGAGGGACGGGCAGAGTGTGTGCTGGCTGTGTGATCACTGACGCTTTTACTGTTGGAGAAAGGCTTTGCTCAGCGTGTGGGGTGTGGACGCCTGTGACAGAACAGGTGGGGCTGTCAGAGCTCAGACGCGGCCCACGGGTGGCAGCACCTTTGCACCTGGTTCAGGATGCCCGAGTGGGCTGCAGGCAGAGCCAGCACCGGGAGCCCACGGAGCTGGCGCTCGGGTCTGCTGCTGACACGCCTGGAACTGGGGCTGAGCCGCTGGGCTCCTGTCTCGACAGGCACACGGGCGGATCCCCTGTGAGCGCCGCAAACATGAAACCAGTCTGCCGGTGCTCCTGGGACTAACCAAACTGCAGATGCGAAGGCACGTGCTGGCGGCGCTGGCCCGAGTAGCAGACCAGGAGGGGCACCCACGTCCTCTGGTCTGCGGTCTGCCCCCAGCGCCCCCAGGACTGGGCCGGCAAGGAGCAGCTGGTGCAACCCAGCAGGGAAGCGGGGCTTGGACTCCTGCATGGCCCCCCGCCTCCCTCTGCCCTTCTCTGTTGCCCCTCGGTGGGCGGCGCCGTGTGTCACAGTCGCTCTCAACAGGCTCTGTCACACCAGGCGGTCCACCCACCCACGGTGTCCTGTTGCTTAAGCTCCTTCAGAGGAAGAGCCCAGCCCCGCCTGGCAGGACCGCACACTTACTTCTCCATGGACATGGCCCCTCCTGGTCGCCCTCCGGCTCCCGCGTCCTGGGGACACCTGTTGGAGAGCCGAGGTTCCAGCCCCTGGTTTTCACATGTTCAGCATGTTCCTGGTTTACTCCTTGCCTCTCTTTCGATTTTTCAAATTGTTTCATTTTGGACATGTTCTTATAAACGGTGTCTGTTTTTTTCTAAACTCCAATTTAAGATTCTACTTTAACTGATAATAAGTTCAATTGCTGCTGCTGAGCCAGTGCCCTCCTGCTTCAGGGTCTCATGGGGACGCAGGGATGCAGGGTGTCCGCTGCCCACGTTGGCTAGGGCTCCAGACCCGCCCATTATGTGCCAGGCTCCCGGCAGCGCCAGAGAGAGGCCATGTACCTGCCACTGAAATGTGCCCCTCCGCTCGCCGTGACAACACCCTCATCAGGCTGACATCAGAGCACACCTGCTCAGGTGCGCGTTCTGTGTCGCTGACGGTGGGTGGCATGACCAGGACGACTGACTGACTGTGTTGCGTGTCCTTCTGGACGAGATTCAAAAGGCAAATGTAATCTATACATTGTTACAAACTTGGCAAAGTTAGTTTTTTTCTCCCTCTTTTTGTTGTTTTAATTTTTTATTGGGGAACAGTGTGTTTCTTCAGCTCCAAGTCATTGTCCTTCAATCTAGTTGTGGAGGGCGCAGCTCAGCTCTAAGTCCAGTCGCCGTTTTCAATCTTTAGTTGCAGGGGGCACAGCCCACCATCCCATGCGGGAATTGAACTGGCAACCTTGTTGTTGAGAGCTCGCGCTCTAACCTACTGAGCCATCCGGCTGCCCCTGGTTTTCTTCTCTTTATCTCAGTAAAACTATGTGTTTCTCAGCTTGGCACTGGGGGGAGGGGGATAAAGCTGCAGGGGGACAGGCCAGTTCTGTGCACCCTTCAGCCGATGTGGTGAGTAGGTGAGAGCGTGACGGAGGCATCTGGTCAATGGCAACACCGTCCCTTAACCGCTGTGGCCTGAGGGAGGCCACATTTCTGTGTGACGGACACATAGCTTCAGCGAGCGTGGTGCCGGCCGTCTGTTCTGGGACACACCAGCCATGTCGTGCTCTGATTTCTTCCTCTGATGTGGTGACTCTGCCTCCAAGTCACTCAGAGTGTCTGGGCCAGGGGTCTGTCAGTAGGTGACAGTGGTCTGCGCAGGGCCAGGCTGGTCGCAGCACTTGTTTGGGGTGGTGTGTGTATATTTTTCAAGACACGCTTCCTCTGCATTAAAATAGCCTAATTAATTTTAATATCCGCCTGACTGTGCGTCTAAATCAGCTGGAGGCTGGCTCCCAGGAGGGCCGTGCTAACAGGCTGCATGTGGGCTTGCGGGCTGCCTCTCACAGGGGCTGGGGGCTTGGTCTCAGTCCTCTGCACCCAGAGAGCCGGCGGGGGCGGCGGGTCACTCCGGCGACCTCTAGACTGCTTCACGCACCGATGACATTGCAATCCCTCCTCATGCTAGTCCTCCCATGTGATTGTCAGCTGCCCCATCAGCATTTATTATGCAAAACGGAATCTTCTGGAAGCGTGAAGAATGAAGTAATTTTGCATGCAGACAGAGCTCTCGGGAGTGTACTGATTACGTACATGTTCATATATTCACTTATGATGAGTGACAGTGTGAGATTTGGGGGTCAGATCGGTCAATCCGTGGGAGACACTGATGAAAATGACGAACTAGATGCCAGAATGCATCCCAGTGCGTCTTGGGATGGCGTGTGTGTGATGTCAGCATCCTGCCCGCTGTACTAACGGCCGAGTGTGGCTGGGAGTCGTGAGCAGGGACTTTCACGGTAACTCTTGCTTGTTTAGTGACAACGGCATAATGACCTTTTAAACTTTGTGACTGTTGGAGCCCCTGGGCTTCCTCACACAAGTCTAGTCGGGGGCTTACGATTCCTCCCCGTGTGGGTGGCTGCTCGAGCCTCTGTCCTTGGGCCCCCATCCCTTGGTAAGAGGCCGTGCAGGAGGGGCTGAGCACGGGTGGAGGGTCCTGGAAAGGTGCGTTTCCTCCCGGGCCCTGGGCTCAGAAGGGGCCCCAGAGTGGTTCCGGAGCCTTGGGACGCAGTGGGAGGGGGACGTCCATTGCAGTCTCAGCCGGGGAGCCCTCGGGGCCCATGGCTGCCCAACAACACAACTGAAGTTGGTGTAGTTCAGGCACAGTTTGTCTGGACTCTGTGAGGAACCCAGGGCCCCACCTGTGTAAGACAAGCACCAGGCTGGGTGGGGCTGAGCCAGGGCCGTGTCCCCGCACATGCCGTGCGGTGGTGGGAAATGGGCCGGTGACTCAGGCATATTCCCCACCTCAGGGGGCAACCGCCTAAGCACGTACAGGTTTTGCAGATCAAATCCAACCTTTTGCAGATCAAATTTTTCCACAAAAATGTTTTCTTAATCTTTGTAATAAAAATATATCCAATGTTAAGTTGTTAAAATTAAACATTTTATTACATGTATTTAATAATAAACATAAAATACTTATTTAACATTAGAAATACTGATTTACTTGTAGCTTCATTTATAACAGTTCTGTCACTGCTCGTGGTAATTTGGTATACAGATTCATAAAATATAGTCTGTAGGAGTAACAGTTCCAAAAGAGTGATTAATGGCATCTCCTAACTGTTCATGGTTTGATGGATCAACCGAAGTATTTCGTGTGCAGAACTTAATTTTTGAAAAATGAAGGCGCGATGGAAAGTGTGACCGTGCCAATGGTTGGAGGACGAAATGTTTCGCTAATTGCAGCAATAAACATTCAGGGAATGGTTGGCGTGAAGTGTGGCACACACTACGGTTACTTCAAATATGTTTTGCAAATTTCTTCAGAGATTATTGCAGAAATTGGATGAAGATAATCTGGAGGACGTGTGGTTTGTTTTGGACAACGTCAGCCTCCACAGAACCCAGGAAGTGCGTGACCTTGTTGGTCAGACAAGACACACTTTACTATTTCTACCACCATATGCTCCAATCATGAACCCCACTGAAGAAACGTTCTCAAAAAGTAAGTTCTGTGCAAGAAAGATTTTGGCTGATCCATCAAACCACGAACAGTTAGTAGATGTTCTTAATCATTCCGTTTCAATCATTACTCCCACAGATTGTCATAATTATTTTATGAATCTGTATATGAAATTACCACGAGCAGTGGCAGGAGAACCGTTATAAATGAAGCTATAAGTGACTAAGTATTTCTGATGTTAAATAAGTATTTTGTTTTTATTATTGAACACATGCAATGTTTAATTTTAACAATAACATAACATTGGATTTATTTATTTATTTTTTTAAAAGATTTTATTGGGGAATTGGAACAGGACTTTATTGGGGAGCAGTGTGTACTTCCAGGACTTTTTTCCAAGTCAAGTTGTTGTCCTTTCAATCTTAGTTGTGGAGGGCACAGCTCAGCTCCAGGTCCAGTTGCCGCTTCTAGTTTCAGGGGGCACAACCCACCATCCCTTGCAAGACTCTAGGAGTTGAACTGGCAACCTTGTGGTTGAGAGCCCACTGGCCCATGTGGGAATCGAACCGGCAGCCTTCGGAGTTAGGAGCATGGAGCTCCAACCGCCTGAGCCACCGGGCCGGCCCTGGATTTATTTTTATTACAGACTAAGAACACACTTTTGTGGAAAAACTTTGATCTCCAAAAGGGCGAATTTGATCTGCAAAAGAGTTTGATTTGCAAAGAGGTGAATTTTGAAGTGCAAAACCTGTAGCAGCATCAGTTGTACGTAGTGTCACTGTCCTCACCTGACTTGCTAAAACCTAATTCCTTATGACACCCAGTTCTGATGAGACTGCCGGCTCTGCGCCCCCTGCCAGCAGCCAGCCCTGGGGGAGTCATGGCCTTGGCAGTGAGGGGACTGGCTCTGTCTGCGTCTGTGCACATGGCACAGTGAGTGGAAGTGCGCCTGTGTGTCCACGTGTTCAGAGTGGGTTGTTACTCTCTTCCCAGCACAGCACGGCCCTGGGGACCGGCCCCCGCCCTGTGGGTTCAGCACCGACCATCCGCCCTCACTGACCCCAGCCTCGGCCCATCTTCTGTGGGGTTCTTTTTGAAGATTTTATTGGGGAAAGGGGACGGGACTTTATTGGGGAACAGTGGTATTTCCAGGACTTTTTCCAAGTCAAGTTGTTGTCCTTTCAATCTTAGTTGTGGAGGACGCAGCTCGCTGGTTCATGTGGGAATCGAACCGGCAGCCCCGTTGTTCAGAGCTCACACTCTAACCAACTGAGCCACCCGTCCGCTCCCCCACCTTTCTTTAGAGCTGGGCCGTGTGCTACAAAGTGTTTACAGCACACTTTGTCTGGCATCCCCATGTTTTCATGGGAGGGGACCCTGCCTGCTGCCGTACGCAAATCCCGATGTGTATTTGTCACGAGAAGCGTCACCTGTCAGGGGCAGGGCTCCAGAGAGAAGCAAATCAGGTAGGAGAGACTAAGGGGGCTGAGCCCCCAGACGGAACCCAGGTCAGGCGGCGGGTTTCCTAAGGAACAAACACCAAGCCCGCAGGTCAGTGGGTGCTGTTCGGGAATTATCTACTTTTGTGAGAGCGACTCCCCTGACCTCCCCCACTGCTGAAACAGCTCGTCCAGGATGAGTGGTCACCACACTACACCTCAGTCCCTTTGGTCAGGGTTTGAAATGTCCCCGGTGTGGAGGCCAGTTCTGAGGCTCGCTGGGACAGCCCGTTTCTCATGAGGAGGTGGTGCCCTCGTCTACGCCTGAGGGTTGGGGACAGGGACACCCGGGCAGGCAGACACTGGCAGTGCTTGCGCGCTCTCAGCAACGTCAATGTCCACGCTTTCAGGAGACGAACGGATGGGAGGAAAAACTGCTCTCTCACCCCAAATAAAGACCATGCAGATGTGAAATGGGAAATTTAATCTGGCACAATTAAATATATTTACGTATTTCACTCGGCAGGATTGCTTCTGAAACATAAGAAATTAGAAGTGACAGTAGTGTAGCTTCTTATATTCAGATAAATTAATTTCTATCCATTATTTAGATTACAGACGAAGAGAAACAACTTTGGCAAAAATTATAGCGATTAAAGCAGACATACAAGATAATACCGTTACAGACATGAAAGTGTTTGGCATCCTTCCCCCATTCAGCTACTTCCCCTCTCCTAGTGGTTTTGGGATGTGACGTTTTATTTAAGGTGGAAAGAATGGTGTAATACGGCCTGTCCCTCTGCGCCCAACCCTGAAACGAAACCTGCATCACAGAGCTGCCGTCTTCGATGTGATCGTTCTGCGTGTAATGAAATGACTCCTGTGTGTCGGGGGCGTGGAGTACACCTGACGCTCGGTGTCACTTTGGCACAGTCCAAACCACCACTAGCTGTTGTGTCTATGTGACGTCAGACAAGTGGCCCGCCTGTGACCAGACGCCTGACTCCCTGGGAGGAGGCCCCGGCTGGCTCTGCGTTCCCACTTTCTTCCTCGCCTTCTCTGGATGCCAGCAGGGCCCAGGACGTCCCCGAGAGGGAACACGGGTGAACGATGGGACCATGTCCATGCCTGCGTTTGTTCTCCCTGATTTTGGTTCTACTGCAGGAAAGCGTTCATCTGGTTTTGCAAAGTGTGAGTCAGTTTCTACCGTCACAAAACTGTCTTGAGGGTGGGGCTCACCTAAAACCCTGTCAAAGTGACGTCACCTGGGGCGGCTGGCCTCGGAAGCAGGCACGCGGGTGGGACAGCTCTTGCTGTCCCGGGAGACCCCTGACCATCGGGGGGGCTGTCACCAGCGCTTTGGGCACAGGAACAGAACGGAAATGCTGTGATGATATTCTCAGGATTGCCCCAGTCACAAAATGACAGCAGTTCTGTCCCTCTAACTCCCAGACAAGCTAGTGAGCTGTCCCAGCCAGGAACCGTCTTAAAGACAAATGGCAGGTGTGCTCTGTCCACTGGTGGCGCTCGGCCAGCCTCCCCAGCCCCGCCCGCCCCGCTGACCGACCCACCTGCAGGAGCTCACGGATTACAAGCTGAGGCATGAAATGGGCCAGTATTAACACGACACTATTTGCAGTGGAGAACGAACATGTGGGCTTTAAGGAAAAGTACATTTTTTTCAAGAAAGGGAAAATAGGGGAACTGGTTGCCCCCGGAATTGGATGTCCCCACAAACCTCTCTCATTATAATTTGGTTAAACAAAAATACACAGTTTAACTGCAAAGCTGTAGTGGCTACAGGATTTGAAGGACGCGTCACTAGGCAGTCACACGAGAAGACACATGATGCCGTGTCGCTGTCGCCGGCAGCATCTGCAGGCCGGTGCCTCACTGGGGGAGGGCCTGGAGGATGGCGTTCACCTCCTCGGCCACTGCTGTCAGCGCAAACTCGAACTGCTCCTAGAGGACAAGAAAGGGAGGCCATGAGTGACAGCTTCCTTTGTATCCCGGCCCTGAGTTTCGAAAAAGACCAGTGGCCGATGTCTGTGGGAGGACAGAGCACTGGCACCCCCAGAACGTGCCCCCGGGGAAGCAGCTGGTAGGACGCATGTGGGGACGGCTGGGGAGGCACCCGTGCCAGGCCTGCCTCCCCGATGCCACGACAGTGAGGGCTTGCACAGCTCCCGCCACCCAGCAGTCACGGTGACGACCACGCGGGCCTTTCCCCTCCTCAGAAGAGGCAGGTGACCACCGCCGTGGACACCAGTTGAGTCTGCAGCCCAGGCCCGCTTTGCTGCACATGGCAGACGCCTCCTTCCCCACGGCGCGTCCTGACCTCAGCCGCGTGTGTGCCAGCGTGCGCCCACTACACGAGTGCATACGGGGCGGGATGCAGCACGCTTCCTGTCAGGTGGGACTGACGTCAGGACTGTCTCTTCCTCTAAAGGACCAGGGCTCAGCACACAAAGGACAAAGCCTGTCTCTCTCGTGGGTGGAATGGCCACTGTCCCTGCACGCGTCAGCTGCACACAACAGCCTATAAACTGCGTCAGGACCTCTGACGTAGGTTACCAGGCACGTCTGCGTGTCCAGCGAAGTCACAGCAAAGAACCGATCTGGCACTGTCACCTCGTTCCGAGTGTTTGATCAAGGAAAGCCCTATCGACGGCTTAAGGACTTGACAAACCAGGTAAAACATGCGGCAGCTGCAAACCCCAAAACAACTAATTTCCACTTTAAATGCCCAGCACATAACATACAAAATACCTTGAATTAAAGCGACAGAAAATCAACGCAATGTACTGCTCACTTTAGGACAGAACACAGCTGCCCCTTAGCACCCCCCTGACGCCACAGAACACGTTGCTGGGGTCACAGCCACCTGAGGAAACATTAGAAACTACCCTTGGAGCTGTTACTGGGCAGATTGGAGAGCACGCCCGACGCAGAGCAGGGTGAGTGTGGGGCACGTCCACGGTGCCGTCTCCCCCAGGTCACGCGGAGGGGCTGTCGCCAGGATGGCCCACAAACATCGCAGATGCTGGAAACCACCTCCTGTCGCCGTTTGCTTGTGTCACCGGGGGATCCAGGCTCACGGCATGATGGGCCACTGCTTCGCAGAGTTGTGACTGGCAGTGGGCATGCTGAGGTGTCCTGATGACTTGAAAATGCCCAAGAACAAAGGGGGGCTGCGTGGGACCCCACTGCCCATGCCACGTGCGTGTTTATGTCTCTGACACACTGGACTCCGATCCTCAGCTCCAAAGGGAAAACTGACAGCGTGAGCAGGTACTGAGGGGGCGAGGCCTCCACACGGGACCGGTGGTTTCACAGAAGGAGCTGGTGGGACAGCCATACCCTCGCCACAACGTTAGGTGACAGGGGCAGGACACAGGCTCGCACCCGGCTTCATCACCATCATCGGGACGCTCTGTTCACAGGACAGGACAGTGGTGGGAGCGTGGGACATGGGACAGCAGGTGGCCCTTAAGTTGCTCCAGTATTGACCATGTGGCCCCAGGCAGACAGGTAAGCTGTGATGGCAGGGGCTTCAGTGCCTGGGCTCTGCCAGCCTGGGGAGGCGGCCCTGACAGCGCTGGCTGGAGGGACGGGGGTGTCCTGTGATGACGGACCTTTGCGGGAGAGACACGTGCTCCTCAGGCGTCCACGATGTGCTGCGGGCTTGTCAGTCGCCTGGCTCCTCCACCGCGTGTCGGCTGGGGCAGCTCCTCACCGCGTCACAGGCAGAGACCACGAGCAGACACATTGCAGTGGTGGCACCTTACCCAATACGGCTGGATCAGACCCCCAGGAATCGGGACGGAATCTGGTGTCCCAGCCGGGAGGTTCCCAGCATCTGAAGTCCTTTGTTTCAGGAAATCATTAAAGTAACAGCTACAGTGGAGCGACGTGGCCGGGGCAGAGGTGGCTTTCACTGCTGCTCACAGTGAAGGGACAGCTGGCGCCGCGAGGAGCTGCCCGTCCAGGGGCAGCGAGCCGACATGCTGGGCCACCTCGCAGCGGTCTGGTCCTTCCACGGGCACGGGCCCTGTGGCACCTGGCCTGGGCCAGCGTCCCGTCCTCTCCCGATGGCTCCCACCACAACAAAGCACAAATAGGTGGGACCAGGGTCAAGTTTCTGCCCAGGAAACTGCTCACTTCCCAGGAAAAGAACCCACCAGTGGCAGCTCTGGCGGACACAAGGTGACCCGAGCGCCCAGCTGTCCTCAGAGGGGACATACAATGTCCACACCCAGCTGCACCCACCACAGAACGTCAGGTGTGCCTTAGCGTGACACCGTCCACAAAACCACACCAGAAGGCCAGTCTCTACATACACCCTGGGGCCTGAACATCCCACTAGAGCTGTGACCACTGCGTGACTGGCGTGGGGGAAACACGGGTGCAATGTGACCGGTCCTTACTGAGGTAGCGCACAGCATCGGGCTCGTTCCTGCCCTGGTCCCTGCCCTGTGACCACGTGAGGTGTAACTTGGGAAGCTGGAGCTTCCCAAGTGTACTTGGAAATTATTTCTGCAAGTTTTTTGCACATTAAAATAATTTCAAAATAAAATTTCATAATTTTAAATTAAATTTTTTTAAAGAAACATACCATGTGTCTTGATTTACAAAGTACTTCCACACTAGTCACATAAGAATCCTGTGACGCTCCTGCATGTCAGGGGCCGGAACACAGCTGAGAGGCCGAGGGGCCAGCACATGGCTACCAGCTGCATGTGTCACCCCTCTCGTCCCAGATGTCAGGGTCAAGGTCAAGGAAAGAGCCTCAGGCAAACGTCACTGCTGAAATGGCGACGCTGGAGCGCAGTTCTCGTCTCTGCCGCGAGTTGTGATCCCGTAAGAGAGGGTTAAGTTCCTTTTGCCCCAGTGCCAGGGTTGAACCAGCCAAACGGCCCCATAACGGCAGTTTGACAGGATCTTCCTGGTTGCGATGGGCTTTGCTCAGCCTCACCCGCTCTGACTTCCTCATTCTCCGCATAGTGGGGGCTCCCGGCACCGCTCTCCCCTCAAGCTGCTGCAATACCGCCTGTAACTCTCCTTGTGCCAGAGACAGAAACAGAGGACCAAGGAACCACTCACACTTTATGAGGGGGTGGGGGCGACGCAGTAAGACCCCGAGAGCTGGATGGCTTGCCTGTGGCCCCAGGATTGTCACCACCGGACACCAAGCACGAACCACGGACGTTTGGGTAGCTTGATGTCACGGGGGCACTTTTTACAACGAAGTCCTCACACACACAGAGGTAATTCTGCAGGATGTTAGGTGCTGTGGACACCACGCCGCTCCGTGTCAGGGCCACACCGAGGAAGAAGACTGTCTGCCCTCCGACTGGCAGCGACAGACGTGTGCGCTTCCGTGGTTGGACACACACAGTTCTGGAAGGTTGGGCCCTTCCAGTCCCCTCATTCTAGCTCTCGCCCCCCGAGCCCACTGGCGGTCCTGCCTTCACTCCGCTGCACTGCACCTGGCCGGTTCAGTAAGTATGTATGTGAGTTGTTCAGGGGAGCTCAGCGCCCCCACATACCCCGGGGACATTCCAGTGACCGTGTCCCAATGACCACACAGCAGAGCTGTGCCTGTGGGAGCCTGAAATATGGGGGCCGCACAGAAGCTCAGTGAGTCCAGAACCTTCCCCTGCAAGGGAGCTGGGGTCACCGCTGACCTCTTTCTATAAATGCAGTGCCCCCGCCCCCCAAATCTGGGGAACGGAAGGTCCCGACCACATGAGACCTGGCTGCATCTTTCTGTTGAAATGTTGGGGTGCAGCAGCCACCAGTCACCCTCCTGGGAAGGGGCCCGGCTGGGGTAGGTCAGGTTGGAAGCCGCCGGCCGTGCCTCCTCCCCCGTCCCCTTGCGGACACCACATGGCGATGCCGGCTGTACCTTTGTCTGGACCATGCCCGGCCGCTGGTCCCGCAGATGCTCCAGGGTGGCAGCGATGTCAATCTCCTTAGCACCTGCAACAAACCAAACGGGCTGAGTTCAGACACTGCTGGGGCCCCGGCTCAGAGGCCTCGGCAGTGCTTTCCGTGCCCTCCGCGGGCTCGGCAGGCAGCTGCAAGCTCTCGGGGAAACTAAGACGACAGCTTTCGCTTCCACCAGGTCAAGAGGCTGGGAAAAGAAACTGTCCCCAGGGGCCCACGCAGATGCTGATCAACAGCAACCCTGTCAGCAGACACGTAAGCTTCCTTCGTGTTTGAGGCATTTTCAAGGCTTTTAAATCACAGAAAGTAGCACATCACCTTTCATTTCAATAGCAGAGAAGTGTTTATTCAGAGAGATGAAAAGTCAGACTTAGTCACATACACCTCAGCACTGGCTTTTAACATAGAGTTTAAAACCAAGTGTTCCAAGTGTGAAGAAAAGACAGGAGCCCGGGCCCCTTGCTGGCCAGCACTTTCGCTGAGAAACCCCTCCCCTGGGCAGCGTCTGTCTCACGTCGGGGGTTCGGCTTCCGTAGAAACATTAGTGCTTGAGTTTGAAGTTTTAACCTCGTCCTTAACTCAGCCCATCCTCTGATTTCCCCTTTGGCTACGTCCTCTTAGACTGAGAGCAGGACGGCCCCAGGCTGCAAGCTCCCTCAGGTCAGAGGGGCCTGTCTGCCACCATGGCAAGCGACACCGTGTGGGGCTGGGACCCCTCACCAGGCCCCGGCAGGTGCCGCCACTTCCCGTACAGCCTCACGGCGTCACGAGAACACGACGGGGCAGACCCTGTCACCACCCCTGCTGTGAGGACATTAAAGCTCACCTGGGTGGGATGGCGTGTCTCTGGTCACACGAGCAGGTAGCTGTGCCCACTGGGTCCCGGACCACGCCAGGCAGAGGGGCCAGTCCCAACAGACGTGGGGGACAGTCCCTGACGGGCTGCCCACTCACTCCCCTTAGACGCAGAACCAGGAGGATGAACTTGAGAACTTCTAAAGCGACCGGAATCTTTAAAGCCCTGTGGCCTACTTGGGGTAAATGCCCATCCCACTGTCCGAGCGGCCGGCAGTGAGAAAGAAAGGTGGGTGCGGATGGAAGGCTGGCAGGAAGTGCATTTGAACGGATGTTGTGCTCGCATGGGGGCAAGCGCACCAGGGGCAGGGCCTGAGCTGCACCCGCTCCTGCCCGGCGTCTCCGGGTCCCCATCCGCAAGTGCAGAGGATGGAGCGAGGCCGCAGGGCAGCACTCGGGGAGGGCCTGGCTGCCCTTGCAGATGAACACCATGGGGATGGGACCCCATGCATCCCCCCAGCTCTCAAACCTCGGCCTCTTGGAACAGCCGGATGTCCCCGGGGGAGCTCAGCATTCGGAGGCCAGTGGGCCAAGCCACTCCTGCAAGAGACGGTGTCAGGGTGCTGGGTTTCCTGCTGGGTTCTCTGCAGGTGTGAAAAGCTTCTGGATGTCAACCAGGCCACAACGAACACCATCTTGTTTTAAAGGGCGACTTTAAAACAGGCTGACAGACGGGTGAGCTCGTCCTGTCACCAAACGGGGGAACTGGGGAGACAGGAGCCACCGGGGCTGTCAGCAGGTGCCGTGAGACCTTGGCGTGGGATCCTACCTCCTCAGCTTCCTGGATGAACAGCGGTGCTGGGCCCACGGTTCTAGGAACAATTGTGCACAGAAACTGGTTTCTTCAAGAAGTTTGTCATAAGAAAGTCAAATCCTACATGGAGAGTGAGGGAGGGAGGGAGACAGCTGTTTGTTTCCTCCTGGGTGAATCTCTGCCCCTCAGCCAGTGCTATCGCAGGTCCCAGCCACCATGTGCAGCAGCTGTCCTTTACCTGCTGGAAAGGCGGCCGCTCCCGGACACACGCCTGAATTCTGAGTGTGAAAAATGCCACAAGTGACACAGACCAGACGACCTCACAGTGCGTGTTGGGTGAAAGCCTCACGCTGGAAACAGCAGGGACAGTGCGTGTCGGATGCTCTGGGGATGCGGCCTCCTACTCCCAGGTGGGCTCTTCCGGGACAAGAGCCGGAGCTGCCGTGCTCTCCGCGGCCTCCGGCAGGGCGTGGGGTCAGGAGGCTTGGTGAGGGGTGAACAGTCTGAACCGTACGTGGAGCGTCCCCGTCCTGCCAAGCGGACACACTGAGAGCTTCCTGTGGGACTAAAAAAGAACGCTCTCTGTAGGTTGCTTAGGGCACTTTCTGTGTGTCCCTGAAACTGGTTTTCAAACCTCTACCAGCAGCTGCCTGGCTCCGCAGGGCTGGTCTGTGGGCCGGAACCATCACTGACGCCCGCCTGTCCGTCGCTGCAAACCATCTTCCAGGTGTTGGCTGGGCCCCGTGACGCCCTTGGAGATGTGACTGCCACAACCAGGACAGCAGCCTCCGTCTGCGGCAGTTCACCGGGGTTGAAGGTGGGCTGCCTGAGCCACGCATGACGCTTTGATAGACTCTCTTTTCTACTTTATTGCAGTGACACCCGTTAGACGACTGCTTGAGAGGGAACGTGGGAAGAAGGCAGGACGGAGCGTAATGAGGTCTCCCCAGACGAGGCGCTGAGAATATCAAAGCGCATTGGGAGCTGGCTCAGACGTGCACTCATCCCGGAACCGGAACCGAGCAGGGCAGCAAATCCAATGAGTGCTCAGAACTGCAATTAGCTATGGCACGGCTTCGTTAAGTAAAACCAGCTGTGACGTGGATGGCTGCCTCCTCGCACGTCAGGATCAGTAACAACTGTGTGAAGCGTGCAGACGGAGGAGCTTCAGGGGCTCCACCATGGTCCTGTACAAAAGATGGGAGTCACAGGGAGGCCGTCCTGGTTGGGACCCCAAGTGTCACCGTGACGGGGTGCGTGTGACACTAAGCCTGTGCTGACGGCACAGTTCCTCGGGGGGCGGGCGGTGCCCCTGGTCGTGTTATCAAGGTTTACTGAAGGTAACGGGGTTTACTGAAACCCTCCAGTCCCCAGGAGGTTCCCTCTAGTGCACTGAAAACGGAATTCTCTCTCAAAGCCCCGTCCTGCTGGCAGCCACGTTAGGCTCCAGAGAACAGACCGGTTGGGTGCACGCTCAAGCTGAAAAGCATGTCCACAGTCGAATAAGTACATCATATACAGAGAAACGCCTCCTAGAAGGCAAGGCACGAGCCGCAACCCCGGCCATGGGCCTAGGGCAGACTGTGAGTCCGTGCAGAAGCTTCTGGTATTTTCCATGTGAGAAGCATCACGAGTACTCAAACACTAGGGAAATGTGAGGCGCTGAGCCAAGCTGCCCTGCGGTCAGGTCTAAGTTGGGGCCTCCACGAAGGACAACAAGGGGGGACCCAACCCTGCGCAGGGGGCCTCCCTTCCCCGACATGCAGTGGACCCACGTGTCACACTCCTAGACACGGGCCCGGCCCCCAGGGCCTTGTCCAGTCACTGCCCAGTGAGCAGTAATTACTCTCACTGTTCCTTCCTCATTCACGCAGGGGCCAGTGGGTTCCAAGTTTACACATGGGCCCAACATGTTTTTAAGACAACAGACGTTTTTAGCTCAAGATACAAAGTATTAACCATTAAACAAAAAACATGGATAGAACATTAGTATTAAAGTATTCAAACGACATTTACAGTGAAAGAATCCCGTCTCCTGGGGCTGGTCCTTCCCGCGTGCTCAGCCCCGCTCACGACGGCGACTCCATAAACCAAGCCCCTGCTCCCAGCTTTTGGCCAGAAGGCTTTGCAAGTGGCAGGCTTCCCGCACAGTCTTTTCTCTGCGGTGTGAAAAAGACAGTATGTGCTCTATGTGGGAGAAACGCCCCCTGTTGCGTGCAATCCACCCTCTGGAAGAACGGAGGCGGTGTTTGCTCCCGGCTACCACGGGGTGGAACGACGGAACACAGGTCAGGATAATGAATCCGAGGGCACGTGTGGGATTGTCCATGACCCCGGAGGGAGCCTGGGCCCCTGACGCGCGGCCAGTGGGACTGTACCTTTTCATTCACTGAAGTTGCCACGAGGGACTCGTTGAACAGTGCAGCCCTGGGGGGTGCTGGGTTTAGAAAGTTCAAGGGGCCGTAAAACATTACTGGACAAAGGTGTTTCGATGGCATTACGCACAGTGGATGATGGTCGTGCTTCACAAACAGAGTGAGGGGCAGCCCCACTCAGCCAGGCCGGCTACCCTCCCTGCTGTGTAAGCCCTCGGTGCCCCACGCGACTCTCACATCTGCTACTTCGACCTGCTGGTAAGAGTTAACGTCTCTTGTAAGAAAACAGGCAAATCTTCATGACTCAGGTTTAGCAACATTTCTTGGATATGACAGTAAAAGTACAGGCAGAAAAAGGAAAAATTGATAAACTGGGCATCATGAAAATTAAATTGTGCACCAAGGCAGAAAACTACTAGGGCAAGAGTGTGAAAATGCTCCTACCAAATGGCAGGCACTGCCTGCAAAGCGCATGTCGGATAAGGGCTTCACTTCAGGACATATAAGGACTCCTACAAGCCAACAAGAACAGCCTGATTAAAAAGTGAGCCAACAAATTGAATAGACAATTCTCTCAAGAATATATCCAAATGGCCAAAAAACACATGAAAAAACATCTCCAGTCCTTAGGAAAATGCAAATCAAAACCACAATGAGACACCACCTCACACCTGTTAGGACGGCTGCTTTCAAAAAAACCCCAAATAGCCCAGAAAATGACAAGTGCTGGGGGGCGTGGAGACACCAGACCCCTGTGCACCACCGGTGGGCGTGTAAAGTGGTGCAGCCAGGAGGTGACGGTGTGGCGGGCCCTCAGAAAGTCCAGCGTGGAGTCAGCGGCTGGCCCAGCAGTTCTGCATGTGGGTCTGTGCCCAGGAAATGCATTTGTGCAGCAGTCTCTCTCCCCGTGGCTGACAGGGGCGGCCAGCAGGTGGCTGCCCGCAGGGGCTGGGTTGGCACACTGTGGCGTGGCCAGGACGCAGCCTCGCTCAGCCTGAACAAGGACGACACTCGGACACCTGCGTGGGTGGACCCGGAGGACCCTGCTCAGGGAAGTGAGCCAGTCACAAGGGACAAGTGCTGTGTGACCACTCGTACGAGGGAGTCGCATTGTCTGTCACAGAGACAGGAAGTGGACAGGATTCCATGCATCCTCACCCAGGAGCTGCTCCCTGACACACCAGGTGACAGGAAAACGGGGCACAGATAAGGCTGCTGAGACAGCAGTGGGGAGCTGGACAGATGGCCGCATGCACCGCACATCAGTCACCACGCGGCTGGGTCACTCAGGAACCCATGCCCAGCCACCTGCCCACAGCGGATGGCTCAGGGCACACAGTGACACCCCAGTCCTGGGCCCCCTCCAACAAAAGAAACCATCCCCCAAACACACTGGGGCCTTGAATACCAACAGCAGCCGGGGGCCGGGGGTCTGGCCACGCGGGCTGCAATGCCAACTCAGGGTGACCCACAAACAGCGTCTTTGGGAAGCTCCCCGCTCAGTCCTTTAAAAAACGGCGATGAAACAGAAAAAGCAACACCCTGGGTAAAGAAAAGCCACTGACAATCATTTAAAAAGCACAACCTTGGAAAAGATCTTGGCTGCAAAACACTGATCGTTACATTTGAGCTAAGTCCTTCCCTGACAGAAGGTCATGCTAGCCAAACACTAATCCTGACGCAAATATTAACTATGAGTTAGAAACACATTTGCAGTGAAGAAAAAGGAGCCACAGACTTTCACAGGTTGGAACCGCGTCTCCTGCCACAAAGGGCCTCTCGGCTCTCCAGCTGCATCACTGCCAGCACAGGGCGGGGACTTAACCACTCCGGCCGGCCCCTCACAGGCCCTAATCCCCGAGGGCCTGTGTGACCGAGGGGGCTGTGGCCGCAGCTGCAAATGTGCCTGGGGTCTGGTGGGAGCTGGCGCCTGCAGGGCTGCCCAGGCGCAGCAAGGCTCTGCAGAGGCTTTGGTCCCGTGCAATTCACTTTTTTTAAGAGAAGGAAATGGGAAGAAAGGTTTGGTATCCAGGCTTGGAGCCTTTGATCATCTGAAAACACGGGGTCTGCAGCAGGCCTCCGGCTTCTCAGGCCAGACAAAGGCGGCCAGGCGAGCCTGCGCCAGAACAAAACCCCGGGCAGGCGGCCACTCAGTGTGGTGGCCTGGGAAAGGCACCTTGCTGGCTAGGAGGGGACACCCTGCACTTTGATCTCAGCCGACACCAAGCCCGGCCCCAGATCAGTGCCCCCTTTCGCTTCCCAGCAGGGGGGAGCAGGTCAAGAACAGGAGGAGGGGTGACCATCTCAGGAAAGGCCTGGGGCTGCCCTCTTGGGCCCCCTCCACACGGCTGGGCTGGGCCGGCATGCTTGGACACTGGCCCACTCGTCCTGTGGATTCTGATTGCACGGTGCCCCAGGGCTGCTGGGGGACAATCGTCAGCCCCACCCTGGGGGACCTTCTCCATGATGGCTTCTCTGTGAAGTGGACCTGAGCCACTTAAAGTCCAGGTTGCACCCTGGGTGGATGCCAGGCAGACCCCACAAACATGGAGAGAACGTCGCAGCCTTCTCCTTCCTTCAGACCAGCCAGGTTCCCAGAAACCACCAGTGCCCAGGGCCTTACAAACACAAGATGGTCTGGATCCTCCGGAAGTGCTTGGTGTAACGGAAGGGAGACGTTACATGCTTGGCGGACAGAGAAGGGAAGGCGGGTGACAAGGGAAGAAACACAAATTCCATCGCGAGCTCCGAGCTCCCAGTAACTGCAAGTTTGCCAATGACAAGGCGTATTTGAGGAGACGCAGTGGCATTACAGGACAGGGAACAAATGACGTCCAACCTGAAAAGGTTCCGATTAAGTCACGGCCTAAAACCAGGAAGTGCTGCTGAAAGCAGTACCACAGCGTTCGCACTCGTCCGGCTGTAGGCTCACCAGCAGCACTCAGCTAACTCAGGGGCCTGAAGGCACTTCTGATGGTGACAAACCAATGTCATGCACTCCCAGCGGACACCCAGCCAGGCAGGCTGGTAACCGCTTGTAGGGCGTTCGGTCGTTTATCCAAGCTGTCTCGTCTTTACGTTTCAAACAATGGGCTCAAGACATGATCTATTTTTCTTTTTAACAACAAGAAAATGGAGTTAGGAAAATACCTGTGTTAAGAGTCGCTGGCATTTATGCGAAAATGTATAGAAACAATCCTGTAATCACTACCAACTCCCACTGCCAGGCAAAGGATGAAGACGGGACTCTCTGGAAGGTGGAAGCGTCTGCAGAACGAACGTGTGTGCGTGTACGTGCATGTGTTGCTATAGAACGGCTCACTCATGGGTAAAGGGCCCATGAACTGTCACCCGTCTCATTGTTTCTTTCCCAAGTTGCACGGGACACTGACAGGTGTCACAGGAAGATGGGGTCTTTCAGGTAAGTTGGGGACACAGAATCTAGACGCATTTCCCCACTGCAGGGCCCCTCATGGGGTGATGCAAGAGGCGTGTCCACTGGCAGCCTTCCCAGGGTGGCCATGGAGCGCCTGGTCTCTGAGGAGCCCAGGCCTGGAGACCACGCCGCGAGAGACGCCCGACGAGCCCTCACCTAGACAGAGGAGGGGCCTGCAAAGCTTCGTGTGGGACGAGGTGTTTAAATGCTACCAGAGGTCTTGGCGCCTCTAGAGTGTGTCTGTAAACAGTTTATCATGGGAAGGCTCATGCAAATTCCTTCCAGGATGTTCTGAACACCCCCCACTTAGGCAGGCGAGGGCGCCTGACGTGCGTCCAGGGTTAGCAAGACTGCATTCAGCATCTACCGTGTGCCAAGCCCAGTGTCCACACCACCGGACGCTGTAACAAAGGCAGCACCTCAGGAATCACCGTGCTGGCTGCAAACAGCTTTCACATGACGCGGAAAACCACCAGCTCATTCTCCGAGGCCTCTGAGAGCATGACACCAGGTTGCCATAGCAACGCCCTCCCGCTCTGAGCCGCAGCAAAGCGGCCCCCCCGAGTCTCACCTTTGGCTATCTTGTTGAGAACCATGTCGATCAGGATGTAGGTGCCGCTCCTGCCTGCGCCGTCGCTGTCAACAGAAGGAGAGAGATGAAAATGCCGCCGTCACGGTAACCCCACACCAGCAAAGCCAACACAGCTCAGTTCCTTCTGTGTTTGAGTGGGGCTCGTGAGGGGGAGCAGGGCTGCGACTGTGAGAGAAGGGGAAAACGTGGGTGAGGAAGAGTCGGGGGGACGCAGGGGAGGAGGGAGAATGAAGACCCGGGTGGCTGTCAGAGTCCATGCCCTGGAATTCAGTGTCTGCACCGAGCTGCGTGAGGCCCACGTAGCCTCGCACAGGGGACGCAGGGCGCTGGGCGTCCGAGCAGGCGGGTGGCCCCACCACAGACAGCCCGTCCCTGCTCTCAGCAGCATGGGGTACACGTCACTCGGTCCTTAGCGTCTCTTTAATCTCCTCACCCCCGGCTACCACTGGAATATTTACCATCTGGATGGAGTTGTAAAAAGGTTCTGAATTGTGCCTCAACAATAGCAAATGAAAGACAATGATTCCTTTTCTGGGGAAAGTAGCCTCAGCCCATCCTTTCTCTATAAGCACGTGTGACCATCTCGTCCCACACAGCTGTGTCCCTGAGAGGTGGCTGTTCTCCCCACGAGCAGCTTCGAACAGACGCTTTACATTTATACTCCTAGCAAATCCAATTGTGACTAAGAAAAAAAGAAATGTTTGCATTTCCAGACTTGAGGAATTGTGTGACTAAACGACAAATCCCATGCTTTCAGTCTCTGGTTGCAATGGTGGCCGGTAACCCCGAGAAACCACTGCTGAGACTGCAGGGTCGGTCTTTCTGGAGTCAAGGATCATTGCGTTCGGCTCTAACGTGTTTTCTCAAACAAAGGGTTGAAGAGAGCTGCATTGGAAAGGCCAATACTCATACGTTATACTTTCGTACACGTCACCTTCACTGTGTGGAGACGCAGCAGAGCTGGCCCTGCATCTAACCCTGTGTGACCAGGGACCACAGGTGCCTTTCCTGTCGCTGGGCTGTCCCTCTTCTCTCCTGTGCATTCAGTTCTCTTCCCACAACCATTTCGAGATCGACTATAAAATCTTCCATCTCGTTGCAGCTCGTCTGGGTGCATTTGTGCGTAAAAGTTATTCTACTCGACTTTTTGAAGGAACCAAACCTTCTATTCTCTTCCTCTTCTCATAGGGTGACACGGAAACACACAGACACACACCCATACACACAGAGACACAGAGATATACACACAGACACACACCTAGACACAGACAGGCACATACACACAGAGAGACATAGACACAGACTCACACACAGACACATGTATGCATGCAACACACACACACTCTCACTTCTTGATTGAACCTGACAAGCGTGGTGTTTGATCGTTGGAGCTGTGTCTCTCCGTTATCCCAGACAGAAAGGAACATTCTACAAGGTGGTTCTAGACAATGGAGTGTGGTTCTTTAGCAGAAACAGTTGATGTAAAGCCAGGAGAAGACGGAGTGAGTTTTTTGTGAGTGGCTCTGCTCTGGCTGGTGTGGGCGTGACCTAACTGAGGGGATGAGCCCTGAATTTTCACCCAAAGGCCCAGACTCACATCGTAAACTGGAGGTGGCCCCACCTTGTGTAATCACAGCTTTTGTCTCTGTTCAAAATGTCCCCAAGTGTTTCACCATCTGCGCGTGTTTCCAAACCTCAGCTGCATGAATTGGTGGCTGAGACAGAGACACAGACCAAAAATGTTGTCTCAAAGTTTTTGTGCAGTGGCACCATGTAAGGTGGCAGACACGAGCATTTGGAAACGGATCGTAGCGCCCTGCATAGTGGCTTCCGGGAAGGACACACAGAATGTGCAGGTTGGACCAGCACACTGACATAAACACACGACTTCATTTAGCTCAAGGGCATAGAAAATTCAGCTTATAGCTTTGGTTTCCACTGGAAGTACTGGTTAGGTATAGTGATTAAGCCACTAGAAAGTTCAACTTCTGGATTTAATTGTAGTTTGTTTTTTGAGGTACAAATACTTCTTAATCCATGTTAAAAGTTGTACTTGCCTGCAATGAACAATTATTGGACAAGAACGGCCCCTGTAGCACTTGTTTACTTTTCTGAAATAAAAAGAGATACAGAAATTACGGTTATGTATTACATCTTCTCTGCTATGTTATCCAAAATCACCAATAAGCCAAAGCATGTAAATCATGTCTTGAACATCAACTTGCAACAGCCTGTTTTGACAAAGAAAATAAAAATGACACACATTTTCAGAGATTTATTTTTTTTTTCAATGCAAGTTATTAAACAGAGCTTTCCAAACAATTCTTACACGTTTTCCCTTTGCAGGTATGAGTGTTGGGTCAGAGGGACCCTCAGCCTGTCCCCTGCTCCCTTCTCTGTCTCTTGTTCCTACAGTTAATTTCACCTTTTTTGTTGTTGTTGTGATACGAGTGTCTGGATTCTTCAGTGAAATGTTTGAATTTCGCAGTGTGTGCTCAAAATTTCGTATGGTCTAACTGTCGTCTTGGAATGTAATATTATTATATTGTTTCTAAACAGCATCTTCAAGATGCTTTTGACCCATCTGTTTTGTAAAGTGTCTAAATTATGGACAAACCTCAGACAAGTCTTTCCACCTTATAAATTTGAGTATGTTTAAAAACAACTTCATTGTGCAGATTTTAGATCAAAATTCAAGAAAATTAACAAGAAGCATAGATTAAGAGTTTGTAACCAAGCCCTAAATCCAAACACAGGCTGATGTGAAACCCACTGTAGAATGAAGTCAGTGAAACAAGTATATGTGTTCACAAAGTACATCGAAATTCTCAGTAAAATGTTTCTGAATAAAGAAAATCAAAGACAGAATCTTGGTTTATTGGAAGGAAAAATATATGAGGCGGGTGTGTTCTAAAATGAGCTGTGAACTTGTACAACAGAAGCCATGAGGTGCAAGTTAAAGGGATGACGGTGCAGAGAAATCTGTTTCCTTGTACCAGAAATGGGGAAATGTCACATTTCTTTGCACAGGCTGCCTGCTCAGCACGAAAATAGTTGCAAGTGAAAATTCAGTCAATGGCTGCTTTGCTCCCAGCCCTGTGAGCCGGGAGGCCCGGGGCTGGGCGCTGACTCAGTTCATGGCGTCAGTTCAGTCAGCGTCATGCAGCCGAGCCTCAGTATCACTGTGTTGTCACACTTCCTCTGTGGGGTGAACAGAACGAGGCACTGCTGAGGTGAGGCCTACAGCGCCCTGACCAGCGTGAGGGGTGCAGGAGCCCAGGCAAGACGCAGCCCTCAGACGGGCCACGCTCCCAGCCCGCTCAGGGCAGCACAGGACCTGGCTGCTGTCCTCCGAAAACACGCAGCATTGAAAGACACCCCCCCAAAAAGGTGTCTCTAAAATGAAAATACCCCACAAAATAGTCATGGGGATGTGAAATGAGGAATGTAGTCAATAATGTAAGGACTACGTAGGGTGTCAATGGGTCACTTCCCAGGGGGTCACTTCATAAATTACATAAATGCCTAACCACTGCACTGTGCACCTGAAACTAATATAAAATAAAAAAATAAATTACATGTATGTAAATTTGTTCAAAATCATTAAAAAATGAGAAGACCCAGAAACATGGGTCAAATAAGCTGCCCAGTGTCCCCATGGCCACGTCACCATTTCAGCTGGAGCCTTTTCTTGCTTTTTGTGTACACTGCAATGCTAAGTTTGGGGGGAAAGGCGGAGAAAGTCAAAGTGAACTCATTAAAATCAATGGTACACGTGAGCCACAATGCCTCCAAAGTTCTTGGCTCTTTGAGAGTAAAGCAGATACGAAAGCAGATCCACTCATTTTCCCCCAAACCTCCTAAGACTCAGGCTGTAAAGGCAATGTGAGCTTTGACGCTGACGAAATAGGCACCAGACCTCAAGGACGTACCTTGAGTGTGGGCACGTGAAACCCAGCAGCTCAAACAAGGCCATGTGTATGTGTGTACGTGCATGTTTGTGCGTGTACGTGCACGTGTATGCACACGTGTGTATGTGCATAAGTGTACTGTATGCATGTATGTGTATGTGCATTGTGGGCATGCACGGTGCTCACGTGCAGAATCGAGCAAGCTGACCTGCCCAACCAGAGCTAGGGTGGCACTGTTTTTACAGCCTTTCAGTTTCTAACAAGATTTTACTGGGAGTTTCTCAGTCTGAGGCTTTTAAACGTGGGCCAGCTCAGCTCTGCCCCTCCAACACCCCGCTACAGTCCACACCTGGCTGTCCCGCCTGTTCGTAAAGACTCAACTCAGCTTCTGCACGTTCAGTCACTGGCCAGGTGCCAGCATAAAAAAAGAACATTAAAAATAAACACGACCACAGGCCTGGCTTTCGGCTGCACTGGCTTTAGAAAACACGACTGTAGAAGCCGGTGAGCAGCCAGGAGAGACCGTTACAGCTGCTGAGCTGTTTCGCAAAGCGCAGTAAGAACAGGCCCCTGGCTACGTGGGCAGCTCGCTTCTCCACCCCTGCAGCTCCCGTGTTCGTGTGTCCATAGATTTCAGTTCTGTTTTCTGCAGCGTGTTCTGACTAGCTGCCTGGCAGCTGCTAGGAAGGCTTTGCTGTGATTTTAATATCCACGCCAGCCCACCCCGCGCTGACCCTATTTACAAACAGCCCCAAGACGCGCAGTGTCAATGCAGGGTGCTGCTGTGGTTTAGCATTTATTTACAGAGAATCATGTGCGTGTGTTATTACAGCGTGAAACACCAAAGCAGGAAGGCAGAAGCACCATAGTCCACAAAAGCGTTCATCTGGTCGACCCAAGATAGAGAAGCACGTTATTCACAGACGGCGATACACAGCTCCTTGTTTGACCACTATCAGAGCAAATCATCAGGAAGCAAAAGGTCGCAAACATTAAGAAAAGCGGATGTTATGTATACGTCCACAGGAGGAATCCACTGAGAAAGAACGATTAGTAATACAAACCAACCCGTGGGTCACTGAGTGAGAGCGACCGCCATGCAGCCACCAGCAAGCAAAGGTCAGAGGCTGTTAGAGGCTCAGAAAAGGGGCTTCCCACACTGTCCCTGCAGTACAGTCACAGTTTCCAACGATCACTTTTGTGACTATGCAACTGGGCTCATATTACTAGCTGCAACGTCACAAAAATGACACTGGCCACCGCTAATTAGCTGGCAAAGTAAGGGTTTGCCCATGTTTACAGTGAGCAGGAGCATGGATGTCATTGCCACAGCAAGAGTGAGCATCAGAGACAGACAGAGAGAGAATTCTTCTAAAGCGGAGCCCTCACGTGGTGCTAATTATCTCCTAGCTGAGCAGCTTCTCTTTACAGTGTAAATGCGTTCCCTCTGGGCTCCAGACATTCCTAGTTACGCTCTGGCTGCCTGCCCCAGCGAGGGTGAAGGCTGAGCTACGGCCAAGGCCCACGGAAGGAGGACGAGGCCTCGGCTGCACTGGAGCGACCGGTGTCTCCAGAACCACTGTCACCTCCCCAGTTGCTGAAACTGGGCTGCCATCGTACTATTTTACACAGAAAACCACAAAGCAGCAATCCGTGTCTCAGCGTGATGCCCTCTGAGAATGTGACCATTCACACCGATTGTCCAGTCAGTAGTGAGAGGCCACCTGGCCTAAACCGCTGGGTAGTGACAAACGAGGCCGGCCAGATAAGCTTTCGATTCTAATGAGACTTTAAAGCTGTGTCTGGGGCTTCGTGTTGCTTTTAACTGAACAGAAACCTTTTCGAGTCCTATCTGCTAAGACTCTAGACAAAGGGGATTTGCAGAATCTGATCGTTCTCCAGGAAGAATTGTAAGCATGGGTCGGTTATGGAGCGTAAATTCCATGCATGGATGCGATGGAGAAACAGGCCCACGAGCACAGACGGACAAACACGCCGGATGACCGTAAAGACGGGGTTAGGGTAGCGCCGTCTTTGTAGCCACACCCATCTTGCCAGGAATGGCTCATTTTTGAAGACTATCGCAGGAAATGTGCCCCAGGTAAGACTTTTAGATAGCATGTCTTTAGAAATAAATTTCTATTAAGAAAATATAGGTGATGTCCAGGAAACGAGGATGGATTGGGAAGGAAGACTGTGCGGCCACTGTTGGGGGGTGTGTTTGGGATTCGATGCGTCCTCTGCCTCTTTAGGAGAGGAGGTGGGTGTGGACATGGTCACGGAGTGTGTCTGTGGATGTGACACCAAATGTGTGTCTCCCCTCTTTCACATGCTACTGGGACCAAAGAACTACGCCAATAAGTGGACTGAAAGGCAAAAGAAACAGTTTCATAATAACCTATGAATCTGTAACACTCAAATCAAGGAATCCAGAGATAAGCCTGAATCCCATCTTTATGACGACACCTGCCTTTCAACCTCCCTCAGTGACATGGCCGTGGCCTCCAGGGTGGAAACCTGTTCAGACACGAATGCCTTTATGATCGTAATGTGATTAAACAGCACCTGTCCTCATTCCCTACTTCCTGTTTTGAACAGTTACCTGTTTTCCTTACTAGGTTGGTGTCCACTCAGTTAGGTGTAAGAGGGTCTGTGAGACTTAGCACTGGGTTGTGGGTGCTGCTCAACACCTACTTTTCTCGGTGGTTGTTTATTCACTCACCACCATTCAACAGCCAGGGGTAGCCAACGGCTGTCCCAGCGGGAGGTACAATCAGACCCCTGTGTCAAGTGTTGCTTTTTTTTTTTGTACTGTCAATATCTTCCTGCAAGATGGAGTCTAGCATTCATTTCAACAATTCAATAAATACACTTTGAAACAAGACGACCCACCGGGTGACTAGCTGACTACAGCATGAACAAAAGACTGGATGTTTTAAAACTGTCAGCTTCAAAATTGCACTAAAAATACAGACAGTCATGTGCTACCTACACCCAGGCTTCCGGCCGAGACTGTGGGTTTTAGAATCAGGGCCTACACCTGTGACGTCTCAGCGTCGTTTCTGAGCAGATGAGCATCCAAACTGAAAGTCTGGGTTTCATTCACCAACACCTTTGGGGCTCTTCCTCTCTTGGAGAATCTTATCAAAAGCACGATCATACTCCACAATTCTAAGGTGCCTGTTCTTCGCTTACATTCTAATGCCTCTAAAACTTGAAATCGTCTTGCAGTGAGTATGTAAATGACGTGTAGCTAACACACCTCCCCTCCCCCTCCCTGTATAACGTAACTGCCTTGAGAACATGTACATATAAACAGATGGCCCCTCTCCCAGCGGCTCTGCTCCCTGCTGCTGGTCCACATGCTAACCGCGACGGCCTGTGAGCGGCTTTGTCGTACCTGCGGAAATCCAGAAGTGACCTCGCGGAAGAAGGCACGCCCTGGTCATACCAGCTCAGGAAGTGGAACTGGGTCACCGTGCGCGTCTCATTGGTTTGCAGGTTCTTCAGGTAAAAGCTCCTCACGAGGAAATCGTCACACCAGATGTGCTCGGAGACCAGGTTGACCTGGCAGGAGGAGAGGGGACAGGGGACAGGCCAGGCGTCGTGGGGCGGCCACTTGGAGGACAGGACGGTCGAGACCACACATCTCATAGCGCAGATGGGCTGACCGCTGGCTTCAAGGGCCCCTCCTGCCTTCTCAGTTTTAATACATTTATACAAAGGGCAACTTTATGGGTTTTTCTTTAATGTCACATAGGGACTTAATAGTCAAATAATCAGAAAAATGTGTTATAATCCAAAACCACTTCAGTTTTTGCCTTTTGTATTTCTAAGTCACATAAACCTCCAAGAAAAATCACAAGAGAAAAACGATACTCCTGCACAGAAACACCAGTGGGGTTCTACCTGGACGAAGAAACTGGATCCAGAGTGTCGCTTGGCCCTGAGTGTGGTGCTTCTCGGGGGTCAGCCCATTTGCATGACCCAAGAGCCACAACTACGATTCAGGACTGACCCTCAAGCTTCTAACATGGTCCCTGCTGTGGACGTGGGCATCTGACCACTTTCACACAGAGCAGAGCCAACATACGCATCTGGGCTTGCTTAACTGCCCGATTTTGATGTGGGTGGAAAATCCAGCAAGAGAAATACACTTTGCCAGCACGTTCCCCAAATAAAAAGGTTGCCATAAGCCCATGAGCAGAGCGGGAGGAGACCACAGATGGCAGGTTCTTTCTAAAGCCCGACCTACCAGGAGGCCTCTTCCCAGGACGTGGCTCAACAGAACACCCTGTGAGGTCATCTGTTTGGTCCTTTCTGTCTGCGTTTGGATTCATAAACCTTCAGAAATGAGGACCATGCGGTTCACGCCGCAGTCACAGTGAGCCAGCTGTTCGGAGGGCCTGGCGGCCCTGACCACGGGCCCTGGGGATGCCTGCGGGCCAGCCTCCCCGGCTCCCGGTGGGGACCTGGCCGCATGGGGCGGCTACAGGGGGGCAGGGGCCCAGGGCAGGCGCCTTGGTGAAGTACCTCGTAGACGTGGTAAAGGTTGGAGCCTTCGTCTGGCCAGTAGTGGTAGCACTGCCTCACGCCGTTCTCCGACAGGGGGGTCAGCATGACGATGACCACGCAGCCACTCTCCCACACCATCTGCACACAGAGAGCGGCCATGGCGTGACTGGTAGTGACCACCCCCATTCACACACCCGCAGGACATTTACCCCATTTTCCTTACGTAGTTCTGCTCTGCAGCGGCACTCACAGCTCTGCGTACACTGGCCCCATATTTTGCACGTTCCATGAAATATTTTACAAAATCAAGCTAATTCATTCCACGCCTTTTAAAACCTCCCCAGTTCCACGTTCAGCAGTGTGACTTGCCAACGTCTGCTCTAGGAAGGGAACTTTCCAGAATGCAACCCAAAATAGACATGGCGTCCGGAGTTCCCTGCTCAGCAGCCACGAGGACACGGCCAGCTCCCCGGCCCCGCAGACGGGGATCAGCCGACACGCTCACTTCCTGGTCGTCGTCACTGTCTGCGTCACCAGACAGGCATCTTGCTTTGTGAAGCTGCTCTCCCGTCAGAAGCTCTGGAAGGTTCTTTTCAGAGAGGCTGACAGAAAGCAGCGCCCACCTCTGCAGGTTCATTATTCATACCAAAATACAGCCATTCAAGTGAATTACTGAACAGCCCAAACTGGGTCAGTAATTCATAATAGCACATAAAAAACAACTCCGTGACACAGTCAACAACTGAACACACATGAAACATGGCAAAACTGGCCAAGACACAAAAGCCTCCAGCTCAGGTGCCAGGCCCGTGGCCGGGAGCGCAGGCACAGAAACCGCCAGTGTGTGGGCGGCGGAGGCACCGCCGGGTTCATCAGCTCAGTCACCGGGGAGCGCACGGGCTGCCTTCCGGCAGTGCTCTGCTGAACTGCACAGAAGCGTTTGCAAGCATTTACATGTAAATTTAGTATCTGCGAGAGCTTCCATTTCCTTTAAATACCCATGTAACAATCCAATTACAATCTTGTTATTTAAAACACATCTCAAATATAAAATGCTTTCTCTTTAGACTTCATGTCATTAAAACCCCCCTTAAGTTGTATTTTAGAAATCAGACACGTGCACGATAGTTCCCTCTTTCCACATCGCTTTATATTCCCACGTGGCACAGACAGGCACCTCACGGTGGACCATTCGTGTTGGAATTTAATGGAACCCGCTGATGTGTTTACGAAAAAGCCCACAAGTAAACAGGAATGATGCTCGGGCCTGGGCCCCTCCCTTTTCCTCGGTGCAGGGCCAGCTGCACGCTGTGAATTCAAGGCCCGGGTCTGACTTGCAGCTTTGCAGGCTGCTGACTGGCCTGGCACACAACCACTAATGTGCCTTCAGAAGGTGGAGGGGCTCATTGAAGCCATTACGAAAATGAGGAGAAACACGGATTTTATGAGTGTAATAAAAGCACAATGAGCGAGACCATAAACTAATCGCCTGGGCCTCCACTGTGCCACCCAAGTGTGACATTACGAAGCCCCGTCACTTAGGGCGCTTCCGGGCGAGCAGCACGCTCATTGGTCCACACACGGCGCTTCCACTCGGGCCGCCCGGCTCTCCGATGATTTGGGTAAGATTAAATCCAAATGAAACCTAATTTAAGCAAACAATCCCAAAGGCACTCGTGGGGACAATATTTCCTTTTTGGTCACTGTGTGGAAGCACAGAGAGGAATTTACTAAATCAGACAAACAGGCCGCCCACCTGGGCACCAGCTGGGGCCCGGAGGCTGGACTCCGGCACCTTCTGAGACAGTCAGCTGCACTCTTGTGGGACCCAGGATGCTACTGAAAATTCCAGTTCACTGGCTCCTTTCTCAGCGCACGCAGGTCTCACTATTTCCGCCTTTCTCGGTGTGTCTCTCGCAGGGCGGTGCCCAGCACCAGAAAGGCCCACTGGTGTGACCAACCTCAGAGCAACCACAGTCCTTCTCTTCTGGAAACTACGTGACGCCCCATAGTCCCTACCTGGTCTTGGTGGGGGCCCCTGAGACCAGCAGGCGTTTGCCTGAGACCTGGACGCTTCAACTGCAGGAGCACAAATTCCAGCACCCGTTCGCTGGCACATTTATTGTGGTCTCCTGGCTCGCGGGCTCATTTATCGAGCAGCTAGTATGTCTGGAGGTGCCAAGAGTCCCGCCGTGGCGTCCTGCCGCCCTGCCCACCAGTCCTCCCTGGGCGTAAAGCGGGTGACTTTCCACACCGGGAAGCAGATGCTTGCACCCTGGGTCAGAGCAGAGCTGCCAACATGGATTAAAAATGGGCCGGAGGCGCAGGACCCATCTGTGAGTCAGCTGTGTTTCAGACAAGAGGTGGGAAGGACCCCTTTGTGGTGGCTTCACAGCCGTGCCAGCCCGGACACCACTGGTTGGCTGGCCAGGGTGTCGTGAGGGCCAGGGCCTTGCTGGGGGTGAGCCTGGTGGTTCTCGGCCGTCAGGAAGCATGACGGCCACCACCTGCTGTGGTCCCTGGAGCCCACCCGAGGCTGGGTCACTCAAAGGTGACGGAGAGAAGAAACTCGCGATGACAACACAGCTGACACAGCTTGATGGGAACCTGGTTCTCAGGTGAAGTTAATGGGACGTAGTTCAGACAGTTGCACAAGTGACACGAAATGCGCACACTGGCTGCTAGTTCATCCAACTGTGTAAGTTTACTGACTGCTGATAAGACCACACTATGCTTTGTCATGGGTTGGATTTTGTTCCCCCAAAAAGATATGCTGAAGTCCTTGCAGGGGCACCTGTGAGTGGTCTTATTTGGAAACAGGGGATCTGCACACGAGACTGAGTTAAAGAGTTGATGTTGGGGCGACTGGATGGCTCAGTCGGTTAGAGTGCGAGCTCTGAACAACAGGGTTGCAGGTTCGATCCCCACATGGGCCAGTGAGCTGCGCCCTCCACAACTAGATTGAAGACAATGAGCTGCTGCTGAGCTTCCGGAGGGGCAGCCGGATGGCTCAGCTGATTAGAGCGCGAGCTCTCAACACCAAGGTTGCCGGTTCAATTCCCGCATGGGATGGTGGGCTGTGCCCCTGCAACTAAGATTGAAAACGGCGACTGGACTTGGAGCTGAGCTGCGCCCTCCACAACTAGACTGAAGGACGACTTGGAGCTGATGGGCCCTGGAGACACACACTGTCCCCAATAAAAAAAAAGGCGATGTTATGCTCCATCAGGATGGGTCCTGATCCAATAAGACTTGGGCTCCTGTCAGAACAGTGTCATGTGGAGACAGGGACACAGGGAGAAGGAGCAGAGACGAGCGACAGGACCACAAGTCCCAGGCACTGGGACATGGGTCCCCCTCGCCAGGCCTGGGAGGGAGCGACACCTCTCGCTCAGAGCCTGGCCTCAGCGCTGTGAGAAGACGTTCTGGTGTCTGAAGCCGTCCGCTTTGCGGTGCTTTGTTCCAGCTGCTCCAGGAAACCGACACACGTGTTCGCACACGGCCTCCACTCCACCCTGATTGTTCGTGGGGTTGGAAATGTCAACTCGAAGTTTCATATATTAAGCTAATTAAGCAGAGGGAAAGAAACCGCAGTCTCTTCATCCGAAGTCTTTTCTGGGTTTGAGGTACTTAAAGAACAAAACCCCCTCGGAGCCCGAGCTGACTGAGGGAAGGCGACCAGGCTGTTCCCCACACGGCACTGGTCCCTCCTGCAGGAAGCGCCCTCCTCTGGTGACGCAGCCCTTTCTACCTCGTAGCATCCTCGTTGGTGCTCCGGTGTCTTTCTTCCACCGCCTGTCAGCTCCCTGAAGAAGAGACGCTCGGCTGGGGCCTCTGTACCCTCCGAGGCCCCTAGCACGGCCTTCCCTCTAGTGGACGCTTCCTTGAAAACAATACATATTTTAACAGATTGTTGACTATTTCTGTAAAAAGAGGTAACTCAGAAAAATGCTATCAAAGGCTTGCCTGGCAGAAGTCCTCCCAGGACCTCTCCATAGACAGAAAAGCATTGTTTGTTTGTTTTTAAAGCGCACGGATGGTCTGCACGCACAGCCGGGGCTGCTGGGCTGAGGTGAAGGCGGCCTTCTCCGCGTTGGCCCAGCGCCCCTGCCCCGACCGCACAGCTTGTTTCTGTTTGAACTTCCTTTCATGGGTGGAGCAGAGATAAACTAAGCCGGCAATGGGGACGCTGAGTCAAATTGAAAATGGTGAGGCGTCACGTGACGAGCCCACACACTTGCCTCCGTTCCTCACGCGCTCACCGATGTCACCCAGCTGTCACTGCGTGGTCTGAAATGGACTGAAGAAAAAGCAGGTGTCTGAAACCCCACGCCCGCTCACCCTGCCTCGGGCCAACACTGAGGAACGTGGCATCGGGCCTCTTCAGACGCCAGTTGTCACACGTCACAGGCTCTGTCACACCACAGACTTGGTGGTGGTGATTGAATGAGAGGCCGGCGCTGACATTTTTACTGTGTCTTCCATGCGCAACCTACAACTCACCGGCCTGATCTGATTTTGTCTAAACAACCTGTCAGTGTGGCTGCCTTCAGAGAAAAGGGTGCAGTGAGGGAAACCGAGGCCCATGGCTGAAATGCTGAGTTTAACGCCCAAACCGGTCACATGGCCACGATCTTGTAGCAACAAACAGCAGCGAAAGACTCGGGAGTTTCCACCAGCAGTACGGGTGCCCAGGCAGGAGACCAGGAGAACGCCCCACACGAGACGTGCTGGTCACCTCACTGGACTCAGGGCCTTTGGAGACAGAACGGCCTGCGTCTGTGGCGGTCGGGAGTCCCCAGCAAGGCCGACATTCCAGGCCTGGGGGTATTTGTGGCAAATGTTTGTACAGGAAGCTCTCTGGGCCCCAGGCAGTGTTGTCACTTGGAGTCACTCAGAGTCCCCGGAGCCTTGTTTGTGGTTCAGACTAAATATGCACTGTGTCCTCAGACAGAAGTGCCACCTTCAGGCTGTCACGCTTCAAGATCAGGACCTGATGTAAATGCCCCTGGTCCAGTTAGGAATCGGGGGAGGAGGGCGGAGGAAGGAAGAGAGAGAGACAGACACTGGGGAACCAATACTACTCATCAAAGCAGAACAGCCAGGACGTTTTCAGCTGGGACCCATAAAAATCAGCCAAAACAGAAACGCAAGACGTGCTTTTCGTCCCAGCTGGTGTAAGTTCCGACCTGTGTGAAGTGAGGGGATGCAAACTCCCCGTTGCAATGCTGGCCAGTCATAACCAGCACAGCCCGCAGATGTACTGTTTTCAAACCCCACACTTAAATAAGGGGACATGGCAAACGTTTTATCTGTAAAGGTTTGTGAACTTAGGCTCAGAAAGTCCGAGACTGAATATTTGAAGTAAAAATCCCGGAAAATCTAGGGCATGTGGTTAAAGTACCTATGAACTCATGGAAATGAAAAGTCAGGTTTTCCCTAAGCAACGAACTCTCCTCAATTCTTCGATTTCCCTTTAATTTAATCAAAAGCAACGTGCTTTAAAAATCAACCAACCTGGAAGTTATTGGGGCTCCTAAGTATTAGAGAATTGGTGACATCACCAAATATGATGTGGGGACAGAGCCCCAGAAAGTAGTTTCCAGGCTCTCGGCCTCACATAGAAAGGTGCTGGCTCAGATAGTAAATGGCCATCAACTGTGACTGCATGGCCATCAGCTGTGGCTAATTGGCCATCAGCAGTAACCAGTGAGCCATTGGCCACTAATATAACTGCTGTGGCTATGCTAGCAGGAAAATGGGGGCTAGCAAGAAGATGGTGGCTGAGCCTGCAAGCGGCGCAATGAGGGTTGAGAATTATGTGGCTCCTGTTTCCTGCGTCTCCAACCCAGCCTCCAGCAAGAATACAGTGGTATGACTCCCCCATCTATGGTTCCGTGGGTGTTCCTTTTTGGCCTCACCATGTCCTGCGTTCTTGTGTGGGGAGCGGGACCAGAGACCCCGCAGGCCTCCCTGCACGACAAATGGCGCAGCGAGCAGGGTCTCCCGCACGACAAATGCCGCAGCGAGCAGGGTACGGTGCCGGCCAAAGCTCTCCAAAGGACGGTGGAGCAGTTTGTGTGTGTGAACACCCAGTCTGAGGAAGACCAGGAGGAGCAGCTGCCGGAGAGCTGGACCCCCGTGGAGGGGTGGGAGGACGTGGACGGTTCTCCCACCAGCACAGGAAAAGCCATGCAGCTGCTGGAGAGATGGAGCCCCGTGGAGAGGTGGAAAGATGTGGACGGTTCCCCAACCAGCACAGGCCGGAGAAAGCAAAGGTCATTGCAGCCCTGTGGGCCGGGAAGTTCCTGCTCAGGCAGCCTGGATGCGGGACTTGTCCCAGGAGGAAAGGCTTGCTGAGTCCTCTGTGGGAGATGAGGGTGAGGTCAAGGTCATTCCTCACCCCCAGGACAGCCCTGGCGAATGACTATGGACTATGGGGAATGGCCTTCCATCCCTAATTTAATGGACAGCTTGACTGTTTAGGAACATACCACCATGTAGTGGAACTGGTATGATACTTGCTTTTGTGTCTTGACTGGCCGCCATCGAGAATATGTAAGCACCTTGACTGTGAACCGCTGTTGTTCCAGCAGGGTACCCTGAGAGGCCCAGAGAGAGTGGCAGTGCCCTGAGAGCCCTGGCTGTGTCCAGGAAGTGTGGCTGTCCCCACAGTGGCAGTGCCCTGAGAGCCCTGGCTGAGTCCGGGAAGACAGGTGGTACCCTAAGAAGTCCAGGAAGTCTGGCCATGCCCAGAAGCACTGGTGGTGCCCTGAGAAACCCTGGCTGTGCCCAGAGAGCCTGGCTGTGTCCAGGATATTGCATTCACCTCCAGGCTCCTTGCACAGGACCTCTCGCGGAAGATGCTTGTTGCGTAGATTGTGAGGCGAGAGCCTGTAGGGGTGGAGTGTGGGGGCAGAGCCCCAGAAAGCAGTTTCCAGGCTCCCGGCCTCACATAGAAAGCTGCTGGCTCAGGTAGTAAATGGCCATCAACTGTGATTGCATGGCCGTCAGCTATAACCAGTGAGCCATTGGCCACTAATATAACTGCTGTGGCTACGCTAGCAGAAAAAAATGGGGGCTAGCAAGAAGATGGTGGCTGAGCCTGCAAGCGGTGCAGTGAGGGTTGCGAACAGTGTGGCTCCTGCCTCCTGTGTCTCCAACCCAGCCCCCAGCGAGAATATAGTGGTATGACTCCCCTACCTATGGCTCCATGGGTGTTCCTTTTTGGCCTCACCATGTCCTGCGTTCTTGTTTGGGGAGCGGGACCAGAGACCCCGCCGGACGCCCTGCACAACATATGGCTTCTCTGTCACTCACTGCCTGGGCATAGGGGTCTGGGGACAAGCCACACCCTCAGCCAGCCTCAGAGGTAGGCCGACGACTGATCTCAGGAGGAAGGGACCCTCGGCCCTGGGTCTGCGTGGGGGTTGGGGAGCCCTGGGCGGCCCAGCGCCATCCTCTCTGGGTGCTCCAGGCCAGGCCCCCAGGTGCCACCCGCCTGGAGTCGGGACTTGGTAGGTCGTGTCTCCCACGCCTCCCCAGCCACAGGGTCAGACCAGTGGGCAGCTGACCTCTGTCCCCTTCTCCTCCGCCTGTGCCTCCTTTCCCCACCCCCCACCATGTGCTTGGTCAACAACAGCCAGAACTCAGCTGCCTGGGCTGCATCGGGGCCAGGTGTCAGGTCCTCCCTGGAGGTTACTTCGCAGTCCTGAACCAGTAAGGAGAATGCCTCACAAGACCAAGCTCATCTTCCTCATGTAAAATTGACTGGGACATAAACGCTGTCCTTGGGAAGCCCATGGACCAGCCCCCCCCAGCCCCAGCCCCCCTCAGGGCCCTCAGCAGCCGCCTTCCTGCCCCCAGTCCTCCTCCTTCCTCTGCGTTTTCGGCTTTTCCTTCTGTGCATCTCAAAACGCTCCATCGTGGCCATTTCCCCCCAGCCCTGAGGTCTGATCTGTGTTCGTTTTAAATGTCACTGCCCTTGGTGACCCGGAGCTGAACACAGCGCTGCAGACCCGGCCTGACCCGCAGAGAGGAGAGCCGGAATATTTCTAAGACCTCAAAGAACACAGCCCAAGACTGTTCCACGTGAAAAAAAAGTGTTTACCTGAGAAAGGCTCCCCTCCCCCCTGGTCTGTTCTCTTTAAAATGCATATTATTTCTAAGCGAGTTTACATCTTTCTGAGTAAAACTGATTTCTGAACCTCCCATGTGGGGTGAGGACGGCACAGTCGCTTGATGGCCGAGGGGGACTCGGGACTCAGTGCAGGGCCTCTGCGGGCACGGAATACACTTACTTCTAGGGTGGGTATAGAAGACAAGTTTTTACAGTTAAACCTTAAAACGCACAGTCCGGACTGAGAGAAAGACGTGGACCCACCCGATGGGAACAGTTTGCTGGAGCAGAGTCAGCGTGTGGTTGTTTGACAGCTCCTCCGTTACTTTCTGGGTCCCGTTTCTAGGTGCCGGGTCCTGGGAGCTGAGCCCCCGGGGACAAGGGCGGAGTGTTGGGGAGGTCAGCCCCCCGCAGGAGAGCTGACGTGGCCTGGCTGGTGCAGGAGAAATTCTGCAGTGGGGTGAAGGTGGAAGGGCTGGCACTGCCGACTCAAATGCCAGGGACACAGTGTCCTAGAAATCTCCTATTTACGTGAAGACAGAGGCCTCAAGTGAGGCTTACCCTCTTCTGGAGCTCCTCAGGCCAAGGACAGGCCTTGAACTCTCACTGCTTCCCCGCCCCTGTCCCCTGCTCGCTGGACTCCGGTCACGGCCGCCTGTCCTGTGACCACACTGCCATGTTGGTGCCCAGTCAATGTCTACCTTCTTCTTAGCCACTGTAACGGGTTGCACAGCGTCCGCAGAAAATCAAAACCACCTGTGAACTGTGAACGTGACCTTGTTTGGAAACAGGGTCTCTGCAGATATAACCAAGTTAAGATGCGGTCACACTGGTTGGGATGGGCTCTGAGTCAAGTGACTGGTCACCTAAGAGGAAGGAGGTTTCAACACATACAGGAAACAGTGGGAGTGCCAGCGAGTCAGGAGAGGGTTGGCGGAAAGCCCTGGATGCGGGACCTGGTCGTAGTGACCGGCTGATGGACTTGAGCAATGCCCCCGAGAGGGGACGCCACAGCCAGGAAGAGATGGCTGGGACCCAAAGGTTGGTGACAATGAAACACCCCGGGTTTGGGGCCCCACATGGCACAGTAAACATGCAAGTTTTGGGCAGTGGGACCTGCAATGACACTGGGACCTGTTGACACACCTGCCACCACCTAATGGAGTCTTTGTTCTCCTCCCTCCTAGGCGTGCATGGCCCCTGGAGGCCCCACGCTCTGCGGCACCTCAGCAGCCTTGGCCACGTGGCTGCTGATCAAGGAGAAAGTGAGAGAAACGGGAGACGGAAAAGCCACTGGCTGGATTTCTCTCTTAGTGGCTAACGCTGAGGTCAGTTTTCAACGTCTGAGGACCACCCTGCGTGGCAGGGACCAGTCTGGCCTTTGAGACGCATTCACAAGGACAGAAGCTATACTTTGAGCCCCTTTGTACCTTCATGAGACTAAAACAACAGGTAGGGGACACATTTGAATAAAGTATCATAATTTAAACATTAATTCATTTCATTTCTTTGTATTTCAAAAAAATGAAATGGTAAAGTGGCTTAAAAAGTAAGCATCTTTAAAGCATTAGCTTTCTGGAAAGGAAGTTTTTATACTCAAGTTTTGAAAAAATGACCAATGATAAAACTACGAAAGGCCTCCCCTTATAAATGATGTGATCAGTCACTTATGATGAACACCTGTTAGGAAGTCTGAATTGGCTGCATTGAATCCAAGGCATTATTCACGATTAACTGAAGGTCTTACTTTCAGAAAAAGGAATTAATTAAAGGAGCTTCACCTGCCAGAAGTCGGCCACGGTGGCCGGCAGCGGGCCCTGGGTGGCGATGTACACGGGATTCCTGGGGTCGCGATCCATCTGTAGAGGCGACATGAACAGGACGGCTCAGAAGCTGGTCAAAAATGAGCGAGTTAGACACTGGCTAATGGGGACCATCTCCCCCGACTGCCCCTCATGGACTCAAATAGGTGCTGGAATGTCAGGGTGAGCCCTGGGTCCCCGGGGTCCTGTGCCTGGAGCCTGGGCGTCACGTCTGAATGCCGCTCTCACACCTGCTGTTGAGGCAACAGAAGCCACATCAGCAGAAATGAAGAGCCGCCGACCAGTGGGACCAGATCCCAATGAATTAACCCACCACACGGGTCGGGACAAGCAGGCCGGTGCCGCCATGCAGGCACAAGTGATTCCAGAGCAGCTCAGCCCTGCGCCCACCACAGGCGAGGATCAGTGAGCTTGGCTGTTAGACCCGCGGGCGCTGGGCCGGCGAGAGGAGACCCAGATTCTAGCAGAGAGGGCGGGCACCGCTCCTCCAGGCCGTGGACGACTGTTCCGGTTCTAGAAGAACGAACAGTGCACTGCCTCCTGCCTCCAGAAAGAGTTAACGAGCCTCACGTGGGCCCTGTTTCTGTTCCCACCAAAGCGCCTTAGCACAGCCGCGTCACGCCGGGGTCTGGAGCACAGTGTGGCAGGCACGTCCCAGGAGGGGGCCCAGCCTTCCAGCAGCTGATTCCCCATTCTGTTTCCACCGTGCCAGACAAGGGCCATAAACAAACAAACAAAGAAGAACACACTCATGGGTCTGCCAGCTACTTGATTGGTCCCAATGCCGCCCGTGAGCCTCAATGGGCGAAGTTCGGCTCAAAAGATCTTAATTATAACATTTAATTCAGAAACTGACTATGCAGAATAAAAAAAGAAAGAAAAGAACAGGAGAACAAAGCCTGGAGAAGCAAAGAGGATTAAACATGGTGAAGTTGGTGAACGGACTGGACTCTGCCCCTGCGCACCACGCCTGGTCGTCCTGAGGACAGGGCCCCGCAGGCTGGGTATCAGCGACACGTCCTCGTTACCATCTGGGACCCACTGACCAGCCTTCCCCGCCCCCCCCCGCCCAAAAGGGGCTCCAGACACCGAGCCCAGAGGCGAGCATGACGGACGGCATGCTGTTGGGGTCGCACCTTCGTGGGGATAGCTGTTCACAGACTACACGGTCCTTTATTCTTTCACAAGGAACACAGCATCTACTCTTCAGACCAGGGTTTGAGTCAACATTTAAAATGCTCTGTACTTAAAGACAGGGGTTAAGAATAATTTCCCAAAACAGTGAAAAACGAAAGTTTCTTCGTAATTCTTCTACGTAATTCTATGGTGACACAAGAGGACGTCAGTTGTAAACCCTGGTGTCACCTTAACACACTGCTCTGTGTTTGGGTTTGAGGCCACTTTCTTGAGCAGTAACGTACAAGGTCGGGGCATCGGCCGCCAGCATCTCAGCGCGGGCGGTCAGCGTGAAAGGACGCACCAAGCCACCTGTAATTAGGCCATAAAAGGCAGCTGCATCCAGAAGCAGACCTAAGTCATCCCAGCACAGCATGGTGCCGGCTGGGCCCGGGGGTGGGGGTGGGGGTGGGTTGTGTGTGCGATTCAGTGACTCGTAATGAACTGCGGGCCTCCCTGTGAAAGTCACCACAACACACAACACAGGGAAGAGCCCCAGGGAAGAGGTTTCCATACAACAAAGCTCAGCAGGAATGAGGGGTTTTGAATTTTGAAAACCCCCATGCGTTGGGGTAACAGGATTTAGGGAGACCCCTGTGGCTGACAAGCGAAGCCCCAACTCCTTTTCAAACGTGCTTTTTTCCCCAAAGCAATTTAGCGAGCAACACACTTCCGTGTTTCCCGGAAAATAAGACCTAACCGGAAAATAAGCCCTAGCATGATTTTTCAGGATGACATCCCCTGTACAGAAGCCCTAATGCGTCTTTTGCAGCAAAAATTAATGTAAGACCCGGTCTTATTTTTGGGGAAACACGGTAGTTGCTTTCAAAATGAGCAGAATGCGATTAAAAGTAAAAATCTGAACAGGGTTTCAGGAGGGTAAATAAGGCAGCTTATTGTGACAGTCAACGGTCCTGGCATCTCAATCCCTGCCCCCCATCGCCTGCTCAGGCCCCCAGGACAGAGGAGGGTGTGGGTCACCCTCCGTTCCCCCTCAACGGCTGCCCCACAATCACGGTGGGAAACTGTGTCGTCAGTTGAACAGTAACTCAGAGGACAATTTGCTGACTTGCGTCCTCGCCGCGGCTTTGTGCGCCTCCAGCTGAATGAACGTGCAGCACGCACCATGAAAGGATCAGACGCTGTAGTCCATTTAGGATTTCACCGGCAGGCTGCGTGTAGCCAGGGCAAGTCAGTCCCTGCTAAGACTGCTTCCCTCCAGCTGGCTGCCAAGCCGAGCTCGCGGACGTGGTCTCCTTCGTCTCTGGGTCCTGGTGGGAAGGAGCACAGCGCCTGCAGCCCATCGTCTCTGCCTCGCCTTCCCCGCATTCCTTCCGTTTACTCTCCATTTCTGTTAGGCTTCTTATTTGTACTCATGTGAGGTCCACAAACACCAGCTTCATGACCTTGGAAGCGGTCAGATGCTGTCTCTGGGCCCCAGTCCCCATGACTGGGAACCGGGGAGGAGGGGAAAGGGAGCAGGGACGTGCCCTTCAACTCGGGCCTTCCAGGATTTTTCCAGAAAGGGGAAAACTCGTCGTTTGTGTTGAATCCACTGTCCACGTAGCTGAGTGATTCTACGGAGACACCAAACGGACCAGACGCCAGCAAGGGGACCCTATGAGCGCCAGATGCAGGTAACCACCCTGCCGTGTGCCTTCGGCTGGGAATGACAATTATGAAATAAGCATGACTGACCCATTTTATCTTTAGAGACTCTAATCTACATTAAAAACACACACAGAAAAAAACAGCAATAACTTGCCCAACGTTTCAAACAAAACTGATCTTAGAAAGGAAGCGTTCGGCACATCCAGAGCAGGCGTCTGTGCTCGGGAGCCGTGCGCTGCGGAGAAGAGTGACCGTGGCTGCCTGCAGGTGTGGCAGCGAGGGCACAGTTGACTGCTCCCAGACAAACTCGCCGCCTTCACTGAGACCGGGGCCCACCTCTGCGGAGGGGCCACACCTTTACTCTGATCTTACACAGTGAACACGCACCTGACCTTTCTGCATTCCTACCTGGCCACCTCACATCTGCTGTCTCTATTAGGTTGGTGCAAAAGTAATTGTGGTTTAAAAGGTTAAAAAAAAATTGCAAAAACTGCAATTATTTTTGTACCAACCTAACAACATTTAAAGAAAATTTCGTAGATGTTTTCTTAAAAACAAGTGAATATCAAGCCTGAGTTTTCAAGTCACTTTTCCAGATACCATGTCTCAGTATGGAAATCTACTGGGAAACGGCAGCTTTGGGAATCAATGGAAGAGAGGCTGACTTAGGAACTTATTTTCATATTTTATTCTAATGAGTTGAGATTTATTTAAGAAAAACACTGACTATGAACCATAATTACACAGATGTTTGCTTGTAAATATTTTCTGGGGACCTAAGAGTCGGCTGCCACATTTGGCCACTTCATATGCTGTTCAGGGCAAGGGACCAGTCACCCTCCCAGGAGGAGCCTCTACCTACTTTAGGTAAATGCGTTCTGAATTAAAACCTTAAACAAGTGTTTCGCCCTTCACAAACAGTGGAATGAAGAGTAAGTTTATTTTCAAATGTCGTTGGACATTGCAAATGTTCCTGTGATGCAACCTGTGCTGTTTTGAGCAAACTGTCATGTGAATGGCATTGCTCAGCCTGTGTCCCCAAGCTGGCGGGTTTCCTTCAGACGCCCCACGCGGGAAGATGGAACTCCTGTTTACTTCACGACCTCCAATTTCAAAGCCAACACGGCACATTATTTACTGCTGACAACATCACTGGGTTTAAGGACTGAGAGCCAACATAGCAGATGTAATTCTCACAGCTCCCTCCGCACAGCCAGGCTCTTCTCAGGCAGTAGCGGCGACTTTTCCTTCACCCGCTGCTAGCAGCTCATTGTCATGGCTTGTTCCAGTTTCTAGGGAAGATGTGCCATGGGTGTCTTCTCATTCATTCTTACAACTCAAATTTTAAAGACAGAATTGTGGTATCAAGTGAAGGGAAATCAGAAATGATACCATAGAAATCACTTCTCTCCTGGTGTCGCCTTCTGACCCAAGTCCCTGCCCAGGAGGACTGGGGTTGCTGTGAATTTCCACTACTAGAACAGAGACTGGGAATTGCACAGAAGGACGGGGGTTCATGCCCCCCGCCCACCGTGTGTGAGTGTGAGAGCTGCTGACGGTTTCTGCAGCCTTCTCCACAGAAAACAACTGAGCTGAAATCGCTCAGACATCTGGACGTTGTAACCCACAATATAGGGAGAGTGGGACTTGCCACGATGCTGGAGTCTCGGCGTTCATACTTGGGGGCAAGTGCTTTACTTCTCGTGCTGGTCCTGTCACAGGGCTCATCCCAGGCAAGGGAACCCAGCAGGACGCTGCTCCACCTGTCCCGAGGTGTCCTGAATCCGTCGCCTCACCACGGCCCATCGTCCCCACCCCCCTGGACGTGTAGGGACCAAGTCCAGGCTATTACAAACCCCGGCCTCACCAGAAACAATGCCCCAGCCATCACGGGAGAGGCTGGAAAATCAGTGAGGCTTAGGCTTGACTTTTTGAATCAGAATTCACAGAAAAATATCAAAACACATCACACTGCATTTATTGAGAAAGACTGGTTGAATGGCTGCAGTGAGAACCCGAACCATGGAAGCACCAATCTCTGTTGTCCATCTCTGCTGGAAGGACAGAGTTACTCCTTAAAAATAACCACAGGTGAGAGGTCGGACACAGGGGTGTAGACGAAGAGCAATGGGCAGCTCTCCACCTGAAACTCACTTTGTCTGAGTGGAGTCTGCTGTGGTTACTGTGTGCTGTCACTGTGGTGCATGCTGTCACCATGTGCGGTGTACCGTCCCTACTGTGTGCAGTGTGCCGTCCCTACTGTGTGCGGTGTGCCGTCCCTACTGTGTGGGATGTGCTGTCCCTGTGAGGGATGTGCCATCCCTACTGTGTGGGATGTGCTGTCCCTGTGTGGGGTGTGCCATCCCCACTGTGTGCAGTGTTGTCCCTGTGTGCAGTGTGCCATCAGCATGTGTGGTGTGCCGTACCTGTGTGGTGGGAAGGGTTGGCAGTGGGACTCGGCCCCGGGCTCGCTGAGGCCTAACAACATACTCCACACAACAGGTGCTCTGACGTGCATGGAACCAGCCGCTCTGCACAGGGCTGCCACCTGCAGCGACTGCTTGAAATCACATGGCGAGTGTTCTCACGTGAAGCTCACGACTGAAGGCACAAAAGGGCTTATTGTATGCCACGGGGGGGGGTGTCCCACAAATCCAGAGATGCCCCAAGTCCCACTCAGCCCCTACATCAGCCGTGACCTCACTGTCTGAGAACCGAGGCCATGCAGCGTCCAACACGAGCTATTCTTGGCTGAATGCAAACCCGAGGTTTTGGCGACACGTACGGACGCCCCCTTGCGCCTCTCCCGAGGGCCGCCCAGAATGCAGAGGGCAGGTGAGCCCATGAGGTGTGGGCTGGGAGGGGTCCTCTGGGAGCTGGGACCCCTGGCAGGGACACCGAGAGCCCGAGGGCTGGGCCCCTTTCTCCGGGTGGAACACACGCTCCCTTGGCTGAACTGCCCGCCGTGTGCCGTCCTGTCTTGCCGTCCCATCTGCCACCACAGAAACCAACCTGCCAGGTGGTATGTGCCTCAGTGCCACCGCCATTCCACCCAACGGCAGGTAGAGGTCTAGTTTTTCCTGTTTCCTCTGCATAAACAGGAAACTACACATTTTCCTGAAAGTCATGGGTCCCAGTCAGTAAACCATCAGGTGCTAATGCCGCGCCCTCCACCAGTCACCGCCTCGCATCCCACAGCACCACCTTCTCCTCCAGGACACGGCCGCCGGCTTGCTGGTTAGGGCTGGTTCCCCGGCTGGGGCTCTAGTTACCAGCTGGCGACCTGGCAGGGCAGGACCTCGCTTTCCCTGGACACCCCGCGTGGTTGGGCCCCAGCCGTGCCCCGGGGAAGGCCGGGCGACCTCCGCGGCAGGGTACTTACAATGGGGCTGGCGTTGATGTAATCTGACTTGCTGTGGCTGTTCTCCGATTTCAGCAGGACCCTGGAGTGGTCATCTGCAAGCAAGCCGAGAGCAGAGTTAGTCTGTGCACGGCCTGCACGCTGACGGGCGCCGAGCGGTGGCCCCAATGCCCCGGCGGCCCCTGCCATGCTTCTGAAGGTGCTCTGAGCGTGACCATTCCCTTCTCTCCTCCATTTATGTCCCTCGGTATAAGAGGACAAGTAGGGTCTGTGTGTGGGGACAGACACAAAGCCACACTTGGTACAACATAGATGGCCCCGTTTTTCTATGCCAAGTTCAAATAGCAAGAACAATAGCAATTGTCCTCTGCACTATTTTACAGAGTTTGCCTGTAAATCACAGACATATTTGGCAATATACAGTAAAGAAATATCAACACACATACTAAGCTTCCAGGCCACCATTCAATACATACAGTTTTATAGTCCAGAAACGGTTAAATGCTAAGAGACTGCAGGAATTTGGTTCAAAGGGCAAGTAAGAGAAAAAGAAAGTGCAGATAAAGAGGGAACAGAGGAGAAACAGACAAGGGGGGAATCAATGACAAAAACGTGCCTTAAATGGCAGATTATTTTGATTAATGTTGAAACCAGACACATCAGTGGGGATTAAGGACATGTGATTTGCCAAATGTGTTTGATACGTGAATTATTCTTAATTGTGGTTCTGGAACAAGTGCCCTGATGCATGCTTCCCTGTAAGGTCCCTCTTTTGCCTGTTTCCAGGAACTTTCAAAGCGGAACCCTGGGAGGTGCGGGGAGGATGGAATTCAGGCAGCGGGGAGGTGGAGTGCTACACCTGGCAGCTCCCACACTGGGTCACCCATGAGAGTCCCCACTGTCCTTCTGGCTTTCCTGGGTGTGCAGCCACCTCTCTGCAGTGCAGTTGGAAACAGAAAGCCACCGGCGATGGTGGCACACTCAGCTCTGTGATCTCTGGCTCCTGTGCCTGCCGGCTGGAGGCACACACACCTGCTTCTGCCCCCAACCCCCAACCCCTGCCCCCAGAAGATACGACCGCCTGGCTTGAGCCTTGGATGTCAGCGTTTTCCGTGGCTGTTGCCAGTTTGTGGCACTTCCACAGATGTGACCAGCAGGCAGAAATGACTGCTGACCCTGAGAGCCACTTGCAGGGCTGCAGGAAGGCAGGGCCACTGCACTGTGGACCGCCGCTTTCATTACTCTACGAGGTTTTACTTGATTTTTAAAATAATTCTGGGGCTTGGGACCTCAGTGAGTCCTATAACTGAAAGAACTTGGGAAGTATGTCTGCCAGACTGGACGCCACCCTGTGGGTCTTACTGTTAGAGCTTCCCAGTAGAGGCAAGACCGACAAGAAACGTGCTCATGCTGCATGGATCTTCCAGACGCGTCTGCGGCATGTACCCACGTGTTCTGAGGAACTTAACGGCGACCGCTGCCAACTCACCCACTGAAATACGACTAATGCCACCACAACCCCACGGACTCAGCAGCTTTGGGATCCTGCATGAAGTTGTCCTTGAAAGACTGAAAATTGGCAGTGGCAGGAGATCAAAATAAAATTTACCAGAGAAGTCAGCCCACTTGAACACATAACACGCTTATAAACACGACCCCTGAAATTAAGTTCAAGAGGCTGGGTACAGTGGGGCGCCTGAGACGGGACAGCTGCTCAGAGGCAGGCGGCCTCTTTTGCAAGGCCCGGTGTCCCTGCCTGCGCAGAATTCTGGAAGACTTTTGGAAGCCTCCTTCTGTGGCCTCACTCATAAGAAACGCATCAGAAAGGCCGATGGCCTGAGGGGTTGGAGGTGCAAATGCCCAGGGTAACAGAAGAGCCTCTGTAGCTGTTTGTTTAGCCTGAAAGCCCTCACCGTGTCCACCCCCACGTGGTGCACATGGAATGACTTTAACAGGTAATGGAGACCACGGTTTGCCTCGGGGTTTCTAAGGACACAGAAGACACAGGGACTGATAGACGGTGGGAGGACGAGGTCCACTGCCAAGGTCCTGGCTGCCGGCCAGGTGGCCAAGGACGTGGTGTCACAAGTCTTCCAGGTGAGGCCCCAAAGCAGGCTGGTGACAGGCGCTGCAGCACCGTGGAGACTGTGGACTGGCCGCGGCGGGACCTTGGGGGCTGGGTGTGGGACCAGAATGGTCTGACTCCTCCCTGGCAGCTTTTTGAAGGTTCAGAGCAGGAATCGTGGTCACTGTGAGTGGACTGACTGCCTTTATGGGACAAGTCACTTCAGAAAGTTAGTATTAGAAAGACTAATGACATGTAAAATCCAAAACACAGTTATGAACTGTGGTTGCGTTCTGGTTAGAAAACAAACAAAAACTGTTGTAAGGGACATACCTGGAACAGTGGGGGACATGTGAAGATGGGCTGAAATTGGATCACATTAGGGATGACTCTTAATTTTCTCAGTTACAGCAAGGGGGTCACGGTCATGTAGGAGAATGTCCTTATTTCTCGGAGACATGGGCTAACGTATTTCGATGTCACGACGCCTGAAGTATCGAGTGGCAGTTCTTGGTTCCAGGTGACGGGCGTGTAAGTGGCCATCAAATCGTTTCAGTGCTGTTAACGTCTGTAATAAAAGGTGCGGGGAAATGGTGCCAAGCCAGTGACATTCTTCTTTGCAAAGGGCTTCGGGAGTGGCCGGCTGGCGCCCTGCGTGGATTTCACGGTGAGCAGGCATCTGCAGGGTCAGCAGGGTGACCGTGGACGAGACACTGTACCTCCGTGAGCGCTGGCGCCCACTGGCAGCACAGAGACGGGGCGCGGCCTCTCAGGGCTGGTGGGAGGGACAGGGGACACGTGTGGGCGCATTTCACCCCGTGCCTCGGTGGCCGTGCTTGGCAGGCGTTTGCAATGTGGTCGGGGCCTCCAGGACACCCGCCCGCCTGCCTGGGCGGCACAGCAGAGCAAAGCCCCAGCTCACAACCGCGTCGTCAGCGCCCGTCTATCCTGTTCAGTATGTTTTTATTAATGACACATGGTTGTAAAATGCACAGATGGCAAACGCTGAGAGGGGGGCAACTGGGGAGCCAGGAACCAGCGAGAACAAGGTCAGAGATGAGTACACAGCTCGGTTTGGTCAAAGCCCTGTGTGGGACGGGCCCACTCGGTCCTGCACAGACCCTGGCGCAGTCGGCAGGAACCTGCATGGGAGCCAGCTGGGGACAGGCACAATGCGAATGCAGGCTGGACAGAGAGGAGGGCGTAGCAGCGTCCACAGCTTAGCCCGTCACTCTCGGTGTGTCTGGGGGAGGCTGGCCCAGCTGCTGGCCACCTCCAAGGTTCAGGTCCTTTTCACGCCCCTCCACCGCACGACCCCCAGTGCCCTTGCACTAAGATTCTGTACGTAATTGGGGCGTGCTCGGCGAGCAGCGCAGACAGTGTGACATGGGGCCACGCATCCTGCAAATCTCGTGGCCCACCAAGCAGGCTGTGAGGCCTGAGCTCAGAGAGGGCCAGCTGTGCAGACAGCCCACATGGTCACGTTCTCAGAGCCACCGGGCTGTGGACCATGCGGGGCCATCATGGCCGTGGCGTCACCCGTCAGTGCGCTTCACCCTCGGAGCACAGCCGAATGAATGAGAAGGACTGGGCTCCTAAAACGGTTGCTGCCTCTTCCTCTGAAAAGAAAATCCTTCTATCCCATCCGTGCAGCCGGGCAGGACAGCTGCTGCCTGTGATGCAGCAAAGAGAGAAGCCCACAGGGACATGCGGGGCGATTCCAGCACCAACAAGCCCACAGCCTCCCCAAAATGGTGGAGGCCCACAGCCACGGCACAGTCTCGATGTGCACCTTTCCTGGCAGGTGACCTGTGTATCCGGAACCTTCTCAGATGATAGGAGAGAAAGCCCTCATGTATCAGCTTAGGACTTTCCGTGGACTGATCCCTCCAGGCAAATGGCAGTAAATCTTGGTCACTCAGAGGTGACTAAACCGGAACATTCCTCCACGGGATTCGTAGAGTTTGGAAAACCTTTAAACCAAAGGTATTCTGTTCTGTGTCTAAGGCGCACAGTGCTCAGCCAGGGGCTGCCGTCCCAGGTGTGCTTCCAGTAGTCACCTGTGGAAGCTTGAAATGTATGTACCTTTTCCAACACAGTCACGTCCGGCGCCCGCAGCCGCCCACGGAGATGGCCCCCAGCAGCACAGAGCACACGGGCTTCGCTCCCAGTGTCCTTGTGCGGCCCATGGAGGGTGATCCTGCGAGGAAGGTGACAGGCCTCATGGGGGTGGGGGTGGTGGCTCTCGACAGGCCCAGTGGTGGTGGCTGTTTGGTTCCCACACAGTCTGGTGCCACCCAGGTGACCCAACTTCGGAGCAGTCGGCCCCGTGAGCTGTCACCCTCACCTGGCAGGGTGGGGACGCTGGCTGGACACTGAGCTAGACCGTCTCCTTCGACAACGTCCTAAAAAGCCCAGCGAGGACAGCGCTACAGGAAGTGTCCTCGTCGGTCTTTATGTATCTGGGTTGTCAGCTTTTCATTTTTTCTGGTTTCATCTCTACGCGTTTCCATTACTATTGTTATCTCTATTTCTCTTATTATAATGCAGAATTAAAATGGTTTTTTTGGTTTAAGATGGCACCCCCAAATACTGTGTTTCCCCGAAAATAAGACCTAGTCAGACCATCAGTTCTAATGTGTCTTTTGGAGCAAAAATTAATATAAGACTCAGTCTTATTTTACTATAAGACTGAGCCATATAATATAATATAATACCGGGTATTATATTAATTTTTGCTCCAAAAGATGCCTTAGAGCTGATGGTCCAGCTAGGTCTTATTTTGCAGGAAACAGGGTAGCAAATAACTGTTCTTAATTTAAAATGCAGGTGAGCGGGATATTGCATAATTCTTTTTAAAAATGCAAAAACTTAAAAAGCATGTTAAATTCTTTAAACTCCTGAGACAGTATCACTAGGCCCAGCGCAGTATGCATCGCCACCTCATAAATGCCAGCTGCCTTCTCTCCTTTGAAAGGGAACTCGCACGGAGCTAGAATCTCCGAGCTGTGAGCAGACAGAGTCACTGACCTGGCCACTTTTGAATTTCCCAGGCCACCTGCCACTAAGACGTCCCCCAGCCTCTTCTGAAGAGCCCAGTGCCGGCAGGCAGAGGGGCACTTCAGATGTCAAATGTGCCAAGACATGGAAGAGGCTGGAGGGACAAGGGAGCATGCAGGTGCTGGCCCCCCCGAGCCCAGCGGGTAAACGTGGAGGAGGCTGACGGGGAGCATCGCGAGTTAGGCGGTCACGTCCATCTCAGATAGAGCAGCGATGTGAAAGAGGGGGTTCCTAGCAAACAGCACGGGCCTGGCTCACAGAGGGAGCTGGAGGCAGGAAGAAGGGCCGGGGTGAGGGTCTGGCCGGGGGTGGAGCGAACAGAGGCTGGTACATCCAAGGACCTGTCCAATCGGGAAACCAGGGAACGTTAGGGATGGGAGAGAAGACAGCACAAGAAGCTGATGCAGACAGAGACGGCTCTGCGTTCCCCCAAGACAGAGAGAAAATGGAGACACTACCGCCAAGTGTGGGCGCTGGGGAGGGACACGGGCCTGGCCTGCCTGTTCATGGAGGCTTGGGGTGCCTGGACGCCGCCTCCCGCACCCACAGCCCGTGTCAGGGTGGTTCTGAGCCTAAGGTGGATAGGAGACGACACGGAGCAGGTTTCACGCAGGAGGCAGTTCTCACTGGTGGGCTCTGCCAGGACCAACAAGACCTGAAGTGACGCCGTCACGCCGGGGCCCTGCGCGGGAAGGGTGCAGGTGGAAATCCGGGAAGGTTTCCTTGTAAAAGTGGAGAAGGCCAGCAGTGTGGCTGGAGCAGGGGCCGCGTCTGCTTGAAGCATAGCCCTTTATCCACTAAGACACCTGTCTGTCCGACTGACCGTCCACCTGTCAGGCTGCGGGACGGGGGCAGGGGTCAAGGACGGCGGGTCTTTCTAACGCTCGGTGCCTGAGTCTAAGGAGGAAACGGCGTCCTCTCAGCCCTAGCTGTGGCCCAAGTACGGAGGGCTGAGGCTCTGGCCAGTCGGGCCCTGGGCCCGTGTGACGGAGCCTCTCGGCACGGCTGAGGGCAGGACGCTACTTTCACTGAGATCTGGCCTGTGGGTGGTGCAGCAGACAGAGCCCAGGGGCCAGCACAGCTGCAGGGCACGTGGAAGGGACCATCACGTCTGCTGCACTCTGGTTTCCACGGTGCTTGAGGAAAGGCTTCACATTTTAATATTTACCACACGAGACCCGATAATCCAAGTAAGTAACCAGACCCGCAGGAGACATTCCACGCGCAGTTACTGAGCATCTGTTTGCCCCAAGCAGCCGCCTCACACCCCTGCACTCCGCCCCCTCCCCTCCCCTGCTCCCTCCCACTCCTCCACTATCTGCGTCCTTTGAGCGGCCATGCTTGGTTCACTGGGTGTCTCTGTCAGCAGGACCTGGCACACAGTAGGTACTTAACAACAACGGTTAGTTGGCCTTTTTAAAATTTCTCTTCTAAATATAAAACTTATAATTGCTACAATGGCTATTTGTAAAATTCTTTAGGGAAAAACCCTTCAGATCTCATGGAAATGAAGAGCCTGGTCTGAACACTCACTAACCTGTTAGAAAAACACACCCAGATGTGTGTGCAGGTACTACCCAGGTCTACAATCCCAGGTTGGCGTCTAAAGCAACACAAGATCCTAGCTTTTAATCTGTTTGACCTGTGAACGCTGCTCAAACCACTGATGGGAGCACAGCTTCCTGTCCAGGTAAGCGAACAGCGGGGCTGTCAGGATGAGTCTGGCCCTGGCTTTGGGTGGCACCTGTGACCTCTGGTTCCCATGCCTGGCTCCAAAGGGCCGAGACAGGGGCCTGTGACACGGGAAGTGTGTCCCCACATGGATGCTGATCTCACATGCTGACATGGACTGCAGCTTTGCTGTGCCCTCGAAAATGTCAGCCAACAAAGTGCATTTTGTTATATCTGAAGTACGTACGAATACCTGTCACGCTAAGGCTACTGGGGCAGTGACTGAGGAAGTCCACACACACTCACACACACTCACACTCACACACACACACAGCCTACTCAGGACGTCACAGTGTCAGCTTATGTCACACTTAGGTCACACACTCCTGAGGCTCCTTTGCTCCCTGCAGGGTGGGTTCACGTACTAATCCAAGTCCAGGCCTGGCCTAGAATGTGCTAGAACACAGGAAGTTGGTGCGTCAGTAGTTGAGTGCCCCAAGAAAGGGAGCTCTAGGTGGGCTGGGGGCTCAGACCCAGCCAGCTTGGCCTTTCACGTCCTGTGTGGACCTCTGCATCTGCACATCACTCAGCACATCACGCGTGTCACACACAACACGCCACTCACAATGCACAATGTCAGCCCGGGTCATCACCTTGAGCACCTCACTGTCAAGAACTGGTCTCCTTTTATAGCTCCAATTTCTGGCCACGGTTCCTGGCCAGAGACATGGTCCCCAGAAACTCTTGCTGAAATAACCTTAAGGCTGGCACGTTGCCGTGGTAGGACCACTGCCCACCTCGCGCCAGGTGCCGGCACCCACGCCCGTACCCTCCCACCCTCAGAGCTGTACCATCTCACGGGTGGTGGTGTGGTCCCAACTACAGGAGAAGAGGGGGCTGGAAGACACTAAGAAGCGAGTCGCAAATCACAGTGACAGCAGCAGAGCACGTGCTTGGCGTCTGCTGTCCCAGCGGGGGCTGGGGACACGCCCGTGGACCCCAAGGGGAGGAACGGGTTTTGCGGCTTGACGGCGGGGACAGCGCCACACGGTGATGTCCACCCTGGGCTTTGCAGGGACAGGACGGTGTGCAGGTAGAGTGGGCGCCCGGGGAGCTGGGGGAAGGGCCTCCCACCGGGAGGGTGGCGGCCGACACTCCGGGACAACGGGGGTGCAGCCCGCCCGCCGCCCTCCCCTCCCGCGCCGGGGCTGGGTACGCACAGGTCAGCACGGCCGGGCAGCGGTTCTTGGGCGCGTTCTCCTCCCGCTGCGCCACGAGCGAGCTGTTGGGCTCCGCCTGGTAGGCACACAGCGCCTCCCACTCTTCCTCCAGCCGGTGCTTGTTCCTCAGGTGGTCCTCCATGTAGGCCTGGAAGGGAAGGCACAGTCAGCGCGCGGCGCCGGGCAGCGCGGGCCTGCGCGTGGGCGGCTCCTGCGCGGCGTGGGCGGCACGGGGGGGGGGCGGGCCCACATCGCACCTGCGTGTGCGAGGCGGGAGCTGGTGCGCCGCCCGGGTCAGGACACAGACCAGCCGCGTGAGGGGCGGCAAAGGGCTGCGCTCCGGTTCTGTTTCCCGGGTCAGAAGTGCTTGTGGCGTGTTCACCTCCGGCGGAGCTTGGGCGGTGGGGACACCCTGACCAGGACGTCGCCTCCTTGGCTAGTGTGGAACGACTGGGGGACAAGGACGTGCACACGGCACACCAGATCTGATGGACCAACAAAAACCGGATGGAAAACGTGCCCAGCCAGGAGTAAGCGAGGATGGGAGCCTTCAGGGAGCTCACTGCACGGGCTTTGAAGGGCGAGAGGGTTTACACGGGTCGGGAGAGGGACAGGCACGATGCAGGTGTGTCTGGCCAGAGCAAGGGGACAGCAGGTGCAAAGGGCCCCGGGGCGCCGGGGCCTCAAGTGCCTGGCTGGGGTGTCAGGGAGGTTTGGGGTGGGGTGTGAAGGCTGCGCCGTTGGGGCCTGGAAACACACATAGAAAGAACCCCGCTGTCTGTGTCAAAGAAAGAAGGGACACACTTAGGAAAACTATCACACAGGAAGGACACAGAAGCTGTGGGAGGGCTAAAGAAAAACTATTAATAAACCTCAATCTGGGAAAGCCACTGGGTAAGTCATATTTTGTGTTGAAAGTAGTTTTGTTTTTCTTAGAGAACCACTAGGTATTGCAACATAGCAGATACTATGTTGCAATAACTTCTTGAAATTATTCCACTGAAAACTATACAACACACTGTTTAGAACGATTTTATACGATTTTACGTATCCAGTCAACACCATATGCAAGTCTAGAATTCAGAAGCTCCCTGAGAGAGGAGTGGAAACCGCACCCTCAGGAGAGTCTCCAGAGTGGGCTGGCGCTCAGCTGGGGGTCCGACGGGGTCTCCCCCAGACAGCCGGGAAAGCATGCTAGCCTGTTCAGACAGAGGGCTGATATCTAATCCAGAGATGTCGTTTCCTGGGGTACGCGCTAACAATGCTCAAAGGAGGTGGGAACGCACCCAGCCCCAACCCTAACATGCCTAGATGTCTAACCCCACAGATAGAGGTGGCTGTTTGGGGGTCAGGTCACCAACAGTCACTTCATGCAGGTTAGGTCCAGGGCTGGGAGTGCACACCCATCTCTTGGCCTGCTGGCCTCTTTCCCATTTCTGTTTGCACAGAAGTCATCCTGCTGACAACTGGCTTCTCTGAACTGGCTCGGTGTGATGCATTCAGATACTGGGCTGCTCTGAGGTGTGCAAAGTGGTGAGCAGCTGGTAGTGTTAACAGAGACAGAAGCAAAACCAACTGGACCAAATACTGACCCTCGCTGCTCTGCTCCGATCTTATTTTTCTGGGCACCAGTGTGTTGCAGTGATTATGGGAAGTGGACAAGGAACAGAGGGCCCTGGGACACGCCCCCCAAAGCCAGCTCGCTGGCTGCCCTGCCTACGCGCTCATAACCAGTCTCCTCACTCGAGAAATGACCCCAATTTTAAGGAAAAGCATTGCAAGGACCAAACTGGCTGCATTATTGATATTATACCCAAAGGAAATAATGGTCACATCCTCCAACATTTTGTTTGTGGCTTTTCAATGCGTCGTAAGTGGACATAGGTTTTCAAATGCATCCACAAATAAAATAATATGCATTGGTCTCGGTGGTCAGACGCACACACACTGACCAGGTCTCAGAGGTCAGACGCACACACAGACGTACATGTCAGACATTCTAAGTTTAGCGAAGGGTTGACACCCCTCAACGTGCCCACCCTGACCCCTCGTCCACTCAGTCCGATTCATCAGCCCAGCTCAGGTCACTCTCTGGGGCAGGTCGGACCTGCTCTCTGCCTCCTCCCCACCAAGGCTCTGGGCCACTTCCATGCCCATGGGCACCCACTCTGGGGACAGGAGGACAAAGGGGAGGAAGGGAGAGGCATAGGGTAAAGGACACATCACACAGTCTCGCTGGGCGCCCACAGCTCGTGCCCGTGGTTTGGCTGGAGCTGACTTGTTTCGGATTTTTCACTCAGAAAACAGTGCTCTCTTCGTGCTGGTCTGCCCTGCATGTCGGCGTGTGTGCTGAACCAGCGCGGGAAGGCTGGTGCCTGCTGGGCATGGCGGGCAGGACTCGCCTTCAGCTGAGGCCCCTGCAGGGGGTGGGGGGGGCAAAGCTAGGGCCCAGGTGGCCACTGTCACACGTCCTCTGGCTCCTGCTCCGGCTGCTCAGGGGCCATCAGGGGGAATTTCGTGCAGATGATGGAGACCTGCGAGGCCAAGCAATGAACACATCTCCATGACGTGGCCTCGGACCTCAGCATCTTCTCAGCGCTGCTCAGACTCGCCCCCGTCGCCTGCCAGCCTCCCTCCCCATAGGACCCCAGGCTTCCCATGTGGGGAAGGGGCAGTTTAAGGGGCTCAGTGAAGGAAACATGAGCTGCTCTCTTGAGACAATCACTGTGGGATATCAAACACACATTTCCACACCAAAACGTTCCCAATAAGGACCACACTGCTGCATGATACAATATTAAGTTTTCTGAAAATATCGATTAGCTTATGTAGCTTAAAATATGGTGAGTGTGAGCGGCCTGGGAGGCAGGGACAGCTCTGGCTGACGTGTCATGTCAGTGTTTCTGTACTTGCTTTTCTCAAGAGTGGCTAAGGCACAGCCTACAGATAGAAAATGGCTCCTGGGAAAATGATTTCGGGTCCTTGCCTTTCTCTGGAAAACATGCTTCACAAAATCTATCACAAATGACTGAGCTTCTTTCAATGACACATGATACATCCTAAAATGATGAACCTGGCAGGTTTAACCCAATCTCAAATATTGTCTGCAAGAGGGACACTGGATATTATCTTAATTCCCGTAAACTACAGCTGCTTCAAGTCTCACATTTATCTTAACTACGGAAAGTGAAATCACACTGCCAAGTTCTCTTGAATTTCTAAATTTATGGCAAGAAATATAAACCGAGACTAATATGCGAGCTGTGGTGATAGGAGGGAGGAAAGAAGAGACACACACAGCATTTTTTTCGATGAAGAATGGAGATGCATTTTTCCTTCTCTCAGCATGTGTGGCTCCAGGCGGCTGTTTGCCCTGTTCTGGTCGTCTCTCCTTTCCTCGGTTCCGTGTTTTTCTATTAGTATTTTTACGAAACATCGTTTATGACATTGAACTGATGTAATTTACCCACCACATCTTAGGAGACTTTGGTGTCTGCAGAGAAGATGCTTTTCATCTGTGCCTCGAGAGTATGTTTTCCCGTTGTCTGTGGAGAAGCTAGACCTTGGTAGGAAAGCGTTTTAAACAAAACCACAAACTGCCACAATAACTGAACACTGTGAGGTCCCGTCCTCCCAGGTGTGAGCGGTGTGAACAGAAAGGGTACAGTGCTTCTTCTCAGACGTGGTCACCTTTGGAACGATGAGGTACGTTAACACATGATGAAAACACTGCTGGCGTTCTCGCCCCACAGTGGAGAGTTAGCAGGAAGTGTTCTCAAAACTGACCTCAGATACTTGTCCACGTCTGTGTACGTGTGAGGGGTGTGGTGATGGTGGACCAAGGCCTCGGGTTTTAAAACGGTCACTTCTCATCCCACACACAGCGCACGTAGGGCAAGAAAGGCGAGGCGCATAAGCTGAATGAAAACAAAAGCCACTAACAAGCCCGCCACCCAGAGCCAACAGGAAGGCCTAACGAACTCCACCCTTCTGGGCACCGTGTGGCCGGGTCTTTTGTTTTTTCAGTGCTGATGACCATCGCTTAAGCTGTGGACATGGTCAATACTATAGGATTGTCCTGTTTCAGTTGAGAAGAGGCTGAGCTGAGGCTCGCATCTTACCTACGGGGACACCGAGGCCTAGAGAAGTTAAACAATCAGCCCCAAGCCCCGACCGCCCGGCGGTGCGGGCGCGTGCGTCACTGTCTGAAACCTGGGCTCTGCCCTTGGCTCGCGGCCCCGGCCGCCTCGCTGCACCTGACCTTGACGTCTCCAGTTCCTTCACGGCGACCAGATCAGCAGCTCTGGTTCAAAACACCGCCCGTCGCAAAACCCACCTTGGTGCCTGGACTAGCACTGCCTTTCGTTCAAACTTCATTTTACTAACCGACTGCTCTTTATCGCAATCAGACTAGACCCCATTGGGAACCCTCCCTCCTCCAATCACCACCATTCTGTACGTGCGGGTCCTCCTGGAACGAACCTACCCTGCTTCAGGGTCAGTGCAGACGCCACCTCCTCCCTCAGCGTCCGACTGGGACGTGCCTGTCGCCACCCTGACCTCCCTCTCCCACCACCCACCGCCATGGACACTTTCTACTTAGAACCCTCGTCTCTACGGCGTTAATCACGTCGGCTCGTGCGGCAGCGGTGGGTGTCAGGGTATCCTCCCTCTGTGCAAACTGTTTTGAGAATGGGGCCCACATTCGCCCACTTAGCGAGTCTTAGGGCACACAGTCAATGTTTGTTGAATGATGGCTCATAACCTGGACATTTTCATATGTAATTTGAATTGCAGATAAAAAGTTGGCATCCACGGTGGGCATCCCCAAAAACCTGCCTTTGAGTCTTCTGGAACTCGGGAGAATTGCCAGAAAACGTCAGCTGAGGACCTTGGGCTGTTTCATGATCTGTGTCCTTGCTGCCTCCTTCCTTTCTGGGTGATCCAATGAGCACCTTTACACTTCATGCCACACAGGCGGTGCCACAGCCCAGCGCGATGGCCATCTTGTAAACGCAGAGGAGACGTTCCTCTCCCCGACTCCCTCCTCCTCAGTCTTAACCTCCGTTCAGGGCCCAGAGCGGGTGCGTCTGCCCCAGACGCCCCATCGCCGTGAGCTGCCTCCCATGCACTCAGTAAGCACTGGTCCCTGCGGCGAGCTGCACTGTCCTGCATGGAAGGAGCTGGGGGTTTCTGGGACCCGTGTCCCCAGTGGGCTGTGAGCCCCTGGTGCTGGGGTCCTGCTGTATACATGGCTCTGGGCTCTCTGAGCTGAAGCTTTAAGTAGGAGGTTCTGGGATACGGGGATGCTGGTCAACAGGGAGTCAGGCAGGAGTCAGGCACGTGTGGGAGCGACCCCCCCCCCCATGGTGTGCATCCTGAAAACGCAAATCACGTGAACAGGCAGGGCTCAGCACTCCCCTGGTTGCTCAGGAACATGGGGAGCGGGCCCCCCTCCTGACAGCCCCCACCGCACTCTCCGCATCTGGGCAACAGAGGCTGAGGCTTGGAGAGGGGCCCTGGCTGCATGAACTCAGCACCATGATTTCACAGCCTAGAACTCCATCAGGGGAACGTCACCCACGCTGATTCTAGCCGAATCCTGAGTGCGGATGTGTCTAAACCTTCTTGAATTCTGATTCTTTCCAAGGACCTAGACTCTATGTGCTGGCAGAAAACATAAGGCCAGGTCACACCATTCACGGGAACAAGACCCAAGGTTGCAGAATGCGGTTTTCCAAGCTGGTAACCAACACACACTGGCCCTCAGACCTCGTGGCTTAGCTAAGATGCACTTGCATTTTTGCTGAGCTTTTCTGTCCCGTTGAGAGTAATATCAGCTTTCATCAGCCCTATTTTATGAGCTAGCATCCCAGTCAGAGGACTCGATCCTTCCAACTCCCCATCTTAGTTTTTCTAGGTCACACTAGTAGACCATTTGGGCAGGACAATTATGAACAGTTTCTGGGTGACAAGGGCTACGTGTCACCAGATGACTTTCCAGAAAACTGCCTCCATGTGTCAGACAAAGCAACCTGCTCCCACGTTTAACGGAATCATTTTACAAAGAATCCCAAACCTTTGGAACAGAAATGTCACTGCCATTGTAAGATGGAGGTGTGTCCGCAATTGGTCCACCCCGCCTAAACATCTCCTGGGCTGCTTTCTGATAGAATTGCCAACACTTTGAGGTTAGGAAAGCGATTTCTAGGAAACCGGAGCCTTTGGGAAGCTGTGGAAGCCAGTGGGGTTTGTTAATAATCACAGATCATTTTACAAACCACTCGCAAAGCCTGCATGAGAAACCAAAGGAGCTTCTGCAGAACAGGACGGCAACTCAACACAACAGAGAAGGCCTGGACTTGACTTTGAAAGATTTCTTAACAGTGCAATAAACAGCAAGGTTGGGTCCCCACACACCTACTTCTCATCTATGTTCTTTGGGGCAAACCGACTAATCTTGGTGGCTCTTAATTTCCTGCTTCATAAGCCAGGAATTGTACGTATTTGAAAAGGAGGTTCTGAGGGCTGAGTTGACAGATGAAGTATGCTCTGTGAGCTGTAATGTGTACACATGGCACCAAAGGTGGCCGGGTGGGGGTCCACAGGGCACGGGAAGCCAGAGGCGGCCGAGGGCAGGGATGGGGCGCATGGTGAGCCTCAGCGTCCCACTAGGAAAGGAAGAGCTCTTCTATAATCAATTCCCTTCTGGACTCTGGGACTCTACTGCAGTTCTTGGCATGTTTGCCCTTAACTAAGGAAACATGACACAGCAAGTTCCAAGTGCCAGCCACCTACTGCTGCGAGGACACAGAAGCTAAGGCGTGATGACAGGTGCTATGGGTGGGCCATCGCTGTTAGTGACACCGTCACTAACACTATTGAAGGGATAAATGACAAGCAACATCGTTAGGTACGAGGGGCAGTGGTCTTTCTAACACACTCAGTCCCCTTACTAATCGGGTAAAACCAACATGTGATCACCTCGTCATGCCCGAGTCAGCCGCCACTGCACCTGGGTCAGGGACGGTTCTAGAACTTCTCCACTCCTCTCTGTTTCTCTTGTTTATTACTGCTTTAAGAGGGAGGTATTCCATGACCAGTCTTGAGAAGAGGAGTCACTGGGAAATGCCATTTGAGGAGATGACGTGAAGGTAATTGGCCGACTTCCAGTATAGAACGAGCACGCCAGCCCCAGGCGCTCTGACCAGCCTGTGAGGTCACGTCCTAATCAGAGACCGTTCCACGGGCACCATTTTACCAGTGTCAACATCAAAGACCAGTTTCTAGGGTCACTAAGGAAATAACCCCACGGAGTACAATGATTCTGTTTCACACACGACAAGCCAGCGTTTGCAGTCTCCACAGGGCCTAAGCTGTGACTGTTCCCAGGGAAACCAGTGGCAGCCTGTGCCCGGGATGCACCCCGGAATGCCCCTCAGTGCCAGCAGGTACCGCTGCCATTGCCTGTGAGGGCTGGGAGAGTCGGGTCTGGGGATGGGTAAAGAACCATCTGGATCATGCCCGCGGCACGGGGAGCCCTTGAGTTGGGCAACACCGGCTTATCCAGTCCCTTATGGATCCTGCTGCCATGGCGCTCACCACGTCCACATGGAGTGGCCACAGTGGATGACGTTTTAGCTCTGTTAAAAGTCATAGAAGTTACGTTATTTCGGCATGCGGACACCCTAGGGGGTGTAAGAGGGTCTACTGTTACTAAAGAGGATAATGAAAACAAACTAACACAACACGAACACTCCAAGGGGTGGGGGGGGCCATTAGAAACAAGCAAAGCAGGATCCATTGGGCGTTAGGTCACCTCAATCAATACATACGAGAACCACTGAAGTCGGCGGAGAACAGGGTCGTTCCCGATCGCTGGAGACGCCTATGCCTCTGGGTCTTCAGATACAAAATGTCCCTCCAAAACTGCGTTTTACAACCACATTGCCTGAAATAAGCTTCTGCCTGCTGTGGAAAAGGTGCATTAAAGGAAGCTGGGGTTTCAAGACCTAATTATTGTCGGGAAAGCTTTGTTTCCATTCCCTTTTTTACATGGGTGCCCTTTACTTCCTGGTGTGGCAACCCAACCTTTTGTCAGAGTGAAGACACACCCACCTACACTTTCCTTCCTTTTGAGAACAGAATGTTTGTGCCTTAAATTCAGATGGAGTTAGATTAATGCTTTCAAAAGCAAGGGGCAAGCTGCTTCTGCCGCCATTTGGGGAAATGATGAGATTTTTTTCCCCTTTAAAAATAGACATTGTCACCTGTCTTCATTAATACATTAAAGGGAAATGTTTATGTTAAATGTCTGAATTCCAAAAGTAAGACATTTGAATCCCCAGCAAAAAATACAAAAAAATGAAAGAAGTCAGATTGGGCCGCCTGTCTTGGCCGAGCAGCTATGGACAGAGAGGTAGGGATGGACAGGTGCTGGTGAGAACAGGTGTTTAGATGTCTACAGACTGCTGCATCTGCATAATTTCAGTGTTATTTATTAGCCCAATATAACAGGCATGTGAAGATATTTGAAATTCAAAGTTAGAAATTCAAAGCAGTGTGTTCTCACCCAAAGAAGGACAGCTATGGTTAAATGATGAGAGGCCAGCTGTGCTATTTCTTACCAGGAAAGATTTGCTTGCAACAAGAATCATTATATCTAAGTTGCCATCTAATGCCAACAAAAAATAACAACGTGGCTCTCACCACAGAGTGAGTCATCTTCTTAACCAGCTCCTTCCTGGGCCCCCTGCCCCAGCCTCTCACCGCCCCACACGTCACGGATGGCTGGTCTTACTAGAGCGTTAAATGCATTGCTTTGCTCTCCAAACGAGGAACTTATAACATAGAGCAGATATGCATGCATTATAAAAGCAAGGAAACAAAAACGGCCTGTAGACCTGGAAAAGCCCATTCCCGTGAAAGCACGTTCCTGCCTTGTCCACATGGAGTATACCTGGGGAAGTAAACACAGTTTGGAACTCAACCTCTGTGTTATACGCACAAATCTGAAAGGAGAACAGACGGGACCCTGGAGTCAGGACGGATCAACGAAAGACCACGTGGTCTTTTCTTTTCATCACATTGTAAAACTTGTGGAAATTTGTTTTTGAGGAGGACGCTGTCCCACCTGTGTTTGCAGGGAGCCACTGGCTGTCTCATCCCACTCAGCGGGGAAGGGGAATGAGGACAGCCCCCGGCAGAAGCGTCAGCGTGGGCAGCAGCACGAGCTGCACCGACCGGCATGGCACGGTACTGCACTCCCCGGTTCCTCCCGCAGGCTGAGCTACGCTGAGGACCAGGCAGAGTCATTGCAGGCCTGGTGACCCCTGAAAGCTGTTCTCTGTCTTAACGTGATCTAGAAACGTACTCCCATGCTCTACGTTGCAAATGAGCAGGCTGTGGAGTGACAGAAACTTGAAATTGTTACCACACTGGAGAAAAGTTCAAATTATTCCAAATGTAAAGCCTTTAAGAGAAAGTCCCCAGCCGACACCCTGTTTAGGCAAAAAAAGGTAAGAAAACGCCAGTGACAGAAATGGAGGGAAGACACGGAAAATACGGCGCTGGTACCGACACCACCAACCAGAATTGTCTGTTTTATTTAGAATCCTTTTTTGTAATTGAAAGGAAAACTCATGCAAGAACTTTGAAAACAAACAAAAGCGCGACAGAAAATGATGTGTTTTCAAAGTACAGCCCAGGAAGTTTCCAGGAGGACAGAATCCTTGCCCCGGAAGCGGGGCTGACGTGGAGACACGGTCGGGCATGTGCCCGGCCTCTGGAAGAGCAGAGAAAGCGGCTGCTCATCCCAATGAGGAGAGTGGGCAGCATGTGAAAACGGGGTCTTGATACCACGGAACTTCACTGGTCGGAAGCCTCAGTTCGTATATTTTTATTATAATTAGGGTTTTTGGTGTTTCAAATCTGGAAGATACCACATCGATACAAGAGAGCTCCTAAATGCTCTCGGTGGGCAGCACATCTCCTGGAGTTTGTCCGGAACCCACCAAGCCGCTGGGCCATCTCAACGGAACAAAGAGCTGGGACTGTCACTTTCCTCTTCACTCTGTCACTGCAGAGACTTACAGAAAGTCACAGCTTCATAAAGACTTACAACTGGAACCGGATGGAAAGTGTCCACAACACCGCTCTTCTGTTCCAGAAGTGTTTTATTTTTTACTTTTTTTTATTATTTTTTTTTAAAGATTTTTTTTTTTTTTTTATTGGGGAAGGGGAACAGGACTTTATTGGGGAACAGTGTGTACTTCCAGGACCTTTTTCCAAATCAAGTTGTTGTCCTTTCAGTCTTAGTTGTGGAGGGCGCAGCTCAGCTCCAGGTCCAGTTGCCGTTGCTAGTTGCAGGGGGCGCCACCCACCATCCCTTGCGGGACTCAAGTAGTTGAACCAGCAACCTTGTGGTTGAGAGCCCACTGGCCCATGTGGGAATCGAACTGGCAGCCCTCGGAGCTAGGAGCACACAGCTCCAACCGCCTGAGCCACTGGGCCGGCCCCCAGAAGTGTTTTCATTCATAAATTTCAAAAAACAAGTAGTTCTGTCCTTACCACGTACTCTTACCCAATAGGAACGCTTGTCCTTTAGTGTGACTGATGGTTGTTTTCTGCCAGCATTCTCTGCATGACGTCAGGTTTAGGGGGATGCGTAGGAGAGGGTGACAAAGGTCTCTTGCAGGAAGAAGCTGTTTCATCACAGCGACAATGACAACAGCATCACTTCGTGTTTGTAGGTGTCATTCTTCCTGAAGCGCCATTTTAAATGAGTAATTTCACGAATCTTATTATCTTAGTTAACATCTTAGAAATAAGGTTGTATGAGCATAGGTGAAATACAAACCTGGATACTTACAAGCAATGGGAAATAACCAAGAGAACTATACTGTATTTCCCATGCATGTGCAGCTATTAGCATTTAAACGAGGGCGAAAGAAGTTTGCGTGACACTGCGAGTGAAGCCTGATTCCGCCTCTGACTGTCGAGAGTTAAGAGTTGCAGTGTTATCCCAGCTTCCTGCTCGTCTGTTGGTGGGTTAGTCACTTACTCATCTTTCAGCTGATTTTCTTACGTGTATCGTGTGAGCAGGGAGATGTGTGCTCTGAGGACCCAGTGGTTCTAAGGCTCTGTCCTCTTGTGGCTGGTTCTTTGGCTGAACAACAGCCCACATACAAGGAAGCTGTGACCACGACTTAGAAGGACCACGTCAGGTAACAGTGGGCAGTGAGAGGGATAGGACAGTGATAGAAAGGGGCTGGGTGCTGGGGTGGCCCCTCTGAAGAGCTGATTCCTGAGCTCACCCTGAGATGGGAAGGGGCTCCATAGGGAGAGAGGGCAGCTGGGGCCAGCGCCCTGGGGTGGGGGTGGCTTGGGACTGAACGGGCCACTGGGACGGGGGACTGAGGGCCCAATCACATGGGGGCTCGTGGGCCGTGGGGAGAGGCTTGAACTTTGTCTTCTTTTTCTAAAACTGAAAATTATTGGGGTGACATTGGTTAATAACATGATGTAAACTTCAGGTGTACACCTGTGTCTACAATTCAGTCTCTGCGTGCTTCCCTCCTAAGTGCAGTCACTCGAGATGAAGTTTATTTGCAGAGCAACGGGAGGCCCCTGGAGAGTTCTAAGCATGGGAGGCTTTGGGAAGGTCACTCTGGCTCCAGGCGGATGGAGAGGACGAGTTGGGACCGTCTGTATAAGAGATCCAGTGGTTTGGGGAGCAGCTGTGGAGGTGTTGGGGGGGACAAGTGGGAGACGTGCGATACATTCTGGAGGCAGAACTGCCAGGACCAGCTTGTAGGGCAAATTAGGGGACTGAGTTAGTTTAATACAGATTCAGCTCGTTTCATTATCTGCTGTTCTTCCTTCTCCTCCTAAATTTCTGCAACACTTTAGTCTGTGATTGTCTCAACTCCTGACCGTCACGCAACCACAGCCAGGAGAGAGCTTGATGTCTCCATCTGAGAAACAAGGCCTTAATTTACCTGGAGTCAAAAGTCTGGGTAAAAATCTGAAAACTCCCGTCCACAGCCCTGCTGTTGCCGACAGGCTTCGTGCTTCAGTTGCACAGACAGGTCGTTCAGACGTTTGCCGGACTTAGTTTTGACCTGAGCCCCCTGCACGACACCTCATGGAGGTAAGTTTGCACAAAGTGCCACAGAAAATTAACAACCAATAGCATAACACAAAATTAAAATGTAAAGTCAATCAACCAACTAAATTAATCTGGAACAGTTTGACACACTGTTACACGAACAAGACAATTCCTGATACAGTCAAAGGTGTGTGTATGTGTGAGTCTCGGGCAGCACACAGCCGGTCTAGGACCGTGCACTGGCCAGCAGTGGGCCCAGCGAGCGCTTGTCCGCTGGCGGGTCGGGAGCACCGTGTGACCTCGTCGGGCCACCTGGTCATTGGTCAGTCCTGACTGCACTCAGGCTCTGGCTTCGGGTGACAGACTGCCCTACGAGAGGTTCCCAGTCTGGAGGAGGCTAATAGGTCTTCTGACTGAAACCAACTAGGCATCAGGCTGGCGCAAACAAGAATTTCAGAATAAACGTGCACGTCTCACCACCTGCCTGTCCTCCTGGGCTCGGGACTTCCGGAAGAACCACGGCCCAGCCCCAGGCCCAGCTCGCGCTCCAGCACGGCCTCTGGCCTAGAGGAGCTGTGCGATGGGCCACAGCCCCGAAATGCCCGTCCCTCCCAGGTCAATGTTCCAGAGCTTCTGGAAACCTGGATGTCACCTTTCTCAGCTTCGCAGTGACACGGAGCTCTAACCAGATGGGGTCATGACCTTAGCATTTAGTTTGTGCCATTAACTCAGTGGAAAAATCAGGACAAAGGAACAAACAGGAGTTGCGTTTTCAGGAACTCCCAACCATCCAACTGTTTAGTCTGTAGGGTCTGCCCAGGGATGGACGCAGTCGGTGGTTTGCCACCCTGGGTGGTCGGCAAACGTCTGTTGGTGAATGAAGGGTATGACAACCCCTGGGTCCGTCCTGAGGACATGTGACAACTCCACGGTGTCTGACACAGACTCTGCGGTGGCCTCTGTGTCGGGCACGGTGGTTAAGGTGACAGCCTCACTTTGGAATCGCAGGTGAGAGACTAGCCATGGAGGTGACGCCAATGAGATCTTTCTGGACAAATAGATTGGCAGCGTGTCACCCAACAGCTTTCTCTAACAACACATTGCACGGTGGACAGCCTTAAAGGAGCCTCGAAGGGGCAAGAGGCAGATTTCTGTGCTAATAAAGAAATTTTAATTTCTTCTAGAACATTCTGATATATTTTAATGTTTTCAGCTTCGGCTCTCAAACTCTCTCGCCTTCACGGAGATATTTGGGAATATTGCATGATTCATTCCTGGAATGCACGAGCAGCTCAGGATCCTATAAAATATTCATTCACTTTCAAAAATATTTGCACCCTGCTGTCAAACGTGGACAGATTCATATGGAGTATCAGAAAATGGCTATTTTAACGGCAAATGCTTTCCACAAACCTCTCTTTCCACTACGCATTTTCTTCAAAATTATTTTCATAAGAAAGATTAACAATTTCAACATTAGCTGCTAATCCCCTTTCATTTAAAACTCTGCTGATAAAATTCTTTGCTTGTCATTCAAATAGTAAGTAATAATTATAGATTTGAGGCTTCCATCTCAGCTTCATTAATGGTGAATTGCATGAAGTCTGAGGCATAAGTCAGCTTTGATACATCTCAAAATGCAATTTCCACAGCTTCCCTTGGCTACGTACAATTAATTATACAGTTAATAAGGGAAGTATGTTAATGAAAGGAACATTATTCATCCAGACCACCTGCCTTTACCAACTATCTTCTGTGTGTTTCTCTTCTTTTTGTAAATTTTGGTCTATAGACAGTTAAAAAAAACACACACAACAAATACCCCTCAAAAACGAAAAACCACAATTAACAATGTGGTGACTTTGAGTATCAGTCTGCAGCTACTTCAGTTAACACAAGTCTAAAGAAAAATTCATTACATTTTATATTTCTACTAATTTCTGCCTTTTAAAAGTTTAAAATGTCTACCCATGGCATTTGGAACTCCTGAAATAGCTGTTTATCAAACTGAACACTACATTTAAGGTGTCTCACTTCTGCCAATGAAACGTACATCTTCACAGATAAATGAAAACCGGCGGAAACCTCAGAAGAGCCCGCAGGATGACGGGACAAGCCCAGTCACTTACTGTAACGGGCCAAGCTTCCCTCACACTGCGCTCACCCCCCGGCCTCTGCGCTCGGCAGTGACGAATCCTTTCGCCCCGTTCGGGTCATCAGTCAAAGTCTGACTACAGGTTGTTCAGCAAAGAGACCGCTGTTACCTTTGCAGGGAAAACTACTGCTTCTGAGACTTTGGTGTGGAACAGGCAGCCGTCTGACTAAAGCCCCCTTCCATCTGCTCTTTATGAGTTACTGGGGCAACACAGAAGACGCACTTACAAATATTTGTGTTACAGTCATTCTATTACTATAAAGTAATACATAGCCCTCACTAAATGAGGGCAAACATTGGATTCCGGCCTCCACCATGTCCCTTTGACACATGAAACAGACTTGGAGCCAGAGACAGTCCGCTGAAGCACCACGCTGGGGGGAACCACCACCCTTGGGTTCCAGCATCGGTAGGAAAGGACGGGATGTGAGAGGAAAGCGGTCATGAAAATGAGGCTCTAACATAGCCGAGCCCTGCAAAGATCTGAAATGATAACAAATTCTAGGAGAAGAGAACCTCCCCAACGAACACCGTCCACTGCCGGCCAGGCGCTGGGGCCCCAACGGGCACCACCCAGATGACAGAACCTGTGCGGTGGAGAAATCGGGGCTGCTTATCGGGGACGTCTGCACTGGTGCTGGCGCGCAGGCGGAGCTGGTTGCTTTGGGGTCTCCTCCAAAAGCAGGTTTGAGTAGCTGTTTCTCTGTGTTGTGCACCAGCAGATTCATGTGTTAAATGGCTATCCACCCACCCTTCCCCGGCCGGACAGCCACCTACGAAATTCAAATGGCCAATTCCAAGTGACAATTGTAAGAGCAGATTCTCCCAAAGACCCAACGCCTTCACTATCACCCAACTGATAGGAAAAAGCCCAGAGGAGACAATTTTTACTCTAAAGTTGTGACAACAGCAGTTACAATAGGGAAACCTTTCAGGAAGGGGAAAGAGGAGGGGATGGTTGCCTAGCAACACACAGACAGCTTCTCTGCCCATTACAAAGCCGAGGACCTTTTCTTAGCAGCAGCCTTGGATGTTCTGTGGCAGCGATGTACTCATGACGGTTTTCTGATGAAGTTTTTAGGAAGAACAAAGAGTTCCAGTGAGTGCAGTAAAGGTGGCCTAGGACAGCCACACGGACAGGAGTCTTCCCTCCCTTTCCCAGATGGGAGACGCTGGGGTCTAAACACATTCTTAGAAAATATTTGCAGCAATTCTAAAAGTGTTCATTGGAATTACAGGAATTAAAAGCCAATGCTTTGGTTTTGAATTTCCTAAAACCAACAGGCTACATGCTCATGAGGTATGACAAGAATGGGGGGACAGAAATGTCGCCAGGACTGGAAAAGCTGATACGAGACTCAAAACCTGGTTGCCAGAGGGTAAGGGGGGTGGGGGGTGGGGGATGGGAGATGAGGGTAAGGGGGATCGAATATATGGTGATGGAAGGAGAACTGACTCTGGGTGATGAACACACAATGGGATTTATAGATGATGTAATACAGAATTGTACACCTGAAATCTATGTAATTTTACTAACAATTGTCACCCCAATAAATTTAATACAATTAAAAAAAAACAAAAAACACCTTATCTTCCCTTCACCAAGCGAACTTGCTCAGAGGACAGGAAGCCTTTGAGGTCTATTTTCCCAGACCTTCCTGTCATCAGTGAAACAGCAGAGATACCGGGGGAGAAAAGGGAAAATTAGGGTTCGACTGTCAGTCATGATGACCAAGAGCTGGCTGGCAAACATTCCTCACTCAATTGCTTTCAAATAAGAAGTTCAGATTAGAAGGGAGCTCATCTATCAAAAATTCTTTTCACTTTTTAGGGGGAAAAGGTAGAGATAAGATTATCAAGTATACTTTTCTATTTTTTCCAGCTCAACTGCCAGTCATGTGGACCGCCCACTTACGCGCTGTGCTCTTGAGGCTGGTGGGTGCAGCAGGCGTGGGTGATCAGAGGTTACCGTCCCACCTCTTCCGTTCCGGTACCGCACAGCTGCGAGACCTTGAGCCTCCCCTCCCAACAGCTGCCTTTATCATCATCGCAACATGCGTGCCATCTGGAATTTCGCCATGGACACCAGCTGTTAGCATTTTGGGTCCACTCACCTGCCCACCTGCCTGCTGACACAGGCTCCAGTCAGCGCACACCCACAGACAGCTCATTTTGGTCACACAGGTGCCTCCTGAAGGAAGGAATCCCTGTGCCTATGCACCACTGCACAGGGTCCCCTTGTTTGAGTTGCCATTGAGTCTGATGTTTCCAGAGAAATGAACAACAAGAGAACCAGAAGAGCCTCCTCTACAAGACATCTAGAAATGTTGGGAAAATAGCAAGACACAAAATTTCCTTCCACAAAATTAAGGAAAATACTCAGGAATCCAAAATGAAAAGGGAAGTGAAAACCAGAGTGGGAGGCACCCGAAGTCCCTCAAGTCCTGGAGCGAGGGACAGGGCAAGACGACTTCCTGTACCTAAAACCCAGGGCCCGTGTGGGCCCTCAGGGGAAGCCCTGACATACAGGAGGCAGAGTCAGACACGAGACCTCCACGTAAATGTGGACCCTCAGAAGCCCACAATCTTAGGGAAAGGGTTTGCTCAGGACATAAGGAAGAACATCTGTGTCCATATGGACTCAAAACGGGAAGATGTTTAGTCCCTGGGCCTCCTCTAGGATTGAGGCTCGAGTTTACAATAGACGAGTAGTGTGGGCCTCTCTGGGTGAGGAATTACAGTTGTAACGACGGAACGTTTTACAGTGGGAATCAACAATGTAAGAACAACGCAACAGGAAGATTTAAAAAACAAATAGAACAACTGCAAATGAAAAAATATACTCCTTGAAATCATAAATGCAATGAATGGATTACACAGGAGATTAGACACCACTGAAGAGAAACGATGCATCCTGGAGAACAGATCTGAGGAAATTCCCTGGAATGCAGCATAGAGGGATTAGGACAGAAAATATGGAAGAGAATGAAGAGACATGGGAATGAGAATGTCCAATCTTCTTCCATTAGAGGAGAGAACTGAGAGACTGGAAGAGAGTCACATTTAAATTATAAATAGTTTGTCATTTTCTGGAATTGAGGGAAGACAAGAATTCTCTCCTTCAGCAATCACAGGAAGACTGGAGCAAAAATAAAAATAAAATAAGTCCAGTACAGGGTACAAGGAAATCCTAGATCAATAAAGGTGCGGAATTCAGAAGACAGCATGGATGGCCCACAAAGGAACGGCCACTGGACTGGCAACAGCCTTTTCAACAGCTACGGCATCAAAGGCAAGCAAATCGTATTTTTTAAAGTATTGAGAGAAAAGTAACTAGAACTTGACTCTTGGATAATCAATTACGCAAGCATGACACTTATTGCCTCATATCAAAACCAAACCATCAAGAGTGGCCAATGTTGCAGCTTCCAAAGGAGCCCAGGGGCCGCAGGGGACGGCGGCAGGAGGTGCAGCCCCTCAGAGCTGGCAGCACCCCCAGGGGTGGGCAGCTCGGGGGGAGCTGCAGGTGTCTCTGGGTGGGAGCACCTGCCCTGGGGTCCAGCATGTGCGCCCCTCAGCTGAGTGGGGCCTCTCCCTCTGACCCTTTGACCCAAGAGGCTCCCGGCTACCCCTGCACTGAGTGCCTGTGGCCGTCCCCAGGGTTCAGCTCTTGGTGAAAACTTGACAGGCCTGATGTGGGAACTGCACGTGCCTTTCCTGAGACCACTTCCTGGAGGACAGCTTCTCCTAGAGACTGTGACGTGGGCAAGTTGGGCTCTCCCTGGAGGTGAGCTGTGCCCAGCAAGAGGGGAACACCTGAGTGGTTCACCAGCCTATCCTTCGGGTCACGGCCCCATCACAGCTCGAGGGTGGGTGGGCAAGTGCAGGCCTGAGTAGAACTGCCTGAGTAGAACCAGGCAGTCAGTGGCCCCATGGCAGCGTTTCCCCTCACTCAGCCACCACAGTGAACAGGGGAGACGGAAATGACACCCTATTGTGGGCCAAGGAAAGAAGACCAGGCCTCTCATGTCAAGATTCCAGGAAACACTGACACGGTTCAAGCACCAGTCCTTGTCAGGGGCTAATTGTGCCCCCAAATTCCTATGTTGAAGCCCTGACCCCCAGGACCTCAGAATGGGTCTGTATTTGGAGATGCATCTGTACAGAGGTGATTAAGGTAGAACGAGGTCATGTGGGGGGGCCCTGATCCAACAGGACTCGTATCCTTGTATGAGGAGATGAGGACACAGACACGCGGAGGGACGACCACGTGAGGACACAGGGACGAGATGCCCGTCTACACGCCCAGGAGAGAAGCCTCAGGGGAAACCAGCCCTGCCCACACCTGGATCTCGGGTGCCCAGCCTCCAGGACTGGGGACAATAAACATCTGTTAAGTCATCAGGTCTGGGGTTTTCTGATGGTGGTCCAAACCAGGGCAGGTCCCTTGAGGTGTGCAGACCCCACAAGAGCCAGGCACTCATGCCTTCCAGGGCCACTCTTCTTACTCACATCACTGGGCAGGTTAGTTTTAGAAACTGAAACAACACCTTGCCCATCTTAGACACTACTGTCCAACCCCTCACTCTGTGCCCGGCTGTGGGCTTTTCTGGGCCCTGTGACATTTTCCCTGCAGATAAGGTCCCTTCCCCTTAGCTCCATCAAAAGAAAACTGGTTCTGTTTCTTTACTGCGATCCTTTCGGGCTTAAGAGACGAGCCCATTTGATCGAGCGGCCTTCATGGGGGAAGAGGCCAAGTGTCACCTAACTGTCGGCAGGGACTTCATGGCCGCTGGTCAGGGGGACCCGGGCAGGTTGACAAGACACCAAGTAGGGGGTCGGAGGGCACGTGTCATCGGCTGAGGCCCAGAGGCACCGAGGTCTCAGGGACCGAGAGGTTCGGCCGGCGCAGGGAACTGGGATGGAGGAAGTCTCGGTGGCTGCAGACAGGCAGTGCAGGGGGGGCAGGGCTGGCCATCGAGAGCCCCAGGGCCCAGATGCTGAGGGTCAGACTCCAGCTGGAGCGTGCTGCTAACAGCGCAGACTCTGGGGGTCCCTGAGCTTGGGCCAAAGCTGGGGAGCTTCCGCAACCCTGGACAAATCACCACCCTGTTTTCTCGTAACAAAACAGGCCATCAGGGCCCCTAGGGGTTAAACCAGATGCATGTACGAGGTGTGCCCTGTGACCTCACAGATGTCATTTCGCACAGCTGTCATTCTTAGGTAGGGGAACGGGTGCTGGGTGCCACACTGTCCCACTCGCACACACGGAGGACTAGGACACAGGGGCCCTGACGTTTGGCTTCACGTCCTAACCGTCAGCTGCCTGCAGCGCAGGCTCGCTGGCCAAGCTGGTGTCATAGCCTCTTACGAGATGTGTAGGCTGTCGCGTGTGGCACAGGGACTGGCGGAGGGGACGCGGGCCTTACCAGGACCATGTGGCCAGTGGAGATGTCCATGTTGGGGGGTGCGGGCTCCTCGGACCAGGATGAGGTGCTGCTTCGTGCACAGGGGCTGGGCATCGGCCCGTCGCTGACCTGTGAGGACACGCTGTTGACACGGGATGTGTGCGGGGCCTCCGGGTGGTCGGACGTGCGCACAGCCATGCGCTGCCGGCACAGCTCCTAGAAGGCAGAAGGGCAGGGGGTCAGCTACCAATGCCGCGGGCTCGGGCGCCATGGGGTCGGGCACCAGGGGGTTGGGCGCTGTGGGGTTGGGTGCCACGGGCTCAGCCACTGTGTCTCTTCTCGCCCACTGCTTGTCCTGAGTGCCAAGGTGCATGCACCCTGTGGCCCGAAACACACACGCACACACATAGACGCATATACACTCCACTGGGCTTCTGTGGAGCCACCAGCTAAGGGGTATCCCAGGCTTTTCCAAGGGCTGTGGGGGGGGACCAGACACTGGGAGAGTCTCTGCAACTCCACAAAACTGCCCCTCAAGACACATGCCACCAGGTCATCGATGCTGTATGGGGACAGGCCCCTAGGAGCCAGGACACAGAACGCATCTGCTTCCCAGAGGAACCGAGAAGAGAGCTACAGCACATACAAAACTTTGTTCCCTTGGCTTCTGGAAGCTCATCCGTCCACTCGTAATCCTGGAATCACAATGCTCAAGTTGGAATCCTGCACTTAAGGCTGTGTGACCTTGGGCAAAGCACCTAACCTCTCAGTGCCCCACTTTCCTCATCTGTGAAATGTGGACTGGTTCCAACTTCCCGGTTCTTGGGAGGACTGGATAAGATAGCCTTGGGCCTGGGAACTGTGCCTGGCCCCCACCAGGCAGACATGAGCTGCTACTATTCATGTATTCGACGTCTAGGTATTAGCACACACCACGTGTCACTGCTGGATGCCAGGGACACCCGGTCAATTGAGTAAGGCTCGGGGAACCCTGGCCTCCCGGGGTCACCATCCCGCCTGGAGCTGAATGGTGACGAGGGACACTGATGAAAAGCGCTGTCAGGTGTCTCATGGGAGGGGGGGAGTTGGGTCACAGAGGGGCCGGCTGCAGAGCTGACAGGCGGTCCTGAAGGGCTGAAGCTGGGGAGCCAGGTGAGGTGAGAGAAGTGCAGGGCTGGGAGGGGCTAAGAGCTGCCAGGTGGACGGAACCACAGGTAGGAGACGGAGAAGGGTGGCTCTTGTGTCACCTGGGGCCGCATGGCTGCACTTCAGACGCCATGCTGGTGGCTTCCCCGCCGTGCTCTGGTGATGGTCCTGGCACTTCCTGTGTGTGTGAGGGTCTGAGGGGAGCTGGCCCCTCACAGCCCAGCTGCACTGAGGGCTCTGCACGGGCTGGGGACACAGCTGCTGCCAAGGCTGCTAAGGGGCTCACGGCTGAGCTCCCGTGGGACCGGCTGAGGAGTGACAGGCCTCCCAGGGTGTCCACAGGCTGGGCTCCGAGCTTCCGGGCGGGAAGACGCAGCGAGTGTTCCCTCTGCCACTCCTGTGACTGTGGGCTCTCCTCTGCTGCTGTCGTCCTAACCTGAGACGTGTGAGTGACAAAAGTGGCCCCGTTACAGGTGGCTGCTGAGTGTCATGCAGACACACTGTGGAGACAGAGTTACGGCGACACTCAGAACAACCGTGCTGGGAGCACCAGGCTGCACGTGCCTCTGGGCAGTGAGGGGCCAGCTCCAGCCTCGATGCCAATGCAAGAGGGCCACACGCTCGGCCGGTGACAACGCCCGCTGTGCTGCACACACCAGCACTGGGAGCGTGTCCCGTGCCTGCTGACGGGACTATTTGTCTGGCGTGTTCTCCGTCCGGCTTGCTGTGGACCCCCACATGCAGTCCCTCCACACTGCGGCAAGACCCCTTGGCTGCCATGTCCCCTCCCTGTCATCACAGGACTCGCCAGGGGCCCCGCAGGGGCAGGTGGGGCGTGGAGAGCTGCCTCTGTGCTCACTACATAAACCTCTGAGGGACATCACCACATGGCCCAGCTAATCGGTCCCTCAGGTTGGTGACAGCTTGTGGATTAATAATAAAAACGCTTTCTTTTACTATGACTTGAAAATTTAAAATGTTTAAGGGAAAATGAACTTGTTTTTAAAACAGAGGAAATGCAGCCTGTTCCCGGACTGAGTGACGGTCCGGCTGACGGGTTTTGTGGACACCTGTCTTTCCTTGGGCAGCTCTAACCTCTGAACCCAGCCGTGGGGTCCGAGCTGAGCACAGGTGCGCGTGCCCGCGTGCCTGTCCCCTCCCCAGACCAGCCGCAGTGTGGTCACATTCTTCATTTTAAAAGTGTCATCTATTCCTGAAAGGCAGTCGCAGCCCACACGGTGACAGATGAAGCCCAGAGCCCCCTGAGCCTCAGGCAACGAGTGGACAGATGGGCTGGGCACAAACGTTTATTCCACGTGTAATGTGCAGTTTACAGTGTTAGTTCCCGTGACATAGGGACAGCTGTCAGGCCTGAGCACATCCCTGCTTTTACAGCCTGACATTTAGTACCAAACTGACGTAGGCCGTGTCACACAGAACAGGAAGCTCACATCAGGAGTGACAAACACTGCCGCTGCCGAGCCCCGAGTCTGTGAGGGACACTTCGCTGAGTGAGTTTAAAATACGGGCCTGATGGTGCGTGGAGAGCAGCTTCTCTGCGCACGAGTCGCTGGCACCGCTGACTAAGCGACACAAGCTTGCGCTGAAAGAAGCCCGCACACGAGCCCGCTTACGTTCTGAAACTGCCCTGATCCGTAATCCTGGCAGCAAGCAGGAAGCACGGGATTCACACACACCTGCCTGGCTACGGTTCCGGAGACTTGAAATGGAGACTAGGCAGGCCCGCCCGACACTAAGTGACAAAGGGGCACCTCAGCCAGTCCCAGGACCCTGACACACATGGCCTGGCCTGAGCAGACGGGATGTGCGGCCAGTATGTTCTCACGTGGCCAGACAAGGAGGTGAGGGTCTCCCACACCCTTCGCTAAAAACCTTCTAAGATGCGTAAGAGCCAAACTGACCAGACGCTAGTTTGAGCCGTCCCCTTGTGATGACCTGCAAACAGCACTCGGACGCCCCTGAGCAGCCCACGTGCTGGCCTTGGGTTCACACAGACAGGTAGGTGTTTGTGGAGCAAGTCAGTGGACTCAACAGCCAAGAGGCACGTAAGCAGGACGGGGAAAACAGGGGGATTTAGCCAAATGATCTTTGGGTCACAGACCCACACGTGGGGTCCACCAGCCACACAGTCCCTCAAGTGGCTCTCTGCTCGGGGCGTCCTCTGCCCATGTTGCAGCAGGGCACACAGATCTGGCTGAGCTTTGGGCCGTGACCTTGGCAGACCTGGGGTGCCTGTCCCACACGGAGAGCTCACTGCGTCCCACACGGAGAGCTCACCGCGGTTCACGAGTCACTCCCGCCAGGAGTCTGGCGTAGTCTGTTTTCTTTCCTCACCCGAGCGCCTGCTCTCCAGCAGGAAAGAAAAAGCCAGCATGTGTGAACGACAAGAACTTTCCCCAGACAGAAAAAGGGAAAGCGGCTCTCGCCGGGCTGAGCTTCCAGGATGCCTCTCTCTGGACAGGACAGCTCACCTCGGGACCTGCTGTGCCTTTTTACGTGTCTGAACCCTCTCAGGTGTTGAGAAAGTCACGGAGGAAATAAGCAAATCAGACCACGTGCCTGACAAGTCGGACGCACCACGATGACAGAAAGCGGACATGGTCTTGCAGGCCACCCCACGGTGGTGGCCGTCAGTGTCTCAGGAAGGGGAAAGCCACCAGTGGTAAGGCCAGGCCACGGGCCCAGTGGCCCGGTCTGGATCCCGGCGGTTCCTCTCACTGTCAGCGTGGCTTGGGACAGGTGGCCTGACTGTGTGTACATGGTGATCTGTAAGGTGGGGATGACGGACAAGCACACGGGGCTGCGGGAGGTGTGTGGGCGAGTGTGTGCCACACCCCTGACCGGGCCTGGCCCCTGTCCCGACGAGCCTCGTCTGCTGCCGGGAGCGCAGAAGGTCGCAGGACAACCTGGAGGACGTTGGACGCGGGGTCAGGGCGTGCTCCCAGGACGCCACGCCTAAAAGGCCCAGACCACGGAGTTGCCCCCGCTTGACAGCAGCACCAAGGGCCTTGTCAAACCCAGTCTGACGAGTGACCATGGCCTTTGGCAAGGAGAACGCCCCCACCAGAGTAACGGGGCTTCTACAAAGAGCAGCGTGTTCACAGCCCCCCTAAACTTAACCGCTCAGTCACAAGATAATACACGTGACATCTGTGCCACTCCACTTAGAAATAATCCAGCATGTGACGTTTGTGCCACCCCACTTAGAAATACCCAAATGACACACTGTTTGTCAAGAAACGGAAAACATGAGTGCCTACATTAGGTGTGCATAAACTCCCCACCAAGAAAACATGACATGCTGCCTCCAGCTGTCCCCAAGCCCTGAACCGGGGGCAGCCCCTCCGAGCAGAGCCGCCATGCCAGCGAGTCCTCCGGGCACAGGGATGCACACTGAGGATGCAGAGGTCACACAGCACACGTGGACCTGGTCCTTGTTTCCTGTAACCGCCTCCGTCCCTGCTCCGCGCTGAGCTGCAGAGCACATCCCGCAAAAGAAGTCGGACAGGGTTCTGGGGGCAGAAATCCACCCGTACACATAACAATGCACATGTCTCATTTCTCAGACCTTCATCTGACCGGGAAAATTGCAGAGAGGGATCACTCTTGAGAGAAAAGGCCTGTCATTCCCAAATTCTGCCGAAAGAAAGACCAGGACTACAAAGGCTGAAGAGAAACCTCTGTGCACCTTTCAAGGAACAATGGGACCAGAGCAGCGCCTGCCCGCGTGTGTACACAAAGGGCAGGGCTGCAGGGTTATTGGGAATCGTAATTAGTGGTAACGGCAGAGCTGAGGGCCGTGTACAAAGCCCCGGGAAAGACAAATGGGCACGCGGGGGAAGGGTGGGGGCCCCTTACGGTGCAGGCTGGGTGAGACACGGAGGTGTGCTGGGTGGGCTGGACCTCTCCGGGAGGGACCCGATCTCCAGCTCAGAGGGCCCCGTGGAACCAGCGGCTGGAGCACAGACACGGCCACCTCCACGGAGCGCGTCACACGCTACGGGGGGGCGACACCAGGCAGGGGCTTATCGCAGAGCCACAAATGTACAAGGCGAGCACAGAAGAAAAACGCCTGCAAAGGCACACCGGCTCACGCTGCGATGGCACAGGGCTCAGTCCATGGTGCGGGAGACCAGGCAGTGTCTGTTTTACGTATTTTGCCCATTTGTGTTTCCTAAATTGAGCATCTGTTACTTTTGTGGTAAGAACAAGCAATTCAAGATATGTTTAAAATCTGCAAAAATCTACATTCAATATGCTTAAAATTCGGTGAAATGCTTCGAAAGTACGAGTGGGGAAACGCATGGGAGAAAATAGCACAGGTTGTCACAGAGGTTAGTCATGTCTTGTAAGGAAAGACGCACATGAAGAGAAGAAAACGCCCATACAGTCATCTCCTTGTTCTTGGCAGTTTCACTCAGGCTGTGGCTTCATCATAAAAGCAGCCTGGCCCATCTAGGCCAGTGCCCGGCTGCGAGCATGGCCAGGAACTTGCGACGCGGTTTATTTTAAGACAGTGGTTTTACACACTGTCCTCGCCACCAACAGCCATGGTCAGCTCTGCGTGGGGAAGGCGGCAGGTGCTCAAGGCCCCTTCCATGTCCGGCCTGTGCGTCCTCAGGAGACACTGGGGGACGCAGGGCCATGCTTTCTGGGTAAGAAACAGGACCCCTACGTCTCCTCCTCCCACAGAGGCTGGAGCCACGGCAGATCCGCTGGGCAACCCTGTCTGTCCCTGACCTAAGGGTAGGCCAGAGCGGCAACTGTGCCCTGGATGGACTCTCCGTTCACAGCCCCAACTCACTTTAAATGACCGGCGACACGTGGCCACCAGCACCTGCCCGAGTCACTGCCACACCACCTCCTCCGCGCTTTTCAGTGATGCCTGGATAATGCTTACGTTTGACTAAGGGGCGACACGCGCACACAGACACACACACACACACACACACATAAAATGCACATACATACAGACGTGCACACACGTGCTCACACACACAGGCTTACACAAACATGTGCACACATTCCACAAAGGAGAAGCGTTTCTGCAAAGTGAATCCTGAGCTGATCCAAGAGCTTCTGCAGGATGGTGCCCCGCTCTGACCTTTCCCTGGAGATGCGCTGCTCCCTGTCCCCACCCCGACACCCTGTGACTACCCTGCTGCCACCCCCACCCCTCCAGTGGGCCATGCAGCTGCGTTACACCAAGTGTCGGCTTCCACAACACTCATAACTAGCAAACATCTCCGCGGTAAGCAGTGTTTACCAAGCAGTGCTGAGTAATTTTTTTTCCCATTTTGCATGATGTTTTCTGAAAATAAAACGTAAAGATATAGACACATTTTAACTAAGAGAAGTGAAAGTAATTTTCAATGCTCTTCTGCATGTGGAACAGTCCTTGAGTGGTGTGAAGTCAGAGCAGTTCCCCTCCTGCCCCACTGCCCGCCTCACTCTGAGCTCCCCCTGCACGCTCGCCCTGGTCTAGCTGTGGTCACGTAACTACATCTGGCCTCCCCAACTTGAGAAAAGGTCGTTTTCACGTCTCTGTTCTCCTTGGCTTCTAGCCCAGGTCAGAGGCCTCGGTAAACACTGCTCCCCAGGTCCCTGAGGGTCACCACCACGCAGGACGCATAATGCATCTGCTGCCGAAGGCTCGGCTTCGCTCCCACAGGTGAAGGCCGCCCCACATCTGGAAGCCTCCACATCTGGAAGGGCCATCATCGTGCAGTTTTAAAGTGCAGAAGTAACACAATCTCACAATATGTGCAGTTGGAATGTTGCCTGAAGGTGAGGCTCCAAGGAAAGTCATTTAGTTATGCTGTACCCCAAAATTTGTGTGCCTGCACCCCAAACGTCCGTGTGCCTGAAGCTGGCCCGGCCACACCCATTGCAGACGGCCTGGCCTGTTTGCGCTGCTCCTGACAAACACCAGTTGAAATCAGGGGCGAGTTGTGAACGTGACAACAGGAAAGGCACGTGATCTCAGTAAGCGAACTTTTCCTGCACAACCACACGTAACAGGGGTTTCTGTCGTCATCATTCAGACTTTAATGGAAAGTGGGGCTTTGGCTGTGTGAGGTGCCCTATCTGAGCTGCAGTCCTGCAAAACGTCACCGCTCCAGGTCTCAGGCCCAGCTCCAAGCCCCCGAACGAAACAACCGACAGGAGCCCCCAATGTCCTGGGGCCCTGACGCCGAGGACTCAGGGGTTCCCACAAAGTCGGTGACACCTTCAGAGTTCAGAGACTCAACTCGACCCCCTGCGCAAAGCCAGTGCTGAGCTGCCCCGAGGGCCTGTTCGTGCTTCTCAGCTTCGCGTTCCGAGAATCCGAGAATCCGAGAAGCCAGCTCAGCGGAAACAAACCATCATGTCTTCAGAGCAGCCCGGGCCTGACTGGACTGAGGTGTCTCCTGGAGGAAACTTCTGTCCCCTTCCTGGTTTCCTCCTTGCTCAAAGGTAATGCGTTACCACCATTTGTCATCACTGTCATCGTCACTTCTGTGAAACATCCAGAGTCCCACATTCACCCAGTGTCCTACGTGTCCTGGGTGCGGGAGGGGCCACGTGGTGGTCTTGACGCTGACGGCTCCCCACACCCAGCTCCTCGCACGTCGATGACTCAGGTCAGTGCAGCGATTGGTTTCCATTGAGCTCCTGGAGGTTCCCCGCGAGGCCCCTCTGTACCGAGGAACCAAGGCCCCGCTCAGTGACCTCACAGGAGGGCTGGCAGGCAGGGGCAAGCTGGCGCCGCACCCAGGAAACAGTAACTGCAGACAGAAGGCTGATGGGGAAGGACTCAGCCCAAATTTGAAGGGCACAAGAGCAAACGAAGAGGCCCGGTGTGTGAGCAGCAGGGTCGTCCTGTGCGGGCAGGAGGGCTGGCAGATGGGGACAATCCAGAGTGACAAAGCAGAGTGGGAGGGCTTTTAGAGCGCGGGGCGGACCGCACAAAGGTTCAGAGAAAAGCAAAGGGGTATCCAGGGCTGCGAGGACCCCAGCCAGGAACACAAAAGGTAGTCGTCCTTCCATTCTGCACTCACCACCTAATTAAGCCAAAGGGCAGGGCTGGGGGTGGGGCGAGGTCCCCAAGCAGCTGCTTCTGCATTTTCAGAAACTGCACATCATTCTGCGGCCCAATTATTCCATCAAAAGCGGTTTGAATGGCGACCTGGCTACACGAGGCCTGGAGTGTTCTGAGGGCTCCCCAGCAGCGCACAGGGGCCCGACCAGCTGGGCGGCGGGGGCAGGTCACTCGTGGTCTCAGTCTCAGCTTTCTCAGCTGTGAAACGAAAGGCTCTGACCTCCGGGGCCGGAGAGTTTCTAAAGTCTGTCATCTACCCCCACGAAGGGACCGGGTGCCAAACATGGACGGGAAGCCAACCTGTCCAATGGCCCCTGAGTGAGACCATCCAGGGGGTGCTTCAGGAGAGGGTGTGACAGGAGGTGCTGGGGAGAGGATCCGAGCGACTGGACATTGGGGACACCGCTGACCGGGGGGACAGAGCCACTGCTGCACATGGGACCCGCTCTGCTTTGCTGCCTCGCTGGCGTGGGTTTGAAATACGTACACTCGATGTGTGTGAGCTCCAGCTCCAGCAACACGATGGCTGCTGGGAGCAGGCAATCACGTCATCCAGAAACGCAGGGTCCAAGGTCAGAAAAGAGACAGTTCGAAAGCAACCGACAAAAGAAACAGGTTCTTCCTGGTTCCCCTCATAGTTCAATTCCAAAGTTTCGGGTCCCTGCACTCCCAGTATTTTTATTCTCCTTCAATGTGGTAGAGAAGGCAGGGGGGGGGGGCATCGTGAGACGTGCAGTGGGTTTGTTTATAACCCCCCCCGATGGCTTATTTTGTTCTACAAACAAATCTGCATTTTCTTTCCTCCCATTCAAGAATGTCTCAGTATCTGGTGAAATATGTGCTTTGCGGGTTTATGAAAGGTGTGATCCCAGGAATATTCTTTTAGTGGTTATTCCCCCAGCGGGGAGGGGACAAAAAGCTAAAACAGATGGGAGAGGAGCCCCTCAAGTCTGGAGGCCTGTTTTCTGGGTCTGTTACGCTTTATGGGGGGCTCCTCCCTGTCACTCATGCCCATCCTGACTCCTGTTACCCCCGCCCCCCAAGTGCTTGCCCCACCTTCCTGCCATTTCCCTCACTTCCCTTTGCTCGTTTAAGCTTCTTCCCAGTGCCCACTGTATTTCGCAGTAGCTCAGCATCTGGCCGTCAGATCCCCGGGTCGGCCTGGCCCTGCACACTCACACTGGCTGCAGACCCTGTGCTGAGCCCTCTGTGATGCGAGTGACACTCTCCTCGGGTGTGGCGGCTGAGGTGAGGGGCGTTCCTTCCAATGGCATCTGTGCTCCCATCTCACAGCAGGCACGCATGGTGGGGTGACGTCACTGACCTCGGCTCCTGGGATGATGGGAGAAGCACCACACGGACGTCACCCAAACGGCCGCTGCACATGGCACGTCCTCTGACACCTTCCTCAGAATATGTCCCAGGACAGCCTGGGCTTCTGGGTTCCCAAAAGTACATGCTTGCTCTGTGGACAGTACGTGCTCAGCTTGGTGGCTGATGACGGAGAGTGTGGAGTAGGCACACACTTGGGAGGAGGCGGAGTGGACCAACAGCACAGCCACTCAGAGGGCTCCAGGGTCTACCCACAAATCTCTGGCACCTGCAGTCACCACAGACAACGGCTCCTCAGACAGAATGTAGAGGTGAGATGCACCGACGCTCGCATGGCCTGTGTGACCTCCAGGGGCCGCTGAGGAGCACAGAGCTCCTTCCGTCCCATCTTGCGGGTGGAAAGTGGGTGCAGAGGGCTGGCTGGCTCACGCCCTGGATGGACGCTAACAGGAACAGACAATATGCTGGCGGTTTTTTCCCATGAGCTTAACTACTGGGGAGAAACAACTTTTGAGAGTGGAGAGCATAGTGGGAGGCAGAGGATGGGTGGGCTGAAAGGGCGGACACCCCGTCTGCACTGCGGTCCTCCAGCATCACGGGAGCTGGCGCGTCTCAGGGCCCCGGGGAGGACGCACGGTCCTCAGCACGACAGCTCAGGGCTGGAGACCCCGCCGTGCGCCCAATGTGGGTCCTTTCCACATAGTCCTGCCGCCATGCCCATTTCCTGCCTCCAGCGTGAGCTCCATGGATGTCCACACTCGTCACGGCCTCCCACTGTTCTGCGGCCTGTCCTTGTGAAGGCTGTCAGCACCAAGACGTGGATGCCCAGGAATGTCCCCCGCAGGCCCTCTTTCATGCGTCACACAGCGCCTCCGTCCTGCGCTGGCTCTGGGCCCCTGCACCACGCGGTGCCACACCAGTCACCTCGGGAGTTCTGTGGGACTGGTGTTTCTTACCTCGCTTCATGCAACTGTTTGGCCACCACCTTGTCCACAAGAGATTGCAAACTGAGCAGAACAACATGCCCACTTCTCGACATCGTCACGGGGCTCACACCGAGAGACAGTGGAGGGGGCATCAGAGCCGGGACCCAGGGCAGAGTCTGTCCTGTCCCCTGGGGGCGTGCGGCCTGACCAGTGCGGACTCTGTGGGTCTCAATGCCGTGCCTGGTCCTAATTCAGCTCTGCCACCGCGATCCCTGGGGCCAGCACTGACCTGGTGCTCCATGTCCCCACGTGTGACATGGGGGTGCCAGCACTGCACTCGTGCTGTGTGGTCACGAGGAGTGGACGAGGCAGCTAGTCGACTTTCAAAGCACCTGCGTGGGCATCGCCCGGTGAGGACGGACTCGAGAGCTGGGAGGCAGGCACCTTCCCTGGCGGCCACCACGCCGCCCGCACTGGGGGCTGTGAGCACCGCGCTTCCCTCTGGAGCCTCCAAGACACTGTCCTCCCGTGGCTGTGACAGGACAAAATGACAGGACCTGGGGAAGCACAGAGGCCGCTAACGCTCCCCCACCCCGTTCTCTTCTCCCTAGAAGTGACTTCCTGCCTTCCTTAAGAAACAGTTATGCACGTAAAACCCAGGTGTTCATAGACCACAGAAAGGAAAACAAAACCCAGGAATGTCACAGGAGAAGCCACAGGCTCTAGGCCTACCCTCCTCGCTGGGCGGGTCCCACCTTCCGTTCTCCAAACAGCTCGGTGCAGCCCTTTGCTCCTAATTAAACCTGGTCAAGGCAGTTGGAGTCTCTGCTGGACGGCCAGCATGTTCTGTACTGTGTTTAGACATTGCCAATTGTTCCAGACTCCCCAGTGGCTATTTGGGAGGAAACACGTAGCATGGAAGACAGAGAATGGCCTTCACACTGGTTTTAGAAAGTGCATATTTGAAAAATTAAGATTTATGAGAAGAACGCACTACAAATTCACGCCTTCCAGAAACATATCCAGACTCGGAGTGGGCTGGCAACGAGCAGAGGGAAACTGCTGGCCCTGACCTGACACTGACCACGCTGCTGACCGCACGCAGACACACTGGCCCTTCACACACCAGGACGCGTGCATTCTCCACCCCTCCATCATGGCAAGTCCGCAGGTGGCCCACAGGCTGTCACACGGCAGCCCCGAGAAGCACGTCACTGGGCCCACTAGGCACATACTTAATTTACAGTGCCGTCCAGGGGTTCGCGGAGCACAGCACGACCACTGGCCTCACCCTCAGGAGCCTGGCTTCGATGTCACTGAGCCAACACACACACTTGCAAAAGCACATCAGTGTTGGAAAGTTTCAAGAGAATTCTGCCTACAGACCCTGCTACCATCAGCTACTGCTGCAAAGGCAAAAACGAGAGACTCAGTTCTTCCCCAGCCTGTAGTAAAACGAAATGTTTTCACATCATTTTAGGGCGCCCTTCCATTTCTGAAGGATAGGTTTTGCTTATCAGGTATTTGCAAAAAAAATTATTTTGACCTGAAAGTTTAGACACAAAGCCAGATGACTAGTGGGACAGGCTACTTTAGTTCTTTACCTTAGAGCTCAGGACACGCGGCAGTTTTCTACCTAAATTGGGCACATCCTCCCCTCTCGCCATTTCTACTAGAGGTTACACCAACGCACCTAGAAAAAGAAGGGTCCCTTAATCAGGGTCCCCCGAGAATTAGCCAGCTTGTGACATGTCCTGGAGTGGAGAGGCCAGCCCGTCCTCATCACTGAGACATCAGGGCCCGTCCGAGCTCACAGGTGCATCAGTTGGCCTGAGCCAGGAGCCGTCCCCACGCACGCTGCCACTGCACTAGTGACCGCTCTGATGGCATGAGCACTGAGTAGCTGTCTATGGCCATCCTGTCCCGTGCTTTCCTTGGGGGCCGGTTCCCCAGGCTTCCAGGGAACAAGCAGACGTGCTGGCTATTGTGAAACAAACCATCCAAAGAGAACCGGCTGAACACTGCACAGGCGTCTGTGCCCGCGTGGGGAGGGGAGAGTGGGCTGGCAGAATCCGAAACTGGCCGCTCCAAGGTGATCAAAGCCTCAAAGAAATGGATGCAACATTCAAAGCGGCTCAGAGAGAAAAAGGAGAATGTCTGACCCCCTAAGAACTTGTTTCAGCAGCTTCACCCCATCAGCTCCCACAGAAGTAGGACAGCGACATGACAAACGCTCAGTGTAAACGGGCACCCAAACGCCACCGTTCTTTGGAATTATCCTTAGTGAGTGTGGTGTGCAAGTGTGCAGACGTGTCACACATGTGCAGCGGACCCTCGGACAACATTGCGCGGGTCCACTCCACACGGGTTTTTTTCTGTAAAGACTGTAAGTGTATTTTCTCTTCCTTATGACTTTCTTCCTGACATTTTCTTTCCTCTAGCTAACTTTATTGTGAGCATACGATATACAATACATAAAACATACAAAATCAGTGTTAACAGACGGTTTCTGTTATGGGTAAGACTTCCCGGTCAGCAGTAGGCTCGGAAAGGTTTGGGGAAGTCCAAGGTTAGACTCAGATTTCTGTCTGCAAGGGAGGCTGGGATTCCTTTGTACTCAAGGGTCCACTGTATATACACATATATAAAACGACATGACAATATGGGGAAAAAAGAATGAAAATAAAGAAATTAGCTTTTTAGATAATGAAGTACAAATTTAATCCAAATACCATATTGTTTTATATATTTAGAAGAAAAAAAAACATTTACTAAAACAATGGGAAAAAACTTGGTGGCACTATTCCATTAAAAATGACCTTTAAAAACGGATTTCATCTATTTTAAAAGTTAATACATCCAATTCTTTCAAGTGCGAGCAAATTAAACTTCGATAGGTTATCTGGTGACATCTTTGTGAGTCTATTGAGAAAGTTGATTTTCTAGCAGGTAAAGAAAAAAATTAGATATATCACACACACACACAGACACACACACAGCTTTAAAATGCTGACCCTGTCTAGGAAATAGTTCTAGTTTGAGGAAGAAAAGGAAAAGTGTTTTAACATATCTGCACTAGAATCCAATAGTGCAAAGTCTGGCTGACCCTGAATAACGCAGGGGTCCGGGCATGGACCCCACCGCACCCTGAGTAGCTGAAAACCCACATGTACCTCGTGACTCCCCAGACGTAACAGTCATCCCTTGGTATCCACAGGGGATTGGTTCCAGGACCCCCTCGGACACCCAAATCCGAGCATGCTCCTGTCCCCTCCATAAAATGGCAGAGAATGACGCACAGTCGGCCCTCCGTACCCATGGACTCCCAGCCGCAGATCAAAACTACTGTTTTCCTCCTGTGGTTGATTGAATCTGCAGATTTCAGACCTGGGGACGCGGGGGTCCGCCGGTGTATTTACTGATCTGTGCAGAAGTGGACCCGTGCAGTTCAAACCCACGTTGTTCAGGGTCAGCTGTTGTTACAAACAGAAGGTATTTATGTTGTAATTAAAGTGGGTCTTAGCTCATCAGTGGACCCATGGCCCCTGTGGGTTTTCTGTAGCTGCTTCTGAGACCCCCTTCAAGTTTCAGAACGTGTCCGAAAAGTTTTAAAAAATATTGCAAACCTAAAACAACTTCAGGCAAAGTAGCCTGCTGCTTTGATGCCTGACTTATGTTCAAACCACTGAGCGTCTGCAGCTTGGTAACCCTATAATGCCAGTGAGGTAAGGGCAGCCGTCTCATAACTCGGCACTGGGGGGCAGCCTGTGGTGTTCAGGGGTCAACTGTGTCTTTTATGAGTCCTTCACACACGATGCAGCTGAATTCAGAGCTAAAAACCATGAAACCCTACCCCATTTGCTGATCCTGCTTTGCTAAAAACTAATCAAACTAGCACAAGAGCCCAGGACCAGCTTTTCCTCCCCAGTAAATGGGCCACTAAGATGGGCAAACCTCCACCCTTAGCTAAAGCAGTCACTGAGCCATATTTTGTGCTGATTTCAAAACTAAGCCTGACAGAGAATGAATCTTTACAATAATTTCATTTCCAAAATTTCCTAGATCATATTTTTAAAGGAAAAGGTTTTTTTTTTCTTCCCTTTGTATTAACCTGGATTGAAGAAAAGCACACATTTCATTTATTGTCTGGATTACAGATTCTTATTAAACAAACCAGAGCTCATTATAAAATCAATATCAACTTAACCACCACGCCCCCAGGAGGAACAGCAAAAAGGTCACTCCGAGAAATTCAAACAATTTTCCTGCTAGAAGGGCATGATTTTAATTACAGATACTATTAATTAGAGCTGTCACTGGGAACACTTTTCTTTCTGTTAATTATCACAAACTCAGTTCTCAGTATGCATTTTCAACCTGCATTTTTGTCAAAATTAGTCCTGTCAGCGTGCAAGTCCAATCTTTCCATTCTATCAATATTTTATATTTGAATTTCAAAGAGTATCAAAGGGTGCCATGCTTTCTAAAATCTAGCCCCGTATGATCTCCTGTCTCTTGCACACGGAAGAGAACTGGCGTGATCATTTATTTATGTCCTGACACAGACCTGGCCCAGAGGACCCAGCCTCCTACACTGACGGTCTCACTCAATCGAATTTCTGGGTAACTTCTTACTAGTTTATGTGACATTTTTTTCCCAGGCTTCTTCTTCAAACGTGATTTTGCTTTTGCTTTGAAGTAAAGCCACGTGCAATGGCCGAAATGCCACGTTCCACACATCTGAAGTTGCCATTTCTTTGTAAGAAAAAGATCACACTGACCAGGCAGGTGACCTCCCCCAGAAAACTAGAGGTTTTCTCCACTCAAAGACAGTACCACGGGTTTTGAAACGGGAACAAAAGCTATCTCCTGGTCTCTTTTAAACACAGAGGTTTTATAAATTCATGCCTCCCTTTGTGGCATGGGGTCAGGGCAGCTCCGGGGAGGGCGCCATGCAGGACGATTGGGGGCATCTTCTAGAAAGAGCTTGAGAACCCCCCACCCCTCGGTACAACTCTGATGACAGAATAATAATATCTAACCTTACGGGTGATGGTAAAACATGACGTGTTGTGTACAAGATGCATTACACGTCATCATCAAGTGACTGGAGACAAGCATCTAGTCCAATGGAAGAAAATCTCCTACAAACATATCTCGATTAAACTCGATTAAGTAAATTATTTTGCCTTCGAAGTGGGAAAATAGACATGGAGTTCAGTGATATTTCATGTTAGAAGAAGTCAGATGCCCAAACTTGCCTGTGGTCAGTTTGCACTGCTGTTCAGTGAGAGTCTATTTCATCACAGGACACGATTAAATACGGACACGATTGCTACAGAACTTCCAGAATGTTGGTGCCATTTTTGTGTCCTGTTTGGTCTGGACCTGCCCATTTCACCTTCTCATTGGTGCCTGTGCGTTTCTGTATCACAGCACACGGTGGTCACCACTGTTCCCATGGAGACGGCTTCGTTTACTTTCCATTTTCAGCATCAGAGCTCACTTTATGCAAATCATAGTAGCGGGTGGCAACAGATTAGGTCAAAGGACCTCTCAGAATCGACCCAAGGAAGCTGACGACTTACGGGACATCGTCACACATCTACACAACCAGAGTGTGACTTGCCACTCTGGCCTTGTTCATTAATAGTTGCCAAACTAAGAAAGGTAACAGATAGTGATAATTCATGTATTGTACTTTTTCCATGTTTCCAACGAGCAACCCGCTTTCAGAGCTAACACGAGACCATCCAAGAACAGCATAAGGTTAATATAGAGCAGTCAACTGTGGTGGAAAGTATTTACGTGCACGCTACCGACCAGTTTCACGGCATCATCCTCAAGGGACTCACACTAGGAATAAATGGCCAAGTGCTGGGCATGTGGGAGGGGCCGGACGAGCTAAATAATCTGGTGAACTGAGGAATCAGAAAGTCTCTTTTTACCTGGTAGGCCGCAGTGGCATCTGGGCCCAGGTCGCCCCCTAGTCCTGACAGCTTCTCCTTGAGGCGGTAGTGATTGCTGTGCCGCAGGCAGTAGATGAGCCCGGAAGCCAGCAGGACGCCCGCCATGGCGGCGATGGAGGTCAAGGTGAGCACGATGAACTTGGTGGAGTCCTCTGGCTCTGCCTGCTGAGGCAGGGGCTGCAGTTTGCTTTTCTGCGGGACAGGAGAGAGGGGCCTGTTAGTGTTTGCAGACCCGAGTCCTCCAACCACCCTCTCCAGATGCACCCTTCACTGGACAGCTCAGCTCAGCACAGCAGACAGGCTGTTGGCATCACCACAGCAGGCGGCCTTCCCAACAGCACCCCTCAAACCACGGAGGAGGGATTTCAAACAGCCCCCTACAGAATGCAGTGTTTTCCAGGGGAAAGTCAGAGGCATCACTTTTCGTTCCCTAATGTTGGCCATTTTTAAAACTTGAGAATAGATAGTATGTGGCAGCTAATTTGCTGCCTTAAGTAAAATAAAGCGTCCATCGCTTCTTTTAAAGAGGTAGGAGGAGGGAAATACAGCAGTTTACCCCCAGGGGGCATCACAAATGTGTGTGGGGGGAAGGCCGAGATGGTGGGGCCCAGAAACTGCCGAGGTTAAAAGAGCAGCAGAAGTGAAGGAAGTCTTCCCAGCTATGGAGCAGGGTCTGGTCTGTGTCATGAATATTCTGGAAACGCTGCAGGGCAGTCGCCATCCTGGAACTCCTGCGGTTCTTCCAAGCTGCCTTCACTGGGGTCACCCCCACCGAGTTGGGCTCTCTCCACTGGAGCGTCCACGCACCTCAGCGTTTTCCTTGGAAGGACCCAGGACGTTGGGAACAGCTGGTCCAGGAGCTCACCTCTCGGCTGGGATGTAAAAAGTAAGGGGGCCGATCGCCATCAGACCCTCGTTTCGGGCTGTGTGGGTCCTTCTGGTGCGTTTCACTAGTCCACGCGCGAAGCGGGGCCTGGCGCCCGCCTCGGTAGCCTCGTTGTGGGTATATTAGCAACAATGAAAGCGCCCGGGGGGACGCAGGGGACGCCGCACGCCGCGCCTCCGGGGCCCGGGCGACCCGGCTGCGCCACGAGAACAATTAGCCAACTCCTTTCCAGCGCCTCATTCCACGTGGTAACAAAATGGATTTCCCCCATGAATGCCCGGCCGGCCTGTTCATCACCGCCGTCCTATTAGTAATGTTCTGCCCGCATTCAGACTCCCAGCCCTTCGTTTCCTCCGCCTCCGCGTGTACACGGGGCCTCCTATGTCAGGCCGGGCCGTGTTTATCGTGGAATCATAAAGGCCACCAAAGCAATTATCGCCGGTCTTGACGGGAAAAGCTGGTCATTAATTAGCCTCCTTGTGCCGTCGGTGCTGCGGCTTAGCCGGTGCCGGGGCTGAGTTAATGCAAACGCGGGGTAAATGAGAAAAGAGCCGGATTTTCCTGCCTGGATGAGCGGCCGGGAGGACCACGAGATTCCTGGCGGCGCGGGGAGGGGCGGGGGCGGCGCGGGGAGGGGAGGGGAGGGGGTGGCAGGGGCGGCGCGGGGAGGGGCGGGGAGGGGAGGGGAGGGGAGGGGAGGGGAGGGGCGGGGCGGGAGGAGGAGGGCCGGAGGGGGGCGTGCGCAGGGCCAGGCCTGGGTGGCGGTCCCCCGGCCGTCGGCTGTCGCCTCGGCTGGGACGAAGCGCGGGAGACCACTCCCCATCCCCGCCCCTCCCCTCGGGCCACACAGCCGCTCCCAGGAGGCGCTCGGGACCCACCCCAAAGGCAGCCTGCGCTCCCCTCCCCATCGCCCCGCTCCCTCCCAGCCGCTTTCCCGCTTTGCGAGGCGGGAGCCAAAACCACACAAATAACTGGAGGGACCCAACTCGAAGCCCGGAAGCCTCCCGCCCGGCTCTGGGGTCCGGGCTCTGGGGGTCATGCCCATCCGACGGCGTAGGCCGGTTCAAGGGAGCGCGCTGCTCTCTCCCGGGCCGGCCGGCGCCATGGAGCCGCAGAGCGTGGGGCAGGGAGAAAAGACGGACCGGCCTGGACGCTCCCCGAGGGCGCCAGTAAGGCTCCGGGCCAGGCCGGTCGCGCTCGCACCCGCAGCCCCAATAGCCCGCTTCCTTCCGGGAGGGAGGCCCGAATGACACCTGGGTGAGGGAGTTTCCAGGAGCACGGCCCGCGCCCCTCTCCCCGCGCCCCTCCCCTGCTGCTGGAGCCCCAGCGGGACCGTGGAGCCCTGCAGACCGAGTAGGACAACAAAGGAGACGTCGCGGCCCCGGAGGGGGCGTCCCCGCCCGGCGCGCCCGGCCAGCACTGCGCCCCCACCCCACCCAGGTGCAGGTGGCTGGGCAGACCCGTTCACCAATGCAGGGGTCTTGCCCAGGCGTCCGGAGGACCCCGTGCGCCACGTGGTTGGCTGCTTCTGGGAAAAGGACTTCCAGAACCGTCCTGCCCTGCGACGTGAGGCGCACGCGCGGTTACCAGCTTGGGTCGGAGAGGACGCACAGTGTCTCAGTGTGTTGAGGTCGCGCGCGCGGGGTGGGGGGTGGATGAAGGCTGGGAGTCTGGCCCCACTCGGGGCTGAGGGCACGGGGCAGCCACCGGCTCACCGTTAAGGGGCACAAATACAACTCGGTTTCAGGTGTGAGGCTAGGAACGCACAGCAGCCACGAGGAGGAGGCCAGTGACACTGCCTCTGCGTTAACCCGCCCAGGCCAGCAGCGACAGGAGATACTCCGGTACAGGCGCTCTACGAGGCCGCACCGAAGCTTTTCTCCCGGAGTCAGGGCTGCCCGAGCGACGACACCGAGGTTGGCTCTGCCCTTGTCGCCAGAAACCGACACTCACAGTGACCCGAGATGCGCTGGGCCCGTGGAAGGAGTGGAACCTGGCCTGCCCGGAGCCTCTCACTGGTGCGCTTGGAATTTACTCAATGGTCAAAGAAAAATGTCAAGGAGAGTGACTCCGGAAGAGCTCAGGTGTCCCCAGCCTGGGCCCTGACTGCCCCTCCCCCTCCAGCTGCCCCCCTATCCCAGTTGCTCCTGGAAAAGAGAAGGGGTGTGTGTGGGGGAAGAACTGGATCCCATACCCGTAGAGTCTCATTCTAGGGTCTTTCCCGGCTCCCCACTGCCTGGGCCTGAGCTGTCCCCTCAGAGAAGGGGTGACAGTGTCCCCAGGCTGGGTGGGAGCTGCCCCAGATTTACTTCCCACAGCCCCCCCTAACCCAAGAGCCCCTTCCTGCGGCCAGGGGAAAGGTCGGTGAGGCTGGAGATGGCGGACGTCTGCGCTCCAGGCAGGAGGTGTAGGCACCTGGGCCTGGTTGGTGACACTGGGCAGTGCTGGGGTGAGGGACAGGAGGGGTCTGCCTGCCCAGAGGGGAAGGCTAACGCTGGACAGAGGGACCCACGGAGTTGGACAGCTCTGTCTTGCTGGGCTGACTCTTAAGACACCTCAGCTGGAACCCCAAAAGTCACCCCTGGGGTCCCCCAGTGGTTCCCACATCCTCCTAGTGCTGCATGGGGGTCAAGGAGGGAGAAAAAACTGTTGACTCCAAGTCAGGTCCTAAGAATCCCAGAAACGGGGTGGCCGGTTAGCTCAGTTGCTTAGAGAGCGGTGCCTGCATGGGCCACTATGAGCTGTACCGTCCTTTATAAAAAAAGAATCCCGGAAGGAACAATAATATACAGAAATTCTTTTAACTAAATCACAGAGAATGAATTCCACTCCTTGGCATAGTGACTGAGTTTAAATATCTACCATTATTTTATTTCCTTCCTTTTTGTGGAGTTAAAAATAAACTCCAAACCCCTACTAACCAGGAGCTTTAAGAGAAAGACGCTTAAATGTGAGTCTGAGCCACTATCCCGCCCCAGGTGTGACTGGGGGGGGGGAGGCTCAGCCACCCCCCTGCTGGGTCCCTGCTCCCCAAGCCCGAGCCACTTGAACTAAGGTACTTCCCTGAAATCTTGTCCTGCGCTGAGCCCTGCAGAGCGCCCACGACTAATTAGAGGCATCTCGTCAGTCTTGATTTGAAATTGAAAGAAAACAATGTTGAAATATTTATGACTGACATTTACAGCCAGGCGTCCTTTAAAAGTGGAACACCTCCTCTGTGTAGTGGCAGCTCACTTCACTGGGAGCAGAGAGCAGGCGAGCGGGGAGGAAGAAGCTGGTGCCTGGGGAGCGGGGGTGTCTGCACACCCCAGGTTGTAGGAGACACACAGACAAGCACTTAATGCTAAGTTTTCAGATGCAGGAGAAGTACGGTTTTTAAAAGAATCAGCAATAATTAAGTCAACTTTAGAGCAGGTTAGCTGTATCTTGAGAGTAGACCGAAGTAACATGCTGCTTCCGCTCCCACCCGGCCATCTCCGCCTGCAGCTCAGTGAATTTAGAATATAAAGTATTGCAAAAGCTGTGATTTGAAATAAATGTGTGACCACAGAGACAATTTGTGGAACTGCTCTTAGAAATTAGAATCTCCAGATACTGCCCTGACCTGTTTAAACTGTATCTTTTGATCTGTGCTTATAAGTGAAGGTGCACAGGCTTCCCTTGCCGTTATCTTCTGAGCCATTTATGGCAAAATAGCTTCAAAAAAGTTTTTTTTTTAGCTACCCATGTTATAAGCTTAAAAGAAGACAGAAAAAAGAACATCCTGTACCCAAACATGACGGAGAGAACTAAAGCAGCCACACAAATAGGACACTTCATAGTGAACAAATATTTGCTGACAGGTAACAAAATGTAGCGTTTTCCCAAGGCTCTAGCTTGTAACCAGTTAACGCCAATTCACTGTGGAAGAAACTGACGAAAACTGACGTCAATGTTAAAACACACTTGTACCAAAAAACTCATGGGCACAGGTATTCAATTTCATTCATATTAAACTTCTAATATCTTCGGTGTGTGACGTTTCTAAGAATTCTGATGTGCAAATCCAGCCTCATTCTCTGTCCCTCTGCACTTCCTGCGTTTCTATAACTGGAAAGCCCATTTTCCCTGTAAAATTTTGAAATTAGTTTTAGAGACTGCTAATGAGTTGCTACAACAAGTCTGTCTTTGGTTTCCCAGATGAGTCATCTTAGAATCATTTGGAAATTTCATGCTAAATTTACTAAAATATATTTACTAAAATACAGTAACTACCACTTTAAAGCCAATCAAAATTCTAAACAGTTATCAGGGCTTGGGAATGACCAACTTAAAAATATGGGAGGGGGTGTCTAAAAATATTTTAAAAGTATTTTTTAAAGCTGTGAAGTGAACTATTTTTAATTTGGGATTCGCCACAGAATTCTAATAAATGAGAGAAGTCAGGCGGAAATAATCGTGTATTAATTCTCTGCATTACAAA